>NW_028255626.1:600000-921083 GCF_964263255.1 Lissotriton vulgaris
AATTGTCGTTTCAATGCCTGCCTATAAATGCTGGGACTCTCAGTATAGCCTTGGGGAACTCTACAAAATCTGTACGATCTATTATTCAATGTGAAGCCGAAAAGATATCGTCTGTCAGGATGAATAGGGATCGAAAAGAAGGCATTCTTCAAGTCTATAACAGAGAACTTTGTTGCAGTTGGCGGGACCAAAGTAAGGAGTGTCGTAATGTCAGAAACCACTGGGTATTGAGGTATCACTATCTTGTTAACCTCCCTCAAATCGATAATAAATCGATAAATCCTGGTATCAGTGTCTTTTTTCAAAATCGGTAGTATAGGACTGTTACACACATTATATGGAACTTCTTCAACCACCCCTTCTTTAATCAAGTCCTGCACTATCTGTATGAGCGCCTCCTCCCCCTCCTGTGAAATCCGATACTGAGGCAGGCGTGGCAGCACAGCTCCTTCCTTTACACTGATGTGCACCGGAGGGATAATCATCTGTCCACATCGGTATCGGACGTGGCCCACAAAGATTCAGGCAAAGAGGCCAGTGCAGCCTCTATGGTAATCATGTACACCCTCTCCATTAGTGGATAGTTGTCATTCAAAATAACACGTACTCCCTCAGGGGAGCACCGTATCGTGGCCCGAAAATATTTGAGCATATCCAGGCCAACGATATTATCAGGAGTGTTTGGGGAAAGTAGGAATGGGCATGGTGCAGCAAACTGATCTACATAGAGTGCAAGAGGTTGTGACAGTGGGCTAACAGAAGGCGTTCCATCGAATCCTATTGACGTAATCGTTGAGCCAGACAGGGGAGCCCTCGGAACCAATTTTTTGGACAAAGCGCTACGAGTAGCTCCGGTATCAACCAGGAACCTATCAGTAGAGCCCAAAACGTGCTGTAACATAAGGACCCCTCTGATCTACTGGCACTTCAACTGGTTCCTTACCCTATCCTACGCAATCCTATGCATACTGCGAATCATGCTGTTCGGGAGGTGTATAGTCAGACATTTGGTACTGATTTCGTCGATCAAAAACTTTGGACCCGTCTCGGGGCTGCACATTAGAATCAAATCTAGCTCGGTCATTAGTGCTATTTCTAGGGCCTGAAAAATTTCCTCTACCCCTTATAGACCCCTGCCCACGCTCCTGGCGCTGTGCACGCAACACCGGGCACTCATTCTCCCAATGGCCTTTCTGTCTACAATATGCACATTGATCCCGGGCCAAGTCAGTACGACTGGAAGGAAAATTAGAAACATTCCTGCCACCCCGATCGTTACCTCTACGGGGCGACCCATATACTTGTGATAACATAACCTTCGTTTTCAGATCTTTAGATTTCTTTTCCTCACTCCCCTTTGCCTCTAGTTCTTGGCGCTCGTAATACCGAGCCATCGTCAGGAGGGTTTGCTGGTGTCAAAGTTGTCCAAGAACTTTCACTCGCTTTTAATCGAGCTGCTATACTTGGTAATAAATTCGAGACATATTTATAAACAAAGAGATGTCGGCAAGTATCGTCCGTGATCGACAGGCCGCTAAAATCATGGAACGTTTCCTCAAACCGCGTGAAAAAATCCGACACAGATTCATCTATTTTCTGTTTACAGGACGCTAACATAGTCCAATCAATCTTTTTATGGGGAATACGTGTTTTTAATTTAGTTACAATAGCAGTAGGAAGATCTAAAATGGACTGGGACGGCTTCTGTGCTGGTTTTCTCTCCCTGTCCTCATCCTCAAGATCTCCCCATCGAGCTTTGAATGCCTGAAGATCGTCAACCTTTCGTATTGATCTCCACATATCTGGTGGTAATATAAGCCCGAAAAACAAATCAATATCGGCCAAAGTCATAGTACAAGAATTCAAAGCCCCCTCAACTTCCTCATAAAAAGCTGTGGGATTCTTCCGAGGATCAGGCATTGCTGCTTTCAATGCCATAACGTCTGCTCTATTCCAAGGAGTATAAACCCAATTATAGATAAAATACCCTTGAGCATCAGGAGATCCTCTATCCGTACTAGTACCCGCTCCCTTAGGGGGAACATACAAAGGCGCCGCCTCCCACATTGGTTTAGCATGCACTGCATCGATCTTATCTGAATAAAAGATGGATGACTGCTTCCCATCGCTGCTCGGATTCGTTTGTCCCTCGTCAGCTTTCCGTTTCCGTGCTTCATCCTGTAGCCGAAACATTTCATCCCGCAAAGCAAATAGCCGTTGAATCGCATCGGGTACCTGAGGGGAGAGAAAAAGACCTTTACGCAGTTCCTTTGCATCAGCTATCACATCCGCTGGTTCTAAAACATCGGAATATTTCCAAAAGGCTAACACTATTTCAGTAGAAAGATAATCAGTAAAGTATAATTTCTCCCTATCTTCCCATGACTCTGGCTCCGTCAACAAATCAGCGAGAGTAATAGAATCCTTATTAACCCGATGGGCAATCTTACGAAGCTCAGTCATACGGTCGGTCGATAACATAGACCGCGTACCTACCTTCTGTCCGGGCGGTCTACAATCCCGATCTCCTCCTCTCGGGGCAGACGGACCAACGTACGGCGGTGGTGAACGATCTAATAACGAAAATCATCATCCGAATTATTAGAGACAGGATAGAGAGGCTGACGAACAGGGTACTGGCCAGATATTTGCAACCAGCGTTCTTTCTCCTGCTTCTCTTCTAATTCCTTTGCTTCGCGTTTTTTCGCTTCATGTGCTTTCTCACGCTCACTCTTTCGTTGCTCTTTCTCAATCAGTGCTTTCTCACGCTTCTCTCGCTCTCGCACTTTCACCCACATTCGTATACATTGAAACATATCTTGCCTCACTCGTCGCTTACACATACACTGCTCTACATACTCAATTTTCCTCAAGTCAAACGATCCATACATAGGCCATCGTAACTCAGGATCCTTTTTGGTATATTTCCGCCACAACGTGCTGTACATTATGGGGGAAAGACCAAATTTTACATACATATCCCTATTCGGCGTCCCCTCTTGGGGAGCCGGCTGTGATTCTTCAAGTACCAACCGGTCATTTCCAAAACAGCAGCACCACTTACGGAGTGCACTAAAAACAGGCATGTCTAGAAATAATGCAGAATATGCAATATTATAATTAAATTGCACTTAAACGTTGCGCCGCTCAAATTCACAGATCAGGAGAAATATCCCCACATTGCCTGCCTATATGGGTTGCAACACATATATCACTCTCATAGGCTCAATAATGACTAGTCACCACCAAGCAATCAAACAAATTAGTCGGGGCAAGCGTATCCTAAAACTGCCTTGCCAAACAAGACTATCAAAGGCTCGGAGCAAGTATCGTACAACGATTTTTACCAATCAAGAGCGTTCAGATTCCAACTGCCGAGTTCCAAATTCGCCCAAATGGCCACTACACAGCAAACAGACAGAAGAGGTCTCAGTCGATGACCGGCGCCACCCAGATGGTCAGATCGGAAGGGAAGGAAGAATACCTCGGGATGCCAGAACTAAAGCGCCGCTGGCAGTGATCACGTCACCGGCAAGGTTCCAATCCTTTGTCACGACCAGTCCTTCAAGCATCCGAGTCGCCGATGAGCCCCACGTGACGGGCGCCAATTGATGAATTCAGGCCTCAGCAAGGCCTGAGAGTGCGAGAAGGGTTTGCCCTTCTGTACGATAATTCCTCAGACTACATAAGAAATTGGCACCAAAACTGGAAATACAAAAACATAGTTTAATAAACCTTTAAAGGTGGTACTACAGCCCAAACAACACTCTACAGTATTGTACAAGGTAGCACAAAGAACTCGGACACACGGTCCCCTTTTATACACAAAGAAGGGGCTCATAAATGGGTGGTTACAACTCAAAGAGCATGATTTACTTCCATATATGGATATTTCGAAGACATGATTGATACATGGGCGGAGTTAATGCACATTCCAATCCCCTCTAACCAAGAACAGATGTTACATATACTGGGCATGTGCTAGATAAGCAGGAACTATTTATAGCCTGTTGCTGGGCAAACTCCAGGGGTAGCGGTCAGTGAGGTAGGACTTGCCTCGTGGCGAGCACATGGCACAATGTGACCTACAAAATGGAGGCCAGAAAACAAAATGGAGTCCGGACGTACATTCAAGGATGAGCGGGAAAACTATACTAAATACACAATAGTATGTCTTCAGCGAATGCTTAACATTATCGCTGTTTTATTTACAAATGGGCTCGCTGAGATACTCCCGGGAGGCCCTTCTCTCTCTCCGATATAGTCACTGTACAAAGGAGGCACCCTTAAACTGTGATCTGAGCCCTTTCTTCTCTCATGGCTGTGGCTTTCCATCACTACCCCCCAGATTGAAAGTAAAAATAGGCACTGCAGACTTTGGGCAGTCCACCACCAAGGATCTAGTTTTTATTTTCTTTAGCCTTAATTGTAGGGCACTTCAAAAACATAAATGAGACATCTTTGACCTACTGTCAGGCTCACAGCCAGACACTGTCTTTCGTACAGAGACATGGTTAAACGAGAGCTCCGGCCCAGATATTGCCACTGCTCTCCCTCCAAACTACACTCCTATGGGGAGAAACCGCGTTGGCAAAGAGGGAGGAAGGATAGCTATCATTTTAAAAAATATATATACATGTAAATGGGATGATCTTGTTCTCCCTGAATGTGAGGCGGGTCTCTTTAAACTACTGCTCTCTCCTAATTTTACCAAGTCTGGTACCCTCATCTATCGCCCCCCAGGACCAGTGCGTTCCTGGGCTGCTTCATTCTCCGAGCACATTGCCCAGCTCTTGCTTAAGGCTTCCAACTTTTTGATCGTGGGCGATCTTAATATGCATTTAAATGACACTTCCTTAGCCACTATTGCCAATTTTATCACGGATTTAGCAGCGCTTAATATCACTCTTCATAATTCTGGCCCTACTCACAAAGCAGGTAATCTGCTCGATCCGATTTTCTCCAATTTTACTACGGTGTCATGCAAATCTACTGTCCCCATTCTTTGGTCTGATCATTTTTGGGTTGAATTTCAAATTAAATATGGGCAATCTCTGGAAAATTCTTCTGCTATTTCTGGGCTCTTTGCCTTGAGAATACAAGACCAGTGACTTCTATTACCACGGTGGAGGAAGATGCGGTCATTCATCATTGGCTAGGTTCATCCATAGACTCTTGTTGTCCCCCGGTGAAGAAAAAACACACTTATTGTCATCCACCTGCTCCATGGTTCTCTGAAGCTCTTAAGCAAGAAAAAACTAAATGCAAGAACCTTGAAAGACAATGGCGTAAATACTATGATCCTAAAATCAAATCATTGTATAAATCTGCCCTTAGTAATTATCATAGACTTTGTAGTGACGCCCGAGCAAGGCACGTTAATTCAACTATTCTTGAAGCTCAGAACTGTACCAAAGTACTTTTTATGGTTGCTAAGGAACGCTCCGGATCTGCTTGTCAGCCAAAACCCCCCTGTCTTGATTCCAAACAGTGCAACGACTTAGCTGAGTTCTTCATTAATAAAATTGCTACTATTTATGCTGAGTTTGATAAACAGGCTGATATTCCTTCTACAGTCTCTTTAACCAATGGTCCTTCTAATGAAGACCCTCCTCAGATCTCCATATTAACTGATGTTACGAGTGGTCTAGATAAATGGACCCCACTTGATGCCACCACCTTTTGTAGCATCCTGAGTGGCATCAAATCAGGATCTCCAAATGATCCATGTCCTCTGTCAGTTTTTCAAACTTTGAATCAGTCTTCACTGAAGTTAATCATAGAGCTATTGAATATGTCCCTAGCTGAAGCTACAGTCCCGGCAGCATGGAAACATGCCATGATTGTGCCCTTACTGAAGAAAGCCAATTTGGACCCCGAGGAACCATCTAATTTTCGTCCTATTTCTCTCCTCCCCATTTTCTCTAAAATTTTGGAGAAGCATATTAATACCCAGCTCACCAGCTTTGTGGAGACTCATGATGTCCTGTATACCTCTCAATCCGGTTTTAGGGCAGGATTCTCCACGGAATCCACACTGCTGGGTGTTACGGAAAACATCCGTTTACAGGTAGATAGAGGAGAAACAGTGGCACTTATTCTTCTTGATTTAAGTGCTGCATTCGATACTGTTTCTCATACCATCCTTCTAACCACCCTTCAATCCTATGGTATTACTGGACTTGCACTTAAGTGGCTTTCTAGCTTCTGACTACAAAAAACCTTTCAGGTTTTTTCGGCGACTTCTAGCTCCAAAATCCATGTCTCCCAGTATGGAGTCCCTCAGGGCTCCATACTAAGTCCCCTACTTTTCAATATTTATGTAAGTCCACTGGCCAGAATAGCGGAGCAAGCTGGGCTCACGATATATTCCTATGCCACCCAGATTATCTTCTCACTGTCGGCTAAAACTAAGCACGATACATCGGGGCTCTGTGTAAGGCTAACAAGTATTGCGGATTGGATGCACACCAAGAAACGGAAGCTAAACGGTGGGAAAACCGAACTTCTCCTTTTCAGTAACAACAAGTCCCTCTGGGGCCGTCAACATTGGCCATCCCAGATGGGATCACTCCCACTCCCAGTACAATCGGCCCACAATCTGGGCTTCATTGTCGATGACCAGCTGACAATGAGGCAACAGGCAGTTAAAGTAGCGTCCACCTGTTTTGTCATTCTTAAATGGCTTTGGAAAATTCTATGGATGCTTCCATTGCCCACCCAGAAAACTTTAGCCCATGCTCTTATATCATCTAGACTGGACGATGGGAATGTGTTATATCTGGGTGCAAGCAAAGAAGTATTACATAGGCTACAGATTGTACAAAATTCTGCTGCCCGACTGCAATCTCTGCCTCATTGCATGATCTTCACTGGCTGCGGATCATCTATCGTGCTAAATGTAAAGCGCTGTGCTATATGCACAAGATTAACTCTGGCAAATCACCTCACTACCTTAAGGCCTAGGTTCATCAATACCGCCCCTCCCGAACACTTCGATCTTCCAATCAGCACCAATTTAAAATTCCTAGGATCAGACGAGTCAGAATGGGTGGACACTCCTTTTCTTGCTTAGCTCCCTTGCTCTAGAACTCGCATCCTTTTCACTTACGCACAGAACAACATTACTTCAAATTCCGTAAGGACGTAAAAACTTGGTTGTTTAATCAATAACTTCCTTTTAAAATAAATAATAAATAAATACACGGGGTGAGTGTTCCCTTACAAGAGGGTTAGCCTTACGTCAGGGTAGGTTTTGGGATTTTATGTCCAATTTTATGCTCTATATTACATTTTTACCGTTACGTGAGGGTGGTCTTCTTGACTGGTTGCAGGGGTGGGTGCCTGTGTGCTTAAGATGCCTTGCGCCGCACAATTTGCTATGTCTTCAAATTGTTTGCTTCCTCTCATTGGATAGGGTGTAAGTCCCTATGTTCTCATGATGCTTTTATTTCAGGTTGTCCCTTTTAGTTCCCGGGGGCAGGACATAGGGTTTAAGTCTCTCTTGTCCACATTTACTTATACGTTGTCCCCTGATTAGGGTGGGGGCAGGACATGGGGTTCCAGTCCCTCTTTCCACACTTTTACATGGAGTTTTCCCTACAAGTTATTATACATTTTTCTTTTTCATTTTAAGAGGGGGAGATGGGTATTTTATATGTTATATTAGGTACCTTTTCTCTTCTCTCTTTATCTCTTTTAGTCGCTATCCCTCTTGTGATGCTATTAATATCATCCCTGGGTTCCTCACTATTTTACTTATCTTTTGATTAAATTCACTTATCTTATGCTGGTATGTTTTCAGTTTTAAGATGTTTGGTGTATCTATTTAGCTTCTACTATGTGGTAACTTTTCCATTGTTATCTATCTACTATGTTAACTTGTTTCTGGCTGCTCAGCCTGTGTGAGGGTTCTGAGTGGAATGTTTGGTGTGTGGGCCGTGAGGGGAATGTTTGGTGTGCGGGCCGTGAGGGGAATGTTTGGTGTGTGGGCCGTGAGGGGAATGTTTGGTGTTTGGGCCGTGAGTGGAATGTTTGGTGTGTGGGCCGTGAGGGGAATGTTTGGTGTGTGGGCCGTGAGGGGAATGTTTGGTGTTTGGGCCGTGAGTGGAATGTTTGGTGTGTGGGCCGTGAGGGGAATGTTTGGTGTTTGGGCTGTGTGTGGAATGCTTGAATGACTGGAGCTGAAGGACAATTGGATGGATGGGGCTGAGCAGCAAGCAGGCTGCTCCCGGTGGGACTACTTATTGATACTTAGGACTGTTGAGGGACCTTATTACCTGCTTTATCTACTTGACTTCATCATCACCTGTGTTGTCCAGATTACTACAGATTATCATATATGGATGACATCTATCTGACAGACGATGACTTGGGCAGGCACTTGAACAGAGTGAACACCATTATACTGGTCTTCGCCTCTGAAGAGTACAAATTCAATTTTAAGAAATCAAGACTTGGCCATCTGAACGTCCTTTTCCTAGGATATGAGTTATCAAGTGAAGGCGAAATCCTGGCAGCCAACTTTTTAGAAAAGTGTGCACTGCTCCAACCTCCAACAACGCTGAAAAACTTACAGTTGATTCTAGGATTCCTGAATTTCGGAAGAACATACATACTAAATTACACAGAGAGGTTTAAACCTCTCTACAAATTAATTGAACCTGATTTTAAAACAGTAAATTGAACACAAAAGCACACAGAAATGTTTCATTCAGTACAAACAGACATGTTAGCAACTAAACATTTACAAACACTCGTAAGCATACGCAACTTGGTGAGCCGAATCATTCCGGATTATTGCAGAATCACGTACTTAACTTTTAACGTAGGTGATAAAGTACCAATTGCTTACAAATCATATTTGTACACACAAGCAGAAATGTTCAGCTGTTCATGCTCCTTCTATCATAAGAGATGAGTCTCCAGAGCTTGAGGTAGAAGCCACAGTAGACTCTAGAGGAGCCATAGTAGACTCTAGAAGAGCCATAGTAGACTCTATAAGAGCCATAGTAGACTCTAGAGGAGCCACAGTAGACTCTAGAGGAGCCATAGTAGACTCTAGAGGAGCCATAGTAGACTCTAGAGGAGCCATAGTAGACTCTAGAGGAGCCATAGTAGACTCTAGAAGAGCCATAGTAGACTCTATAAGAGCCATAGTAGACTCTAGAGGAGCCACAGTAGACTCTAGAGGAGCCATAGTAGACTCTAGAAGAGCCATAGTAGACTCTAGAAGAGCCACAGTAGACTCTAGAAGAGCCATAGTAGACTCTAGAGGAGCCATAGTAGACTCTAGAGGAGCCATAGTAGACTCTAGAAGAGCCATAGTACACTCTAGAAGAACCATAGTAGACTCTAGAGGAGCCACAGTAGACTCTAGAAGAGCCATAGTAGACTCTAGAGGAGCCATAGTAGACTCTAGAGGAGCCATAGTAGACTCTAGAAGAGCCAGAGTAGACTCTTGAAGCGCCACAGTAGACTCTAGCAGAGCCACAGTAGACTCTAGAAGAGCCACAGTAGACTCTTGAAGAGCCACAGTAGACTCTAGAAGAACGACTGCATCCTGTCATCCCTGTATCTACGGTTAAACCTGTCAATAAAACCTGCAGTCCCTCCTCCTTCTATCATAAGAGATGAGTCTCCAGAGCTTGAGGTGGAGCAATAGTAGACTCTAGAAGAGCCACAGTAGACTCTAGAAGAGCCATAGGACTCTAGAAGAGCCACAGTAGACTCTAGAGGAGCAATAGTAGACTCTAGAAGAGCCATAGTAGAATCAAGAAGAGCCACAGTAGACTCTAGAAGAGCCATAGTAGACTCTAGAAGAGCCATAGTAGACTCTAGAGGAGCCATAGTAGACTCTAGAAGAGCCATGGTAGACTCTAGAAGAGCCATAGTAGACTCTAGAAGAGCCATAGTAGACTCTAGAAGAGCCATATTAGACTCTAGAAGAGCCATAGTAGACTCTAGCAGAGCCATAGTAGACTCTAGAGAAACCATAGTAGACTCTAGAAGAGCCATAGTAGACTCTAGAAGAGCCATAGTAGACTCTAGAAGAACAAGTCTATCCTATCATCCCTGTATCTACGGCGAAACCTGCGTCCATAAAACCAGCAGTCCCTCCTACTTCTATCATAAGAGATGAGTCTCCAGACCTTGAGGTAGAATCCACAGTAGACTCTAGATGAGTGAGAGGACAATTGCAGTGTTTGGTGGCATGGAAGGGATATCGCTCTGCAGTGCATTCTTGCGGGCCAGGTTGGGTTGTCCATGCTCCCAGGTTAGTAGACTCAGTCATTTCATAAAACTTTCAGAAGAAGCCCGCAGCAAGAAGAGGCCACTGAGGGAAAGAGGGGGCACTGTCAGGACTCTGCCGGGGACGGGGAGTTTGAGACCTCCTGCTCTAAGACTGTGATGGACTGGCTTTTGGAGGCTGCAGTGCTGAGACGTACAAAGCCTCTACGTTTATGAGCTGTTCATTTCTAGGTCTAGGCTGGCGATGGTAATACATCTGCTAGGCAAATGGGCACTGCCTGGCAACTTTCTGAGTTGAATTGACTATCTTGATGTAGAGTTGGTTCTCCTTTTCAGGTCTCACCTTTTTTATTCTTCTCCTGTTTAATTCTCTTGTAAATCCAGACCTTTGGATCTAGGACTCGAGTGGTTTTCTAGCGTCCCTGTATTTCTCCTTGACCTACTCTTTCCCCTGCGCAGTTTCATTTGCTTGCTTACCTGCTCTTTTACTGGATTCTTCCAGTTTGGCTTAGGAACACTGGAGCCACCATCCTGAAGCTGGACAGTGATTTTAACACCTTAGCAAGTTCCATGTTTTAATTCAAAAGACAAAATTCAGTAGAGATGTAACTACTGTTGAGGGAGTGGAGGGTGGTTTTGATTGTCAACTGCAGCAGAAACTCCTAAGGAGCCAAACCCACCAGTTTATCTATTAGTTTTACCGGTGCTACAATGTCTACCGTACAACAAACAGTCCAATTTTAGACAGTGAGGGCTGATGAGAAAAAGGAATCCCCAAGACGCCATAGACAATTATTTCATTTGGATTTTGGTTGTGAAGAGAGCGAGAAAAACTGCAGATTGATTATTCTCAGAGGACTAACTTAAAACGTCTGACCTCAGGCGGCTGATCTGATGAATTATTTAAAATTATGCCAAGTAATGGATCCTTCTTGTCTTCTTATTTGGGTGCCAGAGTGAGTTTGTAACCCTAGCACCCAGTTGTATGCTCTACCACCCACTCCTCAAGGGAGGTGAGAGGGTGAGCCCAACTGAAAGGGCTGGGAACAAGCCTGCGGCAGATCGTGGGAGCATATTGTGCTGAGGTATGGATCCTTCTTGCCTTATCCATGAATAGATGCAGCTGGATGTGGGCACCCTGTAATCTTCAGTAAATCAAATTTAAACCAGCAGAAGGTAAGATTTCTTAAAATCTGCATCCTTTTCGTGACATTCTTCTTTCAGAGTACTCACACCTCCTCCAACAGTCTTCTGAGAACTAACTTTCAAATACACACGTAATACAAAAACTGTTACTGTTTCTGCTCGGAAAGGGATTTAATCAAAGTCCATAAACACAGAAAGAAGGACAGAAATGCAGAAGATGCAGACAAGCCCCCCTCCATCCCCCCCTGCTCCTTACCTGATCTTCTGCAGCCGGGTGTCCGGGTGCTTCAGGGTATCACAGAGCAGGGATACACCAGGATCGCCCAGTTTATTCTCACTCAAGTCCAGGTACAGCAAAGAGAAGTTGGAGCGAAGGAAAGCAGCCAGAGCTGCACAGGAAGCACCGGTTATCGAACATCTTTGGAGGCTAAGAAGGTGCAAGAATTAATAATCCTATTGATAGAGAAATCCACGCCCCTCCGCCCCCGACCCAAACCTCTGCTCCTTACCTGATCTTCTGCAGCCGGGTGTCTGGATGCTTCAGGGCGTCACAGAGCAGGGTCGCACCAGCGTCACCAAGTTCATTGATGCTCAAGTCCAGGTCCGGCAAAGAGCGGTTGGAGCGAAGGACAGCTGCCAAAGCTGTACAGCAAGCACTGGTTATCTCACAGCCACGGAGGCTAAGAAAGTGCGATAAAGAGAATGTAAATGTAAATGTCATGGTACTTATAGAGCGCACTGTCATCAGACGGTCACCTTGCGGTGTCGCCTATTTGGCTTCCTGGTGCTGATACTCATACCGCTGGGAAACCCCTCCTGGCTTTCTCTGTGAAGTGTCCACTCCTGGGCACCCCCAGGGCGAAGCCAGGCATCCTTAGCGCTGTTGGGGCCCATGTGGATATCATTAAGGGTGAGGGGGTCCCAGAGAGGGAAGAAACATATTATTTAAAGGCTATTTGAATAAATCTTAGTCGGAAAAGAATACCTCTACAATGTTTTAATTCACATTATAGGAAAAAGCAGTAATAAGCATTTATAAAGCATACAAAAATTGTGGTGGTGCAAGTGCCCCTGGGGGTGGGAGGGACGTGATATAGTGAGGGTAGGGTGAAGGGTATTCGTGACAATAAAAACACGATATTGATGAAACAATATTATCAGTTAAATGCCAAATATTCAATGAAGCAGACGGGGCCCGTGTGGAGGCTAAGCAAGCTATTGCCCAGAGTTGCAGCGTGGGGCCCGTGATTAGAATAGGCACCGAGGCGAGAATGAACAGGTCCGAGGAAATTGGGCCCGAGACCCCGCCGAGGCTGGATTCGAACCATGGTTCCTGGACAGAACTCTGCATCAGGGTATGCCGCTCTAACCATTGAGCCACACTCCTCCAGAGAGTGATGGAATGAAAATATGAACATTTGAACAGAATTGTTCATATGAAAATATGAACAATTCTGAAGATGTATTGCTCAAAGTACTAAAACAAAGGTATAAATAATCAGACCAGCAGCTGTCATGGCCCAGTACTCTCAGATCTGAGGTGCACAAAAAACTATTTTACTCCTCCAACTGTCATGTGGCTGGTCAGTCAGGGGCTGTCAAACTTTCTCTTTGAGTGGTGAGAAAAGCAGATGAATAAGATCCATTGCAAAGATATCCTCCTTGTTATACCCCCGGGTACTGTACGGATGCCTGGTGTTATGGTGCTGGGTCTCAGAGGGCACCCCACCCAGGTACAGTACTGATGCTTGGTGTTATAGTACTGGGTCTCACAAAGGGCAGCCCACCCAGGTACAGTACGGATGCTTGGTGTTATAGTACTGGGTCTCAGAGGGCAGCACACCCAGATACAGTACGAATGCTTGGTGTTATAGTGCTAGGTCTCAGAGGGCACCCACTCAGATACAGTACGGATGCTTGGTGTTATAGTACTGGGTCTCACAGGGCAACCCACCCAGGTACAGTATGGATGCTTGGTGTTATAGTACTGGGTCTCAGAGGGCAGCCCACCCAGGTACAGCAAGGATGCTTGGTGTTATAGTACTGGGTCTCAGAGGGCAGCCCACCCAGGTACAGTACAGATGCTTGGTGTTATGGTACTGGGTCTCAGAGGGCAGCCCACCCAGGTACAGTACGGATGCTTGGTGTTATAGTACTGGGTCTCAGAGGGCAGCCCACCCAGGTAAAGTACGGATGCTTGGTGTTATAGTACTGGGTCTCAGAGGGCAGCCCACCCAGGTACAGTACAGATGCTTGGTGTTATGGTACTGGGTCTCACAGGGCAGCCCACCCAGGTACAGTACGGATGCTTGGTGTTATAGTACTGGGTCTCAGAGGGCAGCCCACCCAGGTAAAATATTGATGCTTGGTGGTATAGTACTGGGTCTCACAGAGCAGCCCACCCAGGTCCAGTACGGATGCTTGCCGTTATAGTACTGGGTCTCAGAGGGCAGCCCACCTAGGTACCGGACGGATGCTTGGTGTTATAGTACTGGGTCTCAGAGGGAACCCCACCCAGGTACAGTACGGATGCTTGTTGTTATAGTACTGGGTCTCGGAGGGCAGCCCACCGAGGTACCGTACGGATGCTTGGTGTTATAGTACTGGGTCTCACAGGGCAGCCCACCCAGGAACAGTACCGATGCTTGGTGTTATAATACTGGGTGTCACAGAGCAGCCCACCCAGGTACAGTACGCATGCTTGGTGTTATAGTACTGGGTCTCGGGGGCACCCCTCCGGGGTCTCATAGGGCAGCCCACACAGGAACAGTACTGATGCTTGGTGTTATAGTGCTGGGTCTCAGAGGGCAGCCCACACAGATACAGTACGGATGCTTGGTGTTATAGTACTGGGTCTCAGAGGGTAGCCCACCCAGGTACAGTACTGATGCTTGGTGTTATAGTACTGGGTCTCAGAGGGCAGCCCACCCAGGTACAGTACGGATGCTTGGTGTTATAGTACTGGGTCTCGGGGGGCACCCCTCCTGGGTCTATAGGGCAGCCCACACAGGAACAGTACTGATGCTTGCTGTTATAGTGCTGGGTCTCAGAGGGCAGCCAACACAGATACAGTACGGATGCTTGGTGTTATAGTACTGGGTCTCAGAGGGTAGCCCACCCAGGTACAGTACTGATGCTTGGTGTTATAGTACTGTGTCTCAGAGGGCAGCCCACCCAGGTACAGTACGGATGCTTGGTGTTATAGTACTGGGACTCAGAGAGCACCCCCCTGGGTCTCATAGGGCAGCCCACCCAGGTACAGTACCGCTGCTTGGTGTTATAGTACTGGGTCACACAGGGCAGCCCATCCAGGTACAGTATGGATGCTTGGTGTTATAGTGCTGGGTCTCAGAGGGCACCCCACCCAGATACAGTTTGAATGCTTGGTGTTATAGTACTGGGTCTCAGAGGGCACCCCACCCAGATACAGTACTGTTGTTTGGTGTTATAGTACTGGGTCTCACAGGGCAGTCCACCCAGGTACAGTACGGATGCTTGGTGTTATAGTACTGGGTCTCACAGAGCAGCCCACCCAGGTACAGTACAGATCCTTGGTGTTATAGTACTGGGTCTCAGAGGGCAGCTCACCCAGGTACAGTACGGATGCTTGTTGTTATAGTACTGGGTCTCAGAGGGCAGCCCACTCAGATATATTATGGATGCTTGGGGTTATAGTACGGGGTCTCAGAGGGCGGCCCACCCAGGTACAGTAGGGATGCTTGGTGTTATAGTACTGGGTCTCAGAGGGCTGCCCACCAAGGTACAGTACCGATGTTTGGTGTTACAGTACTGGGTCTCACAGGGCAGCCCACCCAGGTACAGTACGGATGCTTGGTGTTATAGTGCTGGGTCTCAGAGGGCAGCCAACACAGATACAGTACGGATTCTTGGTGTTATAGTACTGGGACTCAGAGAGCACCCCCCTGGGTCTCATAGGGCAGCCCACCCAGGTACAGTACCGCTGCTTGGTGTTATAGTACTGGGTCACACAGGGCAGCCCATCCAGGTACAGTATGGATGCTTGGTGTTATAGTGCTGGGTCTCAGAGGGCACCCCACCCAGATACAGTTTGAATGCTTGGTGTTATAGTACTGGGTCTCAGAGGGCACCCCACCCAGATACAGTACTGTTGTTTGGTGTTATAGTACTGGGTCTCACAGGGCAGTCCACCCAGGTACAGTACGGATGCTTGGTGTTATAGTACTGGGTCTCACAGAGCAGCCCACCCAGGTACAGTACAGATCCTTGGTGTTATAGTACTGGGTCTCAGAGGGCAGCTCACCCAGGTACAGTACGGATGCTTGTTGTTATAGTACTGGGTCTCAGAGGGCAGCCCACTCAGATATATTATGGATGCTTGGGGTTATAGTACGGGGTCTCAGAGGGCGGCCCACCCAGGTACAGTAGGGATGCTTGGTGTTATAGTACTGGGTCTCAGAGGGTAGCCCACCCAGGTACAGTACTGATGCTTGGTGTTATAGTACTGGGTCTCAGAGGGCAGCCCACCCAGGTACAGTACGGATGCTTGGTGTTATAGTACTGGGACTCAGAGAGCACCCCCCTGGGTCTCATAGGGCAGCCCACCCAGGTACAGTACCGCTGCTTGATGTTATAGTACTGGGTCACACAGGGCAGCCCATCCAGGTACAGTATGGATGCTTGGTGTTATAGTGCTGGGTCTCAGAGGGCTGCCCACCAAGGTACAGTATGGATGCTTGGTGTTATATTACTGGGTCTCAGAGGGCAGCCTACCCAGGTACAGTATGGATGCTTGTTGTTAAAGTACTGGGTCTCAGAGGGCAGCCCACCCAGATACATTATGGATGCTTGGTGTTATAGTACTGGGTCTCACAGGGCAGCCCACCCAGGTACAGTACGGATGCTTGGTGCTATAGTACTGGGTCTCAGAGGGCTGCCCACCAAGGTACTGTACAGATGCTTGGTTTTATAGTACTGGTTCTCAGAGGTCAGCCCACAAAGGTACAGTATGGATTCTTGGTGTTATAACTCTGGGTCTCAGAGGGTAGCCCACCTAGGTACAGTACGGATGCTTGGTATTATAGTACTGGGTCTCACAAAGGGCAGCCCACCCATGTACAGTATGGATGCTTAGTGTTATAGTACTGGGTCTTACGTAGGGCGGCCCACCCAGGTGCAAAACAGATGCTTTATTGTTATATTACTGGGTCTCACAGAGGGCGGCCCACCCAGGTTCAAAACGGATGCCTTTTGTTATAGTACTGGGTCTCACAAGGAGCCCACCCAGGTAAAGTACGGATGCTTGGAGTTATAGTACTGGGTCTCACAGGGCAGCCCACCCAGGTACAGCAGGGATGCTTGGTGTTATAGAACTGGGTCTCACAGAGGGCAGCCCACCCAGGTACAGTATGAATGTTTGATGTTATAGTACTGGGTCTCAGAGGGCAGCCACCCAGGTACAGTACGGATGCTTGGTGTTATAGTACTGGGTCTCACAGGGCAGCCCACCCAGGTACAGCATGGATGCTTGGTGTTATAGTACTGGGTCTCACAGAGGGCCGCTGTTAGAAATGGAATCCCCACCTGGCCTAGGGTCGCGCCACGGTCCAGTAGGAACCCCACTCCCACGTAACAGGAAGGGAGGTGCCCTTCCCAAAATGGCGCCTGCTCCCCTTAGGAAGACGGTAGCTAGGGGAGGCAGGCTTTTTTTCTAGTTGGCGTGCCAAGCATTTCGGACTGCACGTCGTGGTAATAGACGAGACCCACTACACAATACACATGACACAAAGTTATAGGAAAATATTGGCTTCTTTATATAATTCTCTCAGCAGGTAAATAACCATACAATCAGCACCGTACCTCGCGACGAGGCCGTGGTTCTCTCTTTAAAGTTTGTGGCGCACCAGCGGTGCGGCCTGGAGTAGGCTTTGTACTCGCGGGTCTGTCCTCAAAGTTTGTGGTGCCCCCAGCGGCGCGGCAGGAGTGCTGAACGCACTCGACGTTGCCACCGGTGGGAAAGTGCGGATGAACAGTGTCAGCAGGCTCCAGTGATGATGAGGACTTGGAGCCGTGACAGCGTCTGCAGGGCTCAGGTGGTGGTGGGAGCTTGGAGCTGCAACAGTGTCAGCAGGGCTTAGATGATGCAAGGACTCAGGTGGTGCAATTACTTGGAGCCGCGACAGCGTCAGCAGGGCTCAGAAGATGCGAGGACTCAGGTGGTGCAATTACTTGGAGCCGCGACAGTGTCGGCAGGGCTCAGATGATGTGAGGACTTGGAGCCGCAACAGCGTCAGCAGGGCGCAGATGATGCGAGGACTTGGAGCCGCGACAGAGTCAGCAGGGCTCAGGTGATGTGAGGACTTGGAGCCGCGACAGGGTCAGCAGGGCTCAGGTGATCCGAGGACTTGGAGCTGCGACAGCATCAGCAGGGCTCAGATGATGCGAGGACTTGGAGCCGCGACAGCGTCAGCAGGGCTCAGATGATGCAAGGACTTAGAGCCACGACAGCGTCAGCAGGGCTCAGGTGATGTGAGAACTTGGAGCCACGACAGCCACAGCAGGGCACAGGTGATGCGAGGACTTGGAGCCACAACAGCGTCAGCAGGGCTCAGATGATGCGAAGACTTGGAGCTGCGACAGCATCAGCAGGGCTCAGGTGATGCGAGAACTTGGAGCCGAGACAGTGTCAGCAGGGCTCAGCTGATGCGAGGACTTGGAGCCGCGCCAGCATCAGCAGGGCTCAGGTGATGCGAGGACTTGAAGCCGCGACAGCGTCAGCAGGGCTCAGGTGATGGCGAGGGGCACACTTGTCGTGCCTTCGGAGGGCTCATGGGGGTACCTTTTCGGAGGTTCCCCTAGCAGATCTGATTCTCTAATTCCAGTGCCTTCTTTTATCTCCGAAAAAGTCTTTGATGTCCTTTCATGTAGGCAGGGGGTTAAACATGGGCGGAAAATCCGTTCCGCTCGCGGATTTTCGGTAAATTCGCGATCCGCGAACGCTCGCGAATTTACTGAAAATCCGCATATTCGCACGCAGCAGATTTTTTTTTCTTGGTGATATAATTTTGCTGCGTAAGTTCGCAATTGCGAACATGTAGGTGCGGCGGGCAGCACCAATCTCGCACTCGCAAAATTACAAAATTTGCAATTCTGCACAAGAAATCCACTAGCAAGCAGCATAGACCTTCTGAAAATGATGATTTTTATCAGAATAACTCCTCAGGTTGACATTTGCCTTCCCTTTTTTGGATTTGAGGCCTTTTGACTTTCTTTGGATCACTTTTGGATTAGAAATCAACTTTCACAAGTAAGTTTGTTTGGGGCATTACATTTGCTGTTCTGCAGAAAAACGAGTTTTGCTAAACTGAAAGCACTCAGCAGGTGCAAAAGTTCAAATTCATCATTAGTAACCATTCCCTGTAGTGCTTCCTGACTGGGGCCCCTCCAGAGTTCAGATGCTAGTTGCAACAATTGTATGACCCTGCTCTGACCCTCACAGCCGGGTCATAGAATAGCTACAAGTAGGCCATCAAAGGTCCTGGAAAAAAAAACTGCACTGCAACAGAAAGCAAATGACAGATAAGTAAGCAGGTGCCAGACTGGAATTTTAAAACAGTGACACCTTAATAAATCAACCCCAAATGAATTCATGTCAGTTGAAGCAGGGCAGGTGTGCTTGCTTTTCCCCCCCATAATCTACAGTGATGATGATGAACCAGAGGGTGGCATTGATGTACCAGAGGGTGGCATGGGTGAAACAGAGGGTGGCAGTGTTGAAACAGAGGGTGCTGTGAACCCGTGATGATGAACCAGACGTAGAAACAACATAGTCGCAACTGTTGCGAGCCGACAAGTAAGTTTGCAATTGCGAACTGGTACAAAATCCTCGCGAACTGGCAGAAACCCTTGCGAACACTATAAAAACAAAAAAATCCCCAAATTCGCGAGAATTCGCGGATTTTGCGGATTGGGAGTTCGTAAATACGCAAATTCGCGAACGCCAGATTCGCAAAGTTTGCCCATGCTTACCGGGGGTTTCCCTCCCCTGGGCCTGGTTGGGGGTGGCTCCCATTAAGGGCCACCTCATCCTTTGAAGCAGGTAGGCAGGGTCGTCAGCCGCCCAGCAGGAAGCGGTGTCGGTATTGTGGAGGACAGGACGCAGACCAAAACTACTCCTCCCCTCTAATCTAAGGGCAGACAGCAGATACCAGATGTCAGCGTTTCCCCAGGCCCTGTCACTGTCTCCAGACGGGCAATACACATCCTGGCAGTATCCTCCTGCAATACCGCATAGAGAACAGTCCCGGCCCAGAAGTCCTATTTCTAGACCTAGGAGGTGGAGAGCACTCTTCCTAACTAGTGTTTGGAGTAATTTTATGTCTAGGGATGTTAGTCCTGTGTTTCTCCCACGTTCCCCGGGTCAGATAACTCCTAAGGGGTATGACACGAACAGCTACTAAAAGGAAGATGGCTGCAAAATACTACGAGGTCATACCACGCGCACCTAGGCAGGCCCTACCCTCTACTAACAATGCGTTCTGTCCAAGGGTCGACTATAGAGGTGCAGGGTAGGACGAAAAAGGGAACCAAAATAGGTTTGAGAACCGGGTAAAGGTGTCGTACAGTTCAGGGGTTCGTTTTGGCAGAAGGGCCAGATCCAGCACAACCCCTTCCAGCCAAACATAGGGGGGACAAATCACTACCAGGATGGGCTTCCCTGTGGTGGGTGATAGAACATGGGACCTGGCCCACAATAGCCTACTCCAGTCCTAGGCCCCATGTAACCCGTATTATCCCTGGGGGAAATCATCTGGGTCAAACCTAATCCTTGGTTGCATAGAGGGGTATCCCCCCACATCGATAGTACACACACAGCTAACACCAGGGCGTGGCCTCTTCCACTCCCGGTCAAACACGACAACCCACTTGTAGTGTAGTTCCTATTTTCCCTATAGGCCCTGCGCATTGGAATAACATAAACAGCAGTGTAGACGTAGGACTGAGGTCATCTAGGTCTCAACTGACTATGTTAGACTTAATTTAGGTTTGCGCGAATTAGCTCAGAGGTCAGTGGAAACTTTCTTGACTGAATAGGAAGGGATCAGCTTCCCTAGCTCAGACAAGAAGGGATTCAGCTTCCGACAACCGCATAAACAGGATAACTTTGCTCCCTCAGAATAAGAGTTAATCTCTAGAGTCGTGTGAAACAATGGACAGCTGTTTCACTCAGTCATATGTGCATTCTTAGTTTCACCAGAGTGCAGAGAATAGAGAGACGGGCGTTTTCAATAAAAGATATTATTTATTGAGCAGTCTTCCTTCTCATGCAAGAGAAATGAATTGACACAATTGCAATACTTAATGTAAAGTAAAGTACGTACAGTACAAGGAGTATTATAGAATAATACTATAAAAGCATTGATATGATTTCTTAGCCATAAGACACTTTAAAATGGATAAAATATATATACATATATACATAGGCTAACGTGCTCAACTGGTGCTTCTAAAATACGCCTACCCCGGTGTACCTGACCTAAGCCTAATACGTGTGAAGGAGTAAGTAAGTAGCAGTTTGAGTTAAGTAGGTTTTTGCCAAGAATCGGACTCAAGAATTCTCTCTAAGGGTTTAGTCAGCACTGAACCTTGGGAGTAGAATGTAGGAGGTCCGGTATCTCTCTCTCAGGACTCGATATCCCAGTCACCTGCAAGGGTAGGCTGGAAACGCCGGAGTGGGATTTTCTCAGCAGGAGAAAAGACAGCGTCTTTCTCAACACGTCAAAGAGGAGGGGCAACGTCCGTGGGCTCTCCGCGTCTGCTGGGCTCTCGGTAAGTAGATTAGCTGCTCTGCTCCAGAACCACCACCGTGTGTTTGCTTAAGGCAACGTTGGTATATTTATACCTGAAAGGGGCGGAGTTTGACGTAAGGTTTGGACATAAGACGTCAATAAAGATGTCACTAAGAACTGGCCGTTCTTACAGTGCTCGCAGGAGTTCTATTACAAATCAAAACAAGGCAAGCAGGGATTTCCCAGGTTGCTGGAGGTTTGGTGTGTTGAAAGAACTTGTTGTGCTTTCTAGGAATCTAAGGAAGTAGCTTTTGCCATGCCTTGGGCTGCAAGGGCGATTTACTGAAATATGGATCTGTTTCTTTTGCCATTATAGGGATATTTATTGAGTATAGCCGGGTAAGGGCATAAAATGGTAATATTGATTCAGGTTCCTAGATAAAAACACTACACCCACTCCACGATTTTATGTCCATCAATTACTAAAAACTAAGCAATAAAGATGAATGTGTACTCCAACCCACCCCAAAATACATTTTGCATTCCAAATGGTGTATGTGAAATACACGGAAGGTTATAGGTACTGTACGTTTTTAAGCAGTGTAATCATTCAAAAAAAGTTGCATATATCTTTAGCTGAACGATTTGCGAAAATTACACATGAAATGTCTCTTAATTACAGAAAAGAAGGTCAAGACTATTTCATCACATATAAATGAAATTGCTTGCGAGTGTGTGAGAGGCTGAGGTAATATATCGTCTCTAGAATTACTAAAAATAGAAGCTCTGTTCTTTATGAATAGTCCTACTGTTAGCAGAGTACACGTCCCAAAAAAAGGTAAATATTTTGGAATTTGGAAAAAATAATTTTGTTTACAGGGGAAAAAATAGTTCCAAATGTTTTCAGTAGCTTTTGTTTTTCAAAGCTGAAGGCCGAATTCAGAGTTCATGGGAACGCTGTGTGCCGGTTTGCTTAAAAGTTATTCTTTTGGTTCAGGGGAGAACATTACTTCAGATAGATACGCAAAAAAACAGTCTACAGCTTCAAGTGAAAGTTCGACCATGGTTGAAAAGGCTGTAACTGGGCAGTCTTGAGAATTATTGCTGTCATCGGTGTCGGGATCAGTAATGCTCACAGAAGGTCGTACCTGGGTGATGTTGCTCTCATTTCTTGCTTCACTGCCACCACCTAATTGTAGTGAAGAAGTCTCAATGAATGTCGTCATCAGGATTGGTAACCGCTGGGGACAACACGATGCATGAGCCGTTACAGGACTTACCAAAGTATCGATATCCATTGGTACTGTTGATTGTAGTGTAAGACAGGTGTCCAACACGCATTCTTCTCCGCATAGCATACATCGAAGCACAGGTAAGATGCAGTTCTGCCATATAGGTCTGAACGAAAGAAACCAGGTCATATTCAGATCTCTTAGCCGGCTAGTCCAAGGACTTTAGTTATGCGGTCCCGGTAGCGTATTGCTAGGATCATTTCTTCCATTGTTGCTGGAGTCATGTCTGCATTTTGGCTCAGAGCAGAAGGGTCAAAAATAAGATTCCTGCCACGAGTCCCAAAAGTAGTGGTAGGCCGCCAAAGACCAAATGGACAAAATTGGGAAAGATGCCCAGGACTGCTTTGAAGGGTGTTAACAGTCCCGAAAAAATTGTCTTAAATACATGTGCCATACCACTGGCATCTGACATATTTAGGATTTGGCTTAGCATTTCTACGAAATGCACGGGGCAATTAGTTGATAAAAGTGTATGTATCTCTGCCGTTGTCCTTGCAACTTGAAGATCATACGTTTCTTTTGATGACGAAATAGGCACTGTTGTCTGTAAAAGCACAGACTTCATTCTGCTTAAAGCATCAATTCGTATAGAAGAGATATTCGACGGAGGCCAAATAGTCGCCTCGGTATCAGTAGGGACGGTTGGATACAATGCTTGCATACAGTAAGTGACCATGGAGCTAACGCTTACGAGATATGCTTTTCCTGGCACCATGCCACAACAGCTGTGGTCCGTTATTAGAACGTAACTGCCGTTAGAAAGTTGTCTAAAGAATGGCTCTATTTATGTTGCAGGTGTGCCGTGCTGGTGGCATGAAAGGTTATTTGAAGTCCCCTCACAGGCCCCATGTAAATTAATACCTTGGCACAGAAATATACTGCTTAGTGATTGTTTACAATTATTACCACTAAGAAATACATTTTGGTTTTTGTCACTATAACATGTATGTGTATAAGGTAATTTCCATGATGACTTAATGTACCCTTTACCCAACCTTTCATACTGGCCTGCTGGTATATACTCTTGGCATTTTTTAAATTGGAAAGTTGTTATCGGTATTGTGATAATTCTGTGTATTATCCATTCAATGACAGGTCTTTCTGACATTGTCAATGGTAATCTCTCAAGTTTTTCAATGCTTAGAATAGTATAGTCTCCTCCTTTTTGTGCAAAACTGATTTGTTTATCAGTAAGGTTAAAGATAGAGAACAATGACGTTGTGTTGATTAAACGCCATGGCACATAGCCTGAACGCAGATTTTGCAATGTCCAGCCCAGCTGTATAATAGAACGTAATTGGGACTGACCATGTTGTAACATTAGCAAGTCCTGATCTATTATATCTATAGCAGATGATATAATACTGTCCAGTGAATATATTCTGGAGGACAGAGTCATTAACCCATTGTCCACAACAGAAAGTGATTTTTCCAAATTAATACGATCAATTTCTCGTATTTTCTCTGCTGTCTCAATTTGAGACACTTTCCAAGCTTCGTTGTACGCAGCGTATATACTGGCCACTATGAAACGTTTTTGACGCTGTTTGCGTGGTCCCATTATGAAATCGCGCAAGTCAGCACCGTCTTTAAGTAAAGTCAGGTGTTGCTTAATTTCTGCCAGTGTGGATGTTTGTAGCTATTCAAGGCATAGTTTCCCTACACTGTATGTTGTTACTATCCCTGGATGTTGTCTCTGGGAGTATCTAGGGTCTGGTCTGGTCATTTTTAACCACTGTATTTTGTTCAGGAATCTATCTTGACATTTATTTGTGTCTGTTGGCCAGATTAACCACTTTTTCCAATCAGGATGTGTTCTATTTTGATGTAAAAGTTGGGATACGTCTATCTCAATATCTGTGGTTGTGTTATCAGGTATTGGCTTTGGAGTAGACGGTTTGTTTAAGTCTTTGATCTTGGCCAGGCCAAGACAGGTAGTTTGTTGAATGGTGTCATTCAAGAACATTATTTGTTCTGGGATCATGCAGGTTCGAAATAATGCTTCTAGGCCCTGTACTTGCCATTCTTTTGTACCCCAGATGGTTTTTGTTTCAATGTTGTTTTTCCAGAAATCAAAACCAAATGTAATCATTTTTTCATAAAATGTTTCCGAATAGATCAATTTAGTATTTGTCAGCATGTTTTTTGTCCCTGTTTTATCTAACAGTTTGTAATAAAATGTTTCTGTATCACTTGTGTTAAACCCTGAGAAGTATGGGAATTTCTCATAGAATGTTTTTGAACTGCTTTTAGGTGGAGTTGCACAATGTTCCCATTGATTATATTTAAAAACATTTCTAGGTTGAGCAGATTTATGCAAATAGTGGTCTGCATAGTGGTTATAGCAATACATCTGTTCATAGTTCGATGAACCTTGTAAATAATCATGTTCTGTAAATTTTGCTGACATTACTAAATCTGACATCATATTATTTGCGATTTCAAAGTCCCAGTCATCAGAGAATGTACTTGGTTTTACAAAGTCACTTAATGAAACCTTAAACTGATGGGGATGTTTCAAGAGTTCGACCGGTCCATATATTTCGTAATCCGTTTTGTCCCAAACTACCCCGCCGGGTATTGGAATGGCTGTTACATTCACTGATGACAGTTCTCTTTTCTCGATGTGAGATAACTTGTGTGGCTTTAGGACCAAGCTGATGTTCTGACTTGCTGTGTCCATTGTACTGTATTTTCCCTCAATTAATTTTCCCAAACAAAGTACCATGATGAGCCAAAGCAGGAGGAAAAGTACACCTAACACAATCCAAAATTCTAACCATGGAGGAATAAGATAAGTTTCTTTGAGTTGATGAAAGAGTTCTGTTACTTTGTCTTTAAAAGTTTTTGTTGCTGGCGTTACTTCAGGGTTGCTTTGATCTTCAGAAAAGTTATCAAAATTGATGAAGTAGCCAGATGCAGTTCTGCCAATTGTTGGGATTGCTTTTTCAATTTGTCTTTCATTAGCACAGTCTGAGGCTACATCGTTGTAGACTGGTGTTTCTTGATGAACTGTTTCAATTTGGGTTTCAAGAGGCACAGGTTCCATGGCATTGTTGCATAGTCCTTTTGTATTCACTGCAGGTTTATCAAATGTGATTAGTCTCTCAGTTTGAACCTCTTGGATAGTAGCACATTTTGGTATTCTGCTATTTCTTGGGAGTCCACTAGGCCTACTACTTATTGTTGGCCACATAATTGTGGTTTTAACAGGTCAATGGATACAACTATGTTATCCTTTTTACCAGCAAGGGGCGGTAGTGCGGTAGTACAACTGATCTCATTCTGTTGACTGCTAAGACAGGTACTGCTTTTCTGTAAGAAGGCCCAAATTCCTTCTTCACCGCTAATTTCTCTCTGACCAGATCCTCAATCTTTGGAATCCAGACAGGTCTTGCTGAGACAGGTGGTGTGTCTTCAGTGGTTGTTGGCTGCTGTTTTAACTTTATGTTGCTCAGGGCTTTTCTTGTTTCATTTAAGTCCTGTAAAACAGCCAAACGATCTTTAATGTCAAAGCATTTTTCTTATCTACTACCACTGAAGTATGACTACCTAAGTCCTGAACATACATTCTAGTTCCGAACAATAGTTCGTACGGGCTAAAACCTTTTAGAGAATTTCTTGGCAGATTATTAAGACTACGTTGGACACTTGTTAAATACTGGACCCACCCATCACCCGAACCTAATACCTTTGCCATTATAGATTGCTTTATGTCTCAGTTTTTTCTTTCCACAATCCCGTTTCCCTCAGGATGGAAGGGACAAGAGTACCGCAACCCAATGCCCATACTGGTCATGGCCTCCTTATAAGCTCGAGAGCCAAAAGCAGGACCCTGGTCAGAATGTAGCATGGCAATTGCGTATGTGCTGATAGAGACTCGCAAATCTTTTATAACAGTTCTGGCATCAGCCGAGCACTTGGGCCACATTTTTAAAGTGAATTTAGTCTTAAAAGAAATTAATAGGACGCAGGGTTTAAGTATAGATAGCCTCATGCTAATTACAGAAATGGCCATGGCAATACTCCGGTTGGCTCGTTACTGCGATCTCTGTTGCAGTCTGGACAGCTTTTTGCAAATTTGTAATGTTGCAGGCTCATCCCCGCCACCAGTATTCTGATTGTAACTCTGTCAGTGATTCCTTCATCTGTTTGTGCCTCGACCTTCACCCATGTGTGCGTCTGTAATTAATAGCACTCTCCTGTTCATGTTTGGAATTACCCTATCCCCCACTTCAGGTATTCGAGCAAAAGGAACAGAGTTTGTTTCTATTACGTATGTATAATTGAGTGGATAGTTCACGGGTTTGTGCTGCACAGCTGCCTTTTGAGGACGTTTTTACCGCCAGCATGGTTTCCCCATCTATGTATTTTTCTGAATGCTTTTTTGTGGCTACGGAAGCCAGTTTAGTTGCTTCCGCTCTGGCTGTATTAGCCAATGAATTCCCTGCAACGTGAACATCATCACGTCGGTGACTCAGAGTGTGTATCACGCGAGTCTTCTGTAGTTTTTTCTGTAAAAGAAGTACCTGTTCCGAAAGCATTTTATGCTTGATTGTGGCACCTGTGTCATCTTTGTAATCGTTTTGAACCCAGTTCTGCAAATCATTATTGTAAGATTTGACGCAGAAATGGGAAACGCACACTATTAGTGTCGGGAATTCACGATCGGCATTTTCAAGCGCCATCTTTAAAGATCTGATTTCAGCTCGCTGAGCCGAACAGTTTCTCAGTGATTCAGTTTTTGTTCTTTTCGGTCTGAATTTACCACAGAGCCAGCGACCTTTAACAATCGCGTACGCTGCATTGTAGGATTTATCATCTACATTGTAATGTTGTACAAATCTGTCCGTATAGATTATACAAGAGCACTGTTGGAGAGGCAGAATTTCGATTGGACGAGGATATTCTTCTTCATATTTCAAATCATTTATTTTTTTCATGTTCGGGACAAAATAGTATGTCACGTCTTCTGCAGCAAGAGAATTTTCCCACTGTATCCATTTTGAATCCAGTGCCACCGTTTTTAGATTAACTGGGCTGAATAATGCCTCAAAGGCTGATTCTGCTGTAAAAACAGTTATTCTTTTGCCTTCGGCTAGGGCTCTTTCTTTTGCTACAGCTGTCTGAACCGCCTTCACAGTATTTTCTGTAAGACTGAATGTTTTTTCTGTTTGTGTGTACAAATGTGATCTGTAAGCTAGGGGTACCGTTTCTCCCTCATTAGAGGTCGGGTACGTGAATCCGCATCTTCCTGGGATGACTCGGATTACAAGATTGCGTGTATTATCTCATGTTTCTAATTTTGTTTTAGCTAACATGTCTGTTTGCAGTGATCTCAACATTTCTGTGTGTTTTTGAGTCCAATTTATTGGTTTGAAATCAGGTTTTATTAATTCGTAGAGAGGTTTAACCCTCTCCGCATAATTTAGAATGTAAGTTCTTCCAAAATTCAGGAAGCCTAGTATCGATTGTAAGTTCTTCAGCGGTTTTGGTGCTTGGAGTACAGCACACTTTTCTAAGAAGTTGTCTGCTAGGCTTTTGCCTTCACTTGATAATTTATATCTTAAAAATAGTACAGTTAGATGGGCAATTCATGACTTTTTTAAAGTTGAATTTGTAACCCTCTGCTGCAAACCCAAGTATTATGGCATTCACTCTTTTCGAGTGAGTATCCAAATCATCGTCTGTGAGATAGATGTCATCGACATAGGATAATGCCTCATCATCATACATTTGTAGTAACTCTGTTACTCTTGCTGTGAATAATCCTGGGCTATTCTTGAATCCCTGTGGGAGTCGACAGAAATTTCTGTTACCCCATTATTGAGAAAGCGGTTAAATACCTGCTTTCCGGTGCGATATTTTGACAAAAGAATCCATTGGAGATGTCTAATGTTATTTTGCATTTTTTGCGAACTATGTTATCCATTAGTGCTGCACTACGCGAATTTCGTACCGCAAATGTTTTGCAACATGAGTTAAGGTGTCTGTAGTCCAAGACTAGACGATATGAATCGTCTGGTTTGGAGACAGGAAACAAAGGATTGTTCATTTGAGAGGTGCATGTTTCAATCACCCCTTGGTATTCAAGTTGATCTAAGATCTCCCTGACCTGTTTTTTAGCTTCTTGCTTAATTGGGTACTGCCTTTGTGCAGTTGGTTGCCATTTTAACTGGATTTTGTGAGGCGGAGAGTCCTCATCCCATCCTACATGATTCTTATATAATGCAGGAGCTTGGGCTACTGCCCATTTTCTGGCGTATATATATTTTCTATGTATTTGAATATTATTATTATTATTATTATTATTATATTTCTTATATAGCGCCAGAATCGACCCCCGAAGAGGTATCTCCGCGCTTGCCTTGGGAACCCGTCCTGTTTTTTCCCTGTGAGATAGCCCCTACAGGGCATCCCCAAGGTGAAAGCCAGGCATCCCGCCGCGGGGGGGCCGTTGTGGAGATTAAGCAAGCTTAATGCCCAGAGTTGCAGAGTGTGAACCCATGATTAGGTCAGGCACCGAAGCGAGAATTATCGAGTCCATGGACATTTGAGCTCAAGACCCTGCCGCGTCGGGAATTGAACCCTGGTCCCGGGTCTGACCTCTGCTTCAGGGTCTGCCTGCTCTAACCAGTGAGCCACACTTCTCCACAATGATTTGAGAAGGCAGGCATAATCATTTCTTCGCCATGAGGGTACTCCCTGACAAACTCTGGTGGCCATTCTTTCTCGGCTAACAGGATGTCGTAGCCTTTTGAGAGGTTATCCCAAAACAGACCCCTTACCTTCCTATTCTTATCTCCCTCTATACGCAATGTTATTTCATATATTTTATGAGGTTCGTAACTCTGGTATCTGCAGTTTCCACCTGAATGTATTCATTCGTGTCCACTGTGTCCAGATGATTCATCAGGATCTTGCGAGCTATGGTGATTTCTGCTGCGCTGTCTAGCATTGTCTGTGCCCACTCTCCGTTTTTCAGCTTTGTCCTCAGTATCCTCAGAATGTTCGATTATTTTAATACTGGCTACCTTCTATTTTGGAAATTGTAATTTTTTATTTTGAGCAGGTTCCTTGTCTTTGGACTTGACGTGCTCTTCCCTGTGTTCTGACCGTCCTCTTCTTTCCGATTTCTGCGAAAAAGATAGAGAAGGAGGTGTATCAATATCTTGATATCTATCAGGTTTTTTCAAATTATCCCTATTTCTAAGGTTGTATCTTTTTTCAGAGGGCTCCCTTTGGGGAGACTGGTGTTCTCTATTCGGAGTTCTTTCTCTCCGCCGAGGAGACCTTCCTCTGGACTGGAAACCTTTTTCTTTGGGAGTGGATTGTTTATTTCCATCCCAGCTCTTTTTAGGAGTGTTTAGATTATTTTTAATAAATATGTTTTCAGGATTTTCAAGTAGTTAGGGTTTTACCGGTTTCCCACCCAAACTATCTCTACCTAGTTTTTCATAGGATTTTTCTATGATTCTGGCAAGCTCAATTGGTTGATCTGTTATATCTGTTTCTTTCAATTTTTGGCAGATCGCCACAGATGCTGCTTCTCCTTTTATGTTGGCTAATAATATAGCCGAGACCTGCTTTTGTGTAAATGGAAGCAAAGACTGTGCCCCAAGTGTCACAGTCCTCCACATGTGGTGCGAATTTTAATTAGCAATTTTAGCTGGGCTAAAAGTTCCTTGTCTGACATTTTATCAATGTCAGGATGTGGTGTGTAGCTGGCTAGAACCGGCCACGTTGCTCCTGGTCTACCTGGTCGACCAAGCCTGGCGATGTGATCATTATGTTTTAGGGCGCCTTTAAACCAGAGCAGGTGCTCTTGGTAATTTAGTGGAATTTCAATATCCTCAAAAGGAGTATATTCATCCGGAGGTTCCTCTATTTTGTAATAGTGGAATTTGTGTGTTGTAGTGTTTGCCGCTGGAAAGTTTATCCATGAATAGAATACTGATATTCGTGTGCCTCTATCACGAAAATGACTGTACCACCTTGTGATGTCAGTCCGTTTTCTATACGTTTTAAAGTTATTGTTTTTCTTATGTTTGCCGGGATGATAATTGCACCCGGTTCATTAAACCCTGTAGCATCAAATCCCCGTTGATTTGCATCTACTGCGGCTTCATCGGTTTCGTTGTTATCGCCGTTTTCTGACATTGTTTTAATGAAAGTTTGCAGAGCAGGTTTCCAAGGAAATAAAAGATTAGGTGCACAATATTTTGGAACACTGTATCCTTCAACGTTGACTAAACTAAAAACTCTACATAGGAATCTCTTCCCACAAAGTTCCGGCGGATTTTAACCTTTCACCCACTCCAGACCTCTATTGGAGTATTTACGCGAAAAAGGGTCTTCGTGAAAAAGCACGTCTGAGTTACTCTAACGTCTTGCGTTAGTTTTATCACCTTACCAAATGTTGGGCGCCATGTAGTGTAGTTCCTATTTTCCCTATAGGCCCTGCGCATTGGAATAACATAAACAGCAGTGTAGACATAGGACTGAGGTCATCTAGGTCTCTACTGACTATGTTAGACTTAATTTAGGTTTGCGCCAGCTAGCTCAGAGGTCACTGGAAACTTTCTTGACTGAATAGGAAGGGATCAGCTTCCCCGGCTCAGACAAGAAGGGATTCAACTTCCGACAACCGCATAAACATGACAACTTTGCTCTCTCAGAATAAGAGTCAATCTCTAGAGTCGTGTGAAACAATACACAGCTATTTCACTCAGTCAGATGTGCATTCTTAGTTTCACCAGAGTGCAGAGAATAGAGAGACGGGCATTTTCAGTAAAATATATTATTTATTGAGCAGTCTTCCTTCTCATGCAAGAGAAATGAATTGCCACAATTGCAATACTTAATGTAAAGTAAAGTACGTACAGTAAAAGGAGTATTATGGAATAATACTGTAAAAGCATTGATATGGTTTCTTAGCCATAAGATACTTTAAAATGGATAAAATATATATACATATATTCATAGGCTAACGTGCTCAACTGGTGCTTCTAAAAAACGCCAATCCCGGTGTACCTGGCCTAAGCCTAATACGTGGGAAGGAGTAAGTAAGTAGCAGTTTGAGTTAAGTAGGTTTTTGCCAAGAATCAGACTCAAGAATTCTCTGTAAGGGTTTAGTCATCACTGTACCAGTCACCCGCAAGGGTAGGCTGGAAACGCCGGAGCTGGATTTTCTCGGCAGGAGAAAAGACAGCGTCTTTCTCAGTGCGTCAAAGAGGAGGGGCAGCGTCCGTGGGCTCTCCGCGTCTGCTGGGCTCTCGACAAGTAGATTATCTGCTCTGCTCCAGAACCACCACCGTGTGTTTGCTTAAGGCAACGTTGGTATATTTATACCCGAAAGGTGCGGAGATTGACATAAGGTTTGGACATAAGACGTCAATAAAGATGTTACTAAGAACTGGCTGTTCTTACAGTGCTCGCAGGAGTTGTGCTTTATAGGATTCTAAGGAAGTAGCTTTTGCCTTGGGCTGCAAGGGTGATTTACTGAAATATGGATCTGTTTCTTATGCCATTATAGGGATATTTATTGAGTATATCCGTGTAAGGGCATAAAATGGTAATATTGATTCAGGTTCCTAGATAAAAACACTACACACTAAAGGGGCCAACGGCCGCTATCAGGGGGAGTACCAGTCCTCCCACACCGTATTTTCCCTGGGGGACATCAACTGGGTGATACCTAACCCTGGTTTGCATAGAGGGGTATCCCCCCACATCCATATTACACAACAGCTAACACCGGGGCGTGGCCTCTTCCACTCCCGGTCAAACACGACAACCAACTAAGGTGACCAGCGGCCGTTATCTGGGGTGAGAGCCCGTCCTCCCACCTGCCAGACTTCCCTACTGCGGGAGGGGTCAGAGAGAGGGGGGCAGTAGCCCCATGTGCCGGGCACCTTCTTTCCACTCCCATTCCTGTTTGGTTATCTGCGACCGCCTGGCACCCACCGACCGGCCCTGGGCCCTCACCCAGCTGCCCTTTAGGAGGCTGAGGTGGGTGGTCCCACACGCTGGTTCTCTTTTTGCGGGGGTTCTGTACCCCCCCACCCGGAGAGATGCCCCTTGAATCTAATTCACTCACTAGTTCGGTATCTTCCTCTTGTAATGAAACCATTAACCTGGGGTCCAAACCCCCACGTGCAAATAGGGGCAGAGGCCAGGCCTCCCTCCCTCTGCACCCCCTTCCAGAAGCTGGAGCCCTCCCCATTGGAGCGGGACTGCTGGACATTAGATCTATGGGGGCTCTGTGTATGGGGGCTTCATATCCTCCTATTCCCGGGGGATCCCCCCCCAGGGCATCTCCAGATCCTTCGGAATTCAAAATAACGGTTGATGCCGGGGGTTTCCTACGGACAGGCAACTCGTTTTCTAACAGGGGTTTGGCAAGGCTATGGAACAACAGTACTCAAGCTATGTTAGTTGGTATCTACATCGGGTTTTTCCCCTGAGCTACCCTTCACCCCACTGGGTAGGGTTCCTCCAATATATCCTACACTGCTAACCTGGTAGTGGTGGAACAGTTCCTGGCCGTTTCTTGACACACTCTCTTCTGGGCTGACCTTCCTTTCTGGTACCAGACCCGCAACCAAGGGTGAACCTTTCTCTCGGGCCCTCTCCTCGGAAGTCAGTCGGGTGCCCCCATTCCTTGTACCATCAACTCTTGGGTCAGTCCCTACCTCCTCCTCTAGTATTCGGCGTCCTACGGGAGCTATCCTATCCTCTCGTTTTCCCTGTGGTCTGTTGCGCCCTTCCCTCGAGTGGCTGGACCTACTGTTCCGATGCCGACCAGCCAAACACCGCAGGAGTGAAGAACGTCCCAATCCCCTACCCTCGCCGTGACCCCCAACACCCACGCATAAACCGGGTGAGGAGAACACGGCACCGGGAGAAGGTGGGTAAACAAAACAAGGGAACCCAAGGTCTTGGGGGACACAGCTCGTCACTTCCGGCTTCTCGGCAGCTAACTGCTTGACTCAGATGAGACCACTATGTAAGAAAAAAGGTGACAAGGTTAGACACACCCCACTAGTAATACCAGTGCAAAGTACACACACAAACCACCGACCTCCCTGCTTACCCCAGTTAACAAACGGGAGTGGCTTGATACGAAACAGGAATACTTCCACTGCAATCGTATTGATTCTTTCTTGTGTAACCCCAGACCAACCACACCCCCTCGGGAAACACCGAGAATGTCAAAGGGGGTGGAATTCACAATGAAAAGACAAAAAAAGAGACAAGGGAAAAAAGGCGTCAAGGGAATTTGAAAGACACCCAAAAAACCCCTGGACTTTAAAAGAACACGAAGGTAGCGCAAAAAACGGCCGTTGTTCAGCTCCTTCGTGAAACCACCCAAAAGACGCACAACAAGATGGTTTGAGTACAAAAAAGGTTAAATAACGGGACGCCAGAACTCATAGGAAACGCAGCCGCGAACCCCAAAACATCACCAAAAGATCAAAAACAGGTCCTCAATAAGGCTTCAGAGGTGCCCAAAGGTAAGAAACAGGTGAAAGGGGAAAAAGGGGAATCAAAATCCAGCCCTTAAGAGAACCACTGAAAATGAGCTCAATAGAAAGGGAACAAGGTGGAACAACAGGAACAGGAAACACAGGGCAAGGGCCCATTCAAAAAACCAAGCACCTGTTTCCTGTATGCAGTCCCTTTTAAAGCGAGCCCTAGGGAGTGTCCATAAATTCTCATATGCACTTGGCACCTAAAGCTAAAACCAACGAACGGGGAACTAGACAGAAGGCACCAGCCCCCCTGAACCCCAACACCTACCTCGTGATGGGCGTCTGATGCCCCCTGCTCTGCTTGCTACGGGGCTGTGGCCCTTAATTGGTCTGAGCTTCTGGAAAAAAAGTTCACTGCGTCTTGCTGGGCTGAAGTCGTCCTCGAGCTCAGTATCCAGGAATACAATTTCGCGACTACCAGCTGGGTAGTAGTTCACTACAAAGTCAACACTCCTGGGGGAATTGCTGTTGTTGCCAACAAGACAAGCCTCTTCTTCCAGCTCCTTGCTGGCCAGTGAAGGTTGATTGCTGCTGGCTGAAGCGTACATCTTGTCAACATTAGCGCGGGGAAAGGGGCCATTGCAGCAGTCTGCTGCGGCAGACAAGTTCTCCGCCTCAGCAGGTAAAAACGTGCACTCTGTTTCCCACTCAGCACAACGAGGGGAACGTTCGCTGTCCTCTGCTGTGCGGGGCTCAGTCTCCCCCTCCGCCGTGCTCATGGGAGGAGTTGCAGAAACTTTGATTTGTCGGGCGGCGGCCCACCAGACCTCCTGCCTATGTCGCTCCCAATCAATTTCTTTCATCTCTAGTTCATGCGCGATTCTCATCTGCTCTAGTTTTTTCTGAGATTCCTCCTTCAGTGCTTGGAGGCGGTTGCCACTCTCTATCATTAGGGTTGCCATTGCAATCTGGTGTTCTTTGTCTCTCTCTCTGTCTTCCCATTCCGCAGGAGACAGGTCTCTGGCTAGAGGATCACTGATGCCGGGTGGGGAAGAATCCCTCCTCCCCTCTGAGCCCAGGCGCCCATGTAAGTTGTCCGTAAAGTTGTTTTGGAATTCATCTTTCTTTCAAGCACCCATGCTAGGTACCATGGACTCGGTGATTCTCCTGGTCAGCGACTGTTCGCGGTTCCTCATGAACTTAACAGCTGGCATCTCGGAAACAAACGTCTCACAACATCAAGCGTGGTAGTTTGGAGTTTGTACTCACTCGGTAATAGTTACTGTTTCCTGGTACATGGAATCTTAAAGGCACTTCTGTCTCTTCGAAGTCGGAAGTTCGTATCCTAACCGCTGCCACCAGTGTTAGAAATGGAATCTCCACCTGGCCGAGGGTAGCGCCCCGGTCCAGTAGGAACCCCACTCCCACGTAACAGGAAGGGAGGTGCCCTTCCCAAAATGGCGCCTGCTCCCCTTAGGAGGACGGTAGCTAGGGTAGGCAGGCCTATTTTCTAGTTGGTGTGCCAAGCATTTCGGTCTGCACGTGGTAGTAGACAAGACCCACTACAGAATACACATGACACAGAGTTATAGGAAAATATTGGCTTGTTTATATAATTCTCTCATCAGGTAAATAACCATACAATCAGCACCGTACCTCCCGATGAGGCTGTGGTTCTATCTTTAAAGTTCGTGGCGCACCAGCGGTGCGGCCCGGAGTAGGCTTCATACTCGCGGGTTTGTCCTCAAAGTTCGTGGCGACCCCAGTGGCGCGGCAGGAGTGCGGAACGCACTCGACGTTGCCACCGGTGAGAAAGTGCAGACGAACAGCGTCAGCAGGCTCCGGTGATGATGAGGACTTGAAGCCACGACAGCGTCTGCAGGGCTCAGGTTGTGGTGGGAGCTTAGAGCCACGACAGCGCCAGCAGGGCTCAGATGATGCAAGGACTCAGGTGGTGCAATTACGTTGAGCCACAACAGCGTCAGCAGGGCTCAGATGATGTGAGGAATCAGGTGGTGCAATTACTTGGAGCCGCGACAGCGTCAGTAGGACTCAGATGATGCGAGGACTCAGGTGGTGCAATTACTTGGAGCCGCAACAGCGTCAGCAGGGCTCAGATGATGTGAGGAATCAGGTGGTGCAATTACTTGGAGCCGCGACAGCGTCAGCAGGGCTCAGATGATGTGAGGAATTGGAGCCGCGGAAGTGTCAGCAGGGCTCAGATGATGCGAGGACTTGGAGCTGCGACAGCGTCAGCAGGGCTCAGGTGATGTGAGAACTTGGAGCGGCGACAGCCTCAGCAGGGCTCAGGTGATGCGAGAACTTGGAGCCGCGACATCGTCAGCTGGGCTCAGGTAATGCGAGAACTGGCCCTCTCCTCGGAAGTCAGTCGGGTGCCCCCATTCCTTGCACCATCAACTCTTGAGTCAGTCCCTACCTCCTCCTCTAGTATTCGGCGTCTTACCGGAGCTATCTTATCCTCTCGTTTTCCCTGTGGTCTGTTGCGCCCTTCCCTCGAGTGGCGGGACCTACCTCGTGGTGGGCGTCTGATGCCCCCTGCTCTGCTTGCTATGGGGCTGTGGCCCTTAATTGGTCCGAGCTTCTCTTTTAGTTCTGTATGGAACAAATCTTCACTGCGTCTTAGTGGGCTGAAGTCGTCCTTGAGCTCAGTATCCAGGAATACAATTTCGCGACCACCAGCTGGGTCGTAGTTCACTACAAAGTCAACACTCCTGAGGGAATTACTGTTGTTGCCAACAAGGCGAGCCTCTTCTTCCAGCTCCAAGTTCTCCGCCTCAGCAGTTAAAAAATGTGCACTCTGTTTCCCACTCAGCACAATGAGGGGAACGTTCTCTGTCCTCTGCTGTGCGGGGCTCGGTCTCCCCCTCCGCCGTGCTCATGTAAGCCGGGGGTTTCCATCCCCTGGGCCTGGTTGGGGGTGGCTCCCATTAAGGGCCACCTCATCCTTTGAAGCAGGAAGGCAGGGTGGTCAGCCGCCCAGCAGGAAGCGGCGTCGGTATTGTGGAGGACAGGATGCACCCCGAAACTACTCCTCCCCTCTAATCTAAAGAGCAGACAGCAGATACCAGATGTTGGAGTTTCCCCAGGCCCTGTCACTATCTCCAGATGGGGAATACACATCCTGTCAGTATCGTCCGGCAATAACGCATAGAGAACAGTCCTATTTCTAGACCTAGAAGGTGGAGAGCACTCTTCCTAACAAGTGTTTGGAGTAATTCTGATTCTAGGGATGTGAGTCCCGTGTTTCTCCCACATTCCCCGGGTCAGATAACTCATAAGGGGTATGACACGAAAAGTTACTAAAAGGAAGATGGCTGCAAAATACTACGAGGTCATGCCACCCGAACCTGGGCAGGCCCTACCCTCTACTAACAATGCGTTCCGTCCAAGGGTCGACTATAGGGGTGCAGGGTAGGACGAAAAAGGGACCCAAAATAGGTTTGAGAACCGGGAAAAGGTGTTCAGGGGTTTGTTTTCAGGGGTTTGTTTTGGCAGAAGGGCAAGGTCCAACAGCAGCAGAGGGCAGCCCACCCAGGTACAAAACGAATGCTTGGTGTTATAGTACTGGGTCTCACAGAGGGTAGCCCACCCAGGCACAGTATGGATGTTTGGTGTTATAATACTGAGTCTCACAGGGCAGCCCTCCCAGGTATATCACGGATGCTTGGTGTTATAGTACTGGGTCTCAGAGGGCAGCCCACCCAGGTACAGCACATATGCTTGGTGTTATAGTACTGGGTCTCACAGGGCAGCCCATCCAGGTACAGTACGGATGCTTGGAGTTATAGTACTGGGTCACAGAGGGCGCCCACCCAGGTACAGTATGGATGTTTGGTGTTATAGAACTGGGTCTCACAGGGCAGCCCAGCCAGGTAGAGAACGGATGCTTGGTGTTATAGTACTGGGTCTCACAGGGCAGCCCACCCAGGTTCAGCACGGATGCTTGGTGTTATAGTACTGTGTCTCAGAGGGGAGCCCATCCAGGTACAGCACGTATGCTTGGTGTTATAGTACTGGGTCTCAGAGGGCAGCCCACCCAGGTACAGCACGGATGCTTGGTGTTATAGTACTGGGTCTCACAGGGCAGACCACCCAGTTACAGTACGGGTGCTTGGTGTTATAGTACTGGGTCTCACAGAGGGCAGTCCACCCAGGTACAGTACGGATGCTTGGTGTTATAACGCTGGGTTACAGAGGGCAGCCCACCCAGGTACAGTACGGATGCTTGGATTATAGTACTGGGTCTCACAGAGGGTATTTCACCCAGGTACAGTACAGATGCTTGGTGTTATAGTACTGGGTCTCATGTAGGGTAGCCCACCCAGGTACAGTACGGATGCTTGGTGTTATAGTACTGGGTCTAACAGGACAGCCCACCTAGGTACAGTATGAATGCTTGGTGTTATAGTACTGGGTCTCACATGGCAGCCCACCCAGGTACAGTACGGATGCTTGGTGATGTAGTACTGGGTCTCACAGGGCATCCCAACTCTGTACAGTATGGATGCTTGGTGTTATAGTACAGGGCCTCACAGGGCAAACCACCCAGGTACAGTATGGGTACTTGGTGTTATAGTACGGGGTCTCATAAAGGGTAGCCCACCCAGGTACAGTACAGATGGTTGGTGTTTTAGTACTGAGTATCACAGGGTAGACCACCCTGGTACAGTACAGATGCTTGGTGTTATAGTACCGGGTTTCAGAGGGCAGCCCACCCAGGTACAGTATGGATGCTTGGTGTTATAGTACTGGGTCTCACAGGGCAGAAAACCCAGGTACAGTAAAGATGCTTGGTGTTATAGTACTGGGCCTCTTAGGGCAGCCCACCCTGGTACAGTACAGATGCTTGGTGTTGTAGTACTGGGTTTCAGAGGGCAGCCCACCCAGGTACAGCATGGATGCTTGGTGTTATAGTACTGGGCCTCTTAGGGCAGCCCACCCTGGTACAGTACTGGAACTTGTTGTTATAGTGCTGAGTATCACAGGTCAGACCACCCTAGTACAGTACAGATGCTTGGTGTTGTAGTACAGGGTTTCAGAGGGAAGCCCACCCAGGTACAGCATGGATGCTGATTTGCGAATCTCGTGTTCGCAAATTTTGCGGATTTGCGAACTCGCAATTCGCAAAATCCGCGAATTTGCGGATTTTTTTTTGTGTTCGCGCGGGTTTCTGCCAGTTCACGAGGGTTTTGTACAATTTCGCAAACGCTAACTTACCTGTCGGGTCGCAAGTTTTGCGAACTTGTTGTTTCTACGTGTCCAGCCTGTTTGGGACACTCTTCTTCATCACTGCCACTCTCCGTCACCACTGCCACTCTCTGACTACTCATGCCACCCTCTCGCCCACCCATGCCACCCTCTGTTTCATCACAGCACCCTCTGGTTGTCCAGTCAGTGTACATTATTGTGGAAAAGCAAAGCACACCTTCCCTGCCTCAAGTGACCTGAATTAATTTGGGGCTGATTAATGTGTCACAGAATATTTTTTTAGCTGGCACCTGCTTCCTTAGTGCTTCCTGATTAGTGATCTTTTGCACTTGCTAAGTGCTTTCATTGTTGCAAAATTAGTTACAACACCTGCCCTGCCCCAACTGACATAATGAATTAGGGGCTGATTAATGGATTTGAACTTCCAGCCTGGCTCCTGCTTGTCTCCCTTAGCTGTAATTCAGGACCTTTGTGGCATATGTGTAACTATTCTGAGGTTCAGAGCAGGGTCACATAATAGTTGCAAGTAGGCAACTGAACTCTGGAGGGGCCCCTCAGGAAGCACTACAGGAAATGGCTACTAATGATGAGCCTGAACTTTTGAACCTGGTAAGTAGTTTCAGTTTTGCTAAGATCGTATTTCTACAATTTAGCGCTTATTCGCGGGGCGCGAAGTTGTACTGGGAAGCCGCGAACTCACGCGAACAGTGCGAGCAAGCCATAAAATCCACTGCTCGCGGATTTGCGGATTTTGCGGGAGATTCGCGAATCTCGCGGATTGCGAATTTACCAAAAATCCGCAAAATCCGCGAGCGAAACGGATTTTCCGCCCATACTTAGTTATAGTACTGGGTCTCACATGGCAGCCCACCCAGGAAACAGTATGGATTCTTGGTGTTATAGTACTGGGTCTCACAGAGGGCAGCCCACCCAGGTACAGTACGGATGCTTGGTGTTATAGTACTGGGTCTCACAGGGCAGCCCACCCAGGTACAGTACAGGTGCTTGGTGTTATAGTACTGGGTCTCAGGGGGCAGCCCACCCAGGTACAGTACGATTCTTGATGTTATAGTACTGGGTCTCACAGGGCAGCCCACCCAGGTACAGTACAGGTGCTTGGTGTTATAGTACTGGGTCTCACAGAGGGCAGCCCACCCAGGTACAGTACGGATGCTTGGTGTTATAGTACTGGGTCTCACAGGGCAGCCCACCCAGGAAACAGTATGGATTCTTGGTGTTATAGTACTGGGTCTCACAGAGGGAAGCCCACCCAGGTACAGTACGGATGCTTGGTGTTATAGTACTGGGTCTCACAGGGCAGCCCACCCAGGTACAGTACAGGTGCTTGGTGTTATAGTACTGGGTCTCAGGGGGCAGCCCACCCAGGTACAGTACGGATGCTTGGTGTTATAGTACTGGGTCTCACAGGGCAGCCCACCCAGGTACAGTACAGGTGCTTGGTATTATAGTACTGGGTCTCACAGAGGGCAGCCCACCCAGGTACAGTAGGGATGCTTGGTGTTATAGTACTGGGTCTCACAGGGCAGCCCACCCAGGTACAGTACAGGTGCTTGGTGTTATAGTACTGGGTCTCAGGGGGCAGCCCACCCAGGTACAGTACGGATGCTTGGTGTTATAGTACTGGGTCTCGCAGGGCAGCCCACCCAGGTACAGTACAGGTGCTTGGTGTTATAGTACTGGGTCTCACAGAGGGCAGCCCACCCAGGTACAGTACGGATGCTTGGTGTTATAGTACTGGGTCTCACAGGGCAGCCCACCCAGGTACAGTACAGGTGCTTGGTGTTATAGTACTGGGTCTCAGGGGGCAGCCCACCCAGGTACAGTACGATTCTTGATGTTATAGTACTGGGTCTCAGAGGGCAGCCCACTCAGGTACAGTACAGATGCTTGGTGTTATAGTACTGGGTCTCAGAGTACAGTCCACCCAGGTAGAGTACAGATGCTTGGTGTTATAGTACTGGATCTCAGAGGGCAGCCTACCCAGGTACAGTACGATGCTTGGTGATATAGTACTGGGTCTCAGAGGGCAGCCCACCCAGGTACAATACAGATGCTTGGTGTTACAGTACTGGGTCTCATAGGGCAGCCCACCCAGGTACAGTATGGATGCATGGTATTATAGTACTGGGTCTCAGAGTACAGCCCACCCAGGTAGAGTACAGATGCTTGGTGTTATAGTACTGGGTCTCACATCGGGTAGCCCACCCAGGTACAGTACGGATGCTTAGTGGTATACTATTGGGTCTCAGAGGGCAGCCCACCCAGGTACAGTACAAATGCTTTGTGTTATAGTACTGGGCCTCAGAGGGCAGCCCACCTACGTACAGTACAGATGCTTTGTGTTATAGTACTGGGTCTCAGAGGGCAGCCCACCCAGGTACAGTACGGATGCTTGGTGTTATAGTACTGGGTCTCAGAGGGCAGCCCACCCAGGTACAGTACAGGTGCTTTGTGTTATAGTACTAGGTCTCAAAGGGCAGCCCACCCAGGTTCAGTATGGATGCTTGGTGTTATAGTACTGAGTCCCATAGGGCAGCTCACCCAGGTACAGTACGGATGCTTGGTGTTATAGTACTGGGTCTCAGAGTACAGCCCACCCAGGCACAGTATGGATGCTTGGTCTTATAGTACTGGGTCTCATAAAGGGCAGCCCACCCAGGTACAGTACGGATGCTTGGTCTTCTAGTACTGGGTCTCATAAAGGGCAGCCCACCCTTGTACAGTACGGATGCTTGGTGTTATAGTACTGGGTCTCAGAGGGCAGCCCACCCAGGTACAGTACGGATGCTTAGTGTTATAGTACTGGGCCTCACAGAGAGCGGCCCACCATCCAATAGTCAGCAGCAATTTTGCTGCCTTTTTTATACGTAATGTTGGGGGCTGCCCAGAATGGGCATCCCGATGTCCCCACCCACCTAAACAAAATAGCCACAGTCTTTCTGTGCCCCCTTGGAGCATGTTGGGGCAATAGCCCCCAAGGTAACCCTCTGCCAGGGGCAGCAGAAAGCTCACTAGGCACAGACTTTTTTGCAGAATGCGCCTACCTCTGGGTTTTGGGTCTTAGCGCAGTCTTCCAATGAAAATGGTAACTCACTTGCATGGTTAGGCCATGTGCCCGCGACAGGAAACGGTCGAAACCGCAACATGGAGACACCACATTTTTACAGTGAATACTGACCCTTTGTTTGCAAAGTGCCTAGCAGTAGTTTTTTAACCCTAGCTCTGCCGGCACCTTGGGAAACTAAGCAGTCCTATAAATCTTTTTAAACTAGACTCCTAGGGAAATCCAGGATGGGGTAACTTGTCTGGCTCTCACCAGGTTTGGTTACCCAGAATCCCTTGCAAACCTCAAACTTTGTAAAAAAACACATTTTCCTCACATTTCTGTGGTGGAAAATTCTGGAATCTGTGTGGATCCAAAAATGTCCTGCCATCCAGCGTTCCCCTAGGTGTCCCGATAAAAATGGTACTTCACTTGCGTGGGTGGGTCAAGGTCCCGCGACAGGCAAGGGCCCAAAACCTATTGAGGAGACATCAAAATTACCTATCACAAAATAACCTGGTTTTGCATGGGGGTCCCATTGTTATTGTTATTGTTATCTGAGGTTTGTATAGCGCCAAATCACCATCAGGTCTCTAGGTGCTCATGACAGAAGCAGTAACAACAGCTGAGTAAGTGAACAGAAGGTAGAGATATAACAACATTACTCAAATGGAACAAAAAGCTTCCCTAAACAAAAGCGTTTTCAGTGACTTCCTAAAGTGCAGAAGATTTACTTCTCTACGGAGAGACTCCCGTAGTTTGTTCCATATCTGTGGGACTTGGACAGAAAAAGAACTCCCTCCCTTGGTTGCCATTTTGAAACGCAGACAAGACAGCAATTGGGAGTTGGAAGACCTCAGCGCTTGTTTGGGGTTATAGACCTCAATCCATTCTTTTATATAGGCAGGCGCATGCCCATAGATTGCCTTATGGGTGAAGCATAAACTTTTAAATTCCACCCTTTGCTTTATGGGGAGCCAGTGTAGCCAGCGCAGTAATGGGGAGGCATGGGCCTGTATAGGTGATCTAAAGATCAATCGCGCTGCATCGTTCAGAATGACATGCAGGCCGTTGATCAAACCTAGGTAGAGCACGTTCCCAAATCCAATGAGATTTTGGCCCTGGGGTCGGCGGTCATCTAGAGACACCTTTCTGAAAACTAGACACCCGGGGGAGTCCAGCGAGGTATGACTTGCATGGATCCCAAACGTTTCCCTATCCAGAATCCTCTGTAAACCTCAAATTTTGCTGAAACAAATTACACATTTCTGTGTGGGAATGTTGTAGGATCAGCGGGCGGACACAAATTATCTATCACCCAATGTTCCTTCAGGTCTCCCGATAAAAATGGTTCCTCACTTGTGTGGGCCGGCATAGTGGCTGCAACAGGAAAAGGCCTAAATCGTACGGTGGGGACTTCAAAATGACCTATAGCAAAACTACTTGGCTTTAAGGGGGGGCACCTGGTTTTTTATCCCGGGCTCGCCGCCATCTAGGGAAACCTACCAAACCCACACATTTCTGAAAACTAGACACCTGGTGGAGTGCAACGCGGTATGGCTTGCGTGGATCCCTTAATGTTTCCCAACTCAGAATCCCTGCTAACCTCAAATTTAGCTCCAAACAAAGCACTTTTTCCTTATCGTGCCAGCACATATGTATACATGTAGGGATATGTTGGGGATCCACGCAAGCCATACCTCCCTGGACTCCCCCGGGTGTCTAGGTTTCAGAAATGTGTGGGTTTGGTAGGTTTCCCTTGATGGCTGCCGACCCCAAGACCAAAAACGCAGATGCCCCCTATGATCCGAAAATGACCTGGTTTTGCAAGGGGGGGGGGGTCACATGCAGTTGCTTTTGACATGAGAGAGACATCCAGTAAAGTTCTGAAGAACTGAAGTCTAGTTAAAGACCACACTGTTTCTTCTGACTCAAAAAGACATTTAATATTTACTTGAGTTACTGAATCAGAATCAGAAACCTTTCATTTCCAAGAAATGAATTCTTACAGGAATGTGAGATACTTTCACCTTCCACAAATACAACAAAGAGAACATTCATATCATTATGAATAAATACTTATACAAGAACATCAGTACATCTACTACATTCATGAAAAGGAGAGAAAAATGTGCTTCTAAAAAGTAATCTTAAAGAATTATATCATGTAGCAATCATCACACAATTATTTCCAGCCTGTTAAGTTATTGCACAATATCTCAATTACATCATTGCATAGAGAAAATTAAAATACAGGGCCATTCTAGCCCAGATACTATGGACAATTGAAATTTCTGCCACATAAAATTGGATTCTTGTACACCTCGTCAGCCAGATTATCAGAGCCTATATCAAATTGTGTACCCCTGATTGGCTCTATCAAAATATACTCCAAAGATCTTGAGTTACTGTATCTAGATGATAGGCCAGCCCTCTTGGCTTTGTCAATGCTTGTTTAGGCATTAACTTTCTCATGGGATATAAATAGTGATGTGCATCATGTCAGTAGTATGTTTGTTGAAGATGAGGAATGATGAAAGGCTGCCATGAACTGATAGTGATTGCATGAAAGGAGGGCCGCATGTGAACATGGATGAAGCTGCTAACAACATGTGAGCCTTGTTCAGAACCTTCTTTATTGATGTCTCTTCTATCCTCACTAGAATAAGAGCTCACGACCGGAAGGTTGAGCACAGTCCCCTGGGATAGGTACATTTGCTCGCTGAGCCATCTCACCAGAATAGGAGCCTGTGACCGGAAGATTGCAGACAGACCCCTAGGATAGGTGCATTTGCTCGCTGAGCCATTTCATCAAAATTGGAGCCCGTGACCGGAAGGTTGAGCACAGTCCCCTGGGATATGTGCATTTGCTCACTGAGTCATCTCACCAGAATAGGATCCCGTGACCGGAAGGTTGAGCACAGTCCCCTGGGAAAGCTGCATTTGCTCGCTGAGTCATCTCACCAGAATAGGATCCTGTGAGTGGAAGGTTGCAGACAGTCCCCTGGGATAACTGCATTTGCTCGCAGAGTCATCTCACCAGAATAGGATCCTGTGACCGGAAGGTTGCAGACAGTGCCCTGGGACAGGTGCATTTGCTCGCTGAGCCATCTCACCAGAATAGGAGCCCGTAACCGGAAGGTTGAGCACAGTCCCCTGGAATAGGTGAATTTGTTTGCTGAGTCATTTCACCAGAATAGGAGCCAGGGACCGCAAGGTTGAGCACAGTCCCCTGGGAATGGTGCATTTGCTCTGTGAGCCATCTCACCAGAATCGAAACCCGTGATCGGAAGGCTGAGCACAGCCCTCTGGGATAGGTGCATTTGCTCGCTGAACCATCTCACCAGAATAGGAGCCAGTGACCGGAATGTTGAGCATAGTCCCCTGGGACAGGTGCATTTGCTCGCTGAGCCATCTCACCAGAATAGGAGCCCGTGACCGGAAGGTTGAGCACAGTCCCCTGGGATAGGTGCATTTGCTCGCTGAGCCATTTCACCAGAATAGGAGCCAGGGACCGCAAGGTTGAGCACAGTTCCCTGGGTTAGGAACATTTGCTCGCTGAGCCTTCTCACCAGAATAGGGTCCCATGACAGGAAGGTTGAGCACAGTCCCCTGGGATAGGTGCATTTGCTCGGTGAGCCATCTCACCAGATTAGGAGCCCGTGACCGGAAGGTTGAGCACAGACCCCTGGGATAGGTGCATTTGCTTGCTGAGCCATCTCACTAGAATAGGAGCCCCTGAGCTGAAGGTCGGGCACAGTCCCCTGGGATAGGTACATTTGCTTGCTGAGCCATCTCACCAGAATAGGAGCTAGTGACCGGAACGTTGAGCACAGACCCCTGGGATAGGTGCATTTGCTCGCTGAGCCATCTTGCCAGAATAGGAGCCAGTGACCGGAAGGTTGAGCACAGTCCCACGGGATAAGTGCATTTGCTCGCTGAGCCATCTCACCAGAATAGTAGCAGGTGACCGGAAGGTTGAGCACAGTCCCCCGGGATAGGTGCATTTGCTCGCTGAGCCATTTCACCAGAATAGGATCCTGTGACCGGAAGGTTGAGCACAGTCCCCTGGGATAGGTGCATTTGCTCGCTGAGCCATCTCACCAGAATAGGATCCCTTGACCGGAAGGCTGAGCACAGCCCTCTGGGATAGGTGCCTTTGCTTGCTGAGCCATCTCACCCGAATAGGAGCCAGTGACCGGAATGTTGAGCATAGTCCCCTGGTATAGGTGCATTTTCTCGCTGAGCCATTTCACCAAATTAGGAGCCCGTGACCAGAATGCTGGGCACAGTCCCGTGGGACAGGTGCATTTGCTTGCTGAGCCATCTCACCAGAATAGAAGCCCGTGACCGGAATGTTGAGCACAGTCCCCTGGGATAGGTGCATTTGCACGCTGAGCCTTCTTACTAGAATAGGAGCCTGTGACCGGAAGGTTGAGCATAGTCCCCTGGGATAGGTGCATTTGCTCGCTGAGCCATCTCACCAGAATAGGAGCCTGGGACCGGAAGGTTGAGCACAGTCCCCCAGGATAGGTGCATTTGCTCGCAGAGCCATCTCACTAGAACAAGAGCAGACAGGTGGAAGTCACTGCATCTTATAATAACTGCTGCTAAATGCAGAAGAAAGGTTAACATTTTATACCCTTAAGAAGAATCTCCTACGTCTGAACTTAACATGGTCTCGGTGAGAATGATGTAACCCCCCCACCTTCCCATGGACATTGATACTGAACTCACCTGAGCTCCTTGAGGCGGCTTCGCGGATCCCTCAGCACCTCACACAGCAGAGACACCTCTGGCTCCGGCTTCTCCTCGAAAAAGGGGAAGGAATAAGATGGAATAACCTCTTCCCACATCTCACAGCTGCTTAATCTGTGGAGGAAAGAGCAGCCATGAGCCTCACAGGTGGGTGCAGGGGTCAGTGCAGGGATAAGGGGCTCAGTGCAGGGGTCAGTGCAAGGGTCAATGCAGGGGTCAGTGCAAGGGTCAGGGCAGGGCTCAGTGCAGGGGTCAGGGCAGGGGTCAGTGTAGGGGTCAAGGGCTCAGTGCAGGGGTCAGTGCTGGGGTCAGTTCAGGGATCAGGGCAAAGGTCAGTGCTGGGGTCAGGGCAGGGCTCAGTGCAAGGGTCAGGGAAGGGGTCAGTGCAGGGTCAGTGCAGAAGTCAGTGCAAGGGTCAGTGCAGGGGTCAGTGCAGGGGTCAGTGCTGGGGTCAGGGCAGAGGTCAGTGCAATATTCAGTGCAGGGGTCAGTGCAGGGGTCTGGGGCTCAGTGCAGGGGTCAGTGCAGGGGTCCGTGCAAGAATCAGTGCAGGGCTCAGTGCAGGGGTCTGTGCAGGGGTCAGTGCAGGGGTCAGTGCAGGGCTCAATGCAGGGCTCAGTGCAGGGCTCAGTGCAGGGGTCAGGGGCTCAGTGCAGAAGTCAGTAGAGGGGTCAGTGCAGGGCTCAGTGCAAGGGTCAGTGCAGGGCTCAGTGCAAGGGTCAGTGCGGAGGTCAGTGCAGGGGTCAGTGCAGGGGTCAGTGCAGGGGTCAGTGCAGGGGTCAGTGCAAGGGTCAGTGCAGGGGTCAGTGCAAGGGTCAGTGCGGGGTAAGTGCGTGTAAGTGCAGGGCTCCGTGCAGGGCTCCGTGCAGGGGTCAGTGCAGGGGTCAGTGCAGGGCTCAGTGCAAGGGTCAGTGCGGAGGTCAGTGCAGGGGTCAGTGCAGGGGTCAGTGCAGGGGTCAGTGCAGGGGTCAGTGCAAGGGTCAGTGCAGGGGTCAGTGCAAGGGTCAGTGCGGGGTAAGTGCGTGTAAGTGCAGGGGACAGTGCAGGGGTCAGTGCAGGGGTCAGTGCAGGGGTCAGTGCACAGGGGTCAGGGCAGGGGTCAGGGCAGGGGTCAGGGCAGGGGTCAGTGCAGAGGTCAGTGCAAGACTCTGTGCACAGGGGTCAGTGCAGGGGTCAGTGTTATGTTATGTTATGTTATGTTATGTTATGTTATGTTATGTTATGTTATGTTATTTTATGTTAGATCAATTTCTATACCACACAGCTGCCCCAGCAAAGGGGCGTCGCAGCGCTTTAGCAGAAAAGACGAAGCGGCCATCAGAAGGTAGCAAGCAGCAGAAGCGGAGTAAAACAGTTATATCCTACGTGGGTACAGATAGGTCTTAATCGCCTTCCTAAATGAAAGAAGGTCATTAAGCGCTCGGATATTGGTCGGCAATGAGTTCCACTATTTTGACGATCCATATCCAACCCAGTGCAAGGCTCAGTGCACAGGAGTCAGTGCAGGGTCAGTGCAGGGCTCAGTGCAGGGGGCAGTGCAGGGGGCAGTGCAGGGCTCAGTGCAGGGGTCAGTGCAGGGCTCAGTGCACAGGAGTCAGTGCAGGGTCAGTGCAGGGGTCAGTGCAGTGCTCAGAGCAGGGCTCAGTGCAGGGGTCTGTGCAGGGGTCTGTGCAGGGGTCAGTGCAGGGGTCAGTGGAGATATCAGGGCAGGGGTCAGTGCAGGGGTCAGGGCAGGGGTCAGTGCAGGGGTCAGTACAGGGCTCAGGGGCTCAGTGCATGGCTCAGTGCAGGGGTAAGGGTAGGGGTCAGTGCAAGGCTCAGTGCACAGGGGTCAGTGCAGGGGTCAGTGCAGGGGTCAGTGCACAGGGATCAGTGCAGGGTTCAATGCAGGGGTCAGTGCAGGGGTCAGTGCAGGGGTCAGTGGAGAGATCAGTGCAGGGGTCAGTGCACAGGGGTCAGTGCAGGGGTCAGTGCAGGGGTCAGTGCAGGGGTCAGTGCACAGTGCACAGGGGTCAGTGCACAGGTGTCAGTGCACGGGGGTCAGTGCACAGGGGTCAGTGCAGGGGTCAGTGCAGGGGTCAGTGCAGGGGTCAGTGCACAGTGCACAGGGGTCAGTGCACAGGTGTCAGTGCACGGGGGTCAGTGCACAGGGGTCAGTGCAGGGGTCAGTGCAGGGATCAGTGCAAGGGTCAGTGCAGGGGTCAGTCAGGGGTCTTGTTAGAAATGGAATCCCCGGGGCGTGACTTGGATGCCGCGCAAGATGGCCGGCTAGGTGCGGAGCTCCGCTACACCGTCACACCTCTAAGCTTTTTTCCCGATGTGAATGGGACTGCTCTCACCTCTTATCTCCGAATTCACCTAGCGGAACCTTGGGAGAACAAGCGGAGCGGCTTTGCGGCTTTTGGAGTGCCGCGCTTCACCCGTTTCCGCGATGTTTCTGCCGCTCCTCACGGAACCGCCATTTTGAAGGTTCCTCAACTGCCGGACCTCTGCCTACGCATCACAGCAGAACGACCTCAACTGCCATGTACCACTTAGCAGCAACAACCTAGCGGGTGAGCAACCTAAATATGTGGTGATTTCTTCATACGTCTATCTGCATTTCCCTACTCTGAGGAATCCTTGCTCAGACACTTGGTCATGGCGTTTCCTCTGTGAGACCCGCTCTCTTCACCTCTCAGCGCTACTCCTTGTACACGCACTACTGCTGCGCTTCATGGCTTTTTACTGAATTCTTGGACTTTCTGTGCATTTTATTAACCCTCGGCTGCCTCATGACGCACTTTTACTAACCGCCATCCTCAGCGTCCTCTCCATTCAATTTCCTGGCGCTCTTTTGTGTATTTACTAGCGCTTCCCTAGGAGATAACTTCATTTTCTCCTCTTCATGTGCTGTATTTTTTGGAACACTTTGTATTATATGGGCGCTTCGCTCACCTTATACTAAGAAGATTTTCTGAAACATTTTCAGCACACTTTTTATACTTCTCAGGAAATTGAGATTGGTTATTGGCAGCAGTAGACATTTCTATGGTGAAACTACGCAAACCTAAATTTGTCTTTACTTCCTCTGCAAATAATTCTGTGGGTTCGTCAACTGGTGCATCTAAATCGACTCATTCTATAAAAATGTCGAATTCTTCCTCTCAGAAAGCCTCTTTGGCTCACTCATCTTCCAGTAGACCCTCTCCACTGACTCCTTCTGGCAAACGTCTCAAACAGAACTCTCCTACACCGGAGGATAATGCTTCCTCATCTCCTATTGATCAAATTTTAGAAGAGCTTCGTGCAATGCGTCCTTTTGTCGAGGAGACAAGCAAGGATATGCAGCTTCTGAAAGACAAATGGGAGTCCATGGATGCTCGCATTTCTTCTGTGGAGCTACAGATTCCTGCGGTTCAATCCAACTCGCAACGCATTGATACATTACAAAAGACTGTCCTTTCTCTACAAAAGCATACGGAAGATTTGGAAAATCGCAACAGAAGAAACAACCTACGTATTTACAATCTACTGGAAAATCTTGAGGGGGACAATCCAGGGACTTTCTTTACCACCTTCCTACCGAAACTTTTGGATATGCCCCCCTCCACAACCATCAGTATACAGAGAGCTCATAGACTAGGCGCAAGAACAGACTCATCTTCTAAGCCCCGTGGAGTCATTATCCTATTTTTGAAGTTTACAGATCTTCTTTTGATTCTTTCAGCAGCAAGGAACAAAAAACAATTGACTTGGCAAGGTCAACGAGTTTACTTCTCCCAAGATGTCTCTAATGCCACTGCCTCCAGACGTAAAGAGTTTCTAGCAATGCGTCCTTCTCTGCGTTCCCTGGGAGCAAGATATGGATTGTTTCACCCTTGTACCCTCAGAGTCACTTATCGGAATAAAACTTGGTCATTTCAAGAGCCTGGTGAACTACGAAATTTCCTCTTATTGCAGAGTGAAGAAGGGATGGATGCCTCCTCCTCTACTTCGAACAGTGGCTGAAATGTTTTTTGTTGTCTCCATGTACTGCTTTCTACTAGTGTCTCTCTGATTTCATGTACTCTTCCATACTCCTTATCTTAATCTTCATCTTCTCATCCTCTTTATCTTCTTCTTTTTTCTTATGTCTCCCTGCGTATGTTATAAATGCTTTTTCTTTCTAATTTCTGACTATATACTTTGTGTCACGTGTTCCGTATGTTAACAATTTCTCCTTTTTTCCCCATGCAGATATGTGTCGGATGCTCCCTTCACCATTTTGTTCCATCCTTTGTTCCTTTTTGTGAGGTCTCGGTGTGGTTCTGCTCCTGGTCCTGGTCCACCCGTCTTGTAATGCATCACCACCTCCCCACCTACCCCCTTTGTGTACCTCCCCTTTCAGGTATGTTCATTACAGTCATCCTTTTGGATTTGTGCTGTCTTCTATGCCTCCTCTCTTTTGTTCCTTCTCCTTCTTTTGCTGACCTTCTCTCCTTTTCCTTACCTCTTTCCCTATCCCCTTCTCTTTTTCCTCCTCCGCCTATCCTTCCTTCTACCTTTTTAATGACTTTCATAGTTTTTACCTCTCTAAAGTTTGAATTACTATTTGTACAGTATGTATTTGTGTTTTTCAATTTTGAACAGTTTATTACTCTTTCACCTTCAAAGTTGTTTCCTGGAATGTGAAAGGATTTAATCACCCTATCAAACGGCAGAGAGTACTCTCACACCTATCGTCTTACAATCCTGATATTGTTCTTATTCAAGAAACCCATCTCTCAGATTTTGAATCCTTAAAGCTAAAAAAATTGTGGGTTGGTACTGTTTTGTTCTCTCCTACCTCTCATAAAAAGAACGGGGTTGCTATCTTGATTCATAAACGGCTTCAGTGTAAAGTTCTACTTGAGGAAAAGGATGATGAGGGTCATTGGATTTTAGCTAAACTACTCATTAATGCTATCCCACTTACTGTGTTCAATGTTTATGGCCCTACATGCTTTGACTCCTCTTTTTGGCCCTCCATTACAGCAAAATGCATTCAATATAAGGATGATTCTTTCCTATTAGGTGGAGACTGTAATCAGATTATAGATCCCTTTTTGGATCGCAGATCCTCTGTTCGTTTTTCTCCTCACAAGCCCCATAAACAGTTTCTCGACACTATCAATCAGGCACATCTTGTGGACTCATGGAGACTCACTCACCCAGATATTATAGACTTCTCCTTTTTCTCTCCCCCTCATGCCTCTTTCTCTCGTTTAGACTACATCTTTCTATCCTCATCTTTATCTCAACACCTTCTCTCCTCTTCTATTGAACCTATCGTTATTTCTGATCATGCTCCAATTATCACTGTATTTGATCTTCTTCCTCCTACTCCTAAATCTTCTCGCTGGCGCTTTAATTCTTCTCTTCTTACTGATCCTATTTTTTCCTCCTCTTTTCGCTCTTTCACTTCTGAATTTTTCCAACTTAACTCTAACCCTGATACCCCTCCTCATGTTCTTTGGGATTCCTTCAAGGCCACAGCCCGTGGTTTTATTATCGATTTTGTCTCTAAAAAGAAGAAAAAGTTCCTTCAAAAACGTAAACTTACCCTGGCACACATTAAGTCGTTAGAACATCAATTCTACACCTCTTCTCCGAATCATATGTCTCCTGAACTTCTTAAGGCTAAAATTGCTTTTAATAAACTTACTACCAATTCAGCTTCCTCCTTTTTTCTGCGGAGCAGTGCACGATACTATGGGGGTCGCAATAAATCCGGTAAATTATTGGCTAATTATCTAAAATCGCGTAAGGAACGTACTAACATTGACTCTATTTATTCCCCTTCTAATGTTCTTGTACATACAGATGCAGAAATTTTGGAGCAATTTCACTCTTTTTATGAATCTTTATACTCTCCTGAAAACCCCTCTTCCCCAGAGCTTATACAATCTTATTTTGATAACCTACCCAAGCCAGACACTTCCCAACTTAATTTTTCGGACATTGATACGGATCTCACCATTTCTGAATTATCCACTGCTTTGTCCTCTCTTACTAAAGGCAAAACTCCAGGACCTGATGGCTTTCCAGTTGAATTTTACTTGCACTTTTCTGATCTCCTTTTACCCAAACTTCTCTCTCTTTTTCAGTCTTTTTGTTCTACTGGGTCAGCCCAAGGCTCATTTCAGGATGCTACCATATGCCTTATCCCTAAAGAAGGTAGAGATCCTAAATTTTGTAAGAATTATCGCCCTATCTCTTTAGTTAATGTGGACTATAAGCTTTGCAAAAATTATTAGCCCTCCGCCTTGATCCGTTCATGCCACATCTCATCGGGAAAGAGCAATGTGGTTTTGTTAAGGGCCGTCTTACTTCGGACAATTCCAGACTCTTCCTTAATGTTTTAAGTAAAGCCCCTTCGTTGTCGATTCCCATTGATGCCATCTCAGTTGATGCTGAGAAAGCCTTTGATTGAGTTGATTGGTCTTTTCTCATGGCTTCCCTGAAATGGCATGGCTTCAATCCTAAGTTTATCTCTTATATCTCTTTAATATATTCTATGCCCAAAGCTTCCGTTCTAGTCAATGGTCACCTCACTTCCCCATTCACACTTCAACGTGGAGTTCGTCAGGGCTGCCCTTTGTCACCTCTTTTGTTTATTTTAGCACTTGAACCCTTTCTCTCTTCTATACGCAACAATCCCTCCATTTCTGGATTCCCATATGGGGATCATCATCTTAAACTATCTGCCTATGCTGATGATATCCTTTTATTTATTTCAGACCCGGTTACTTCTGTTCCCGCCTTATTAAGTGAATTTGAAAAATTCTCTTTGGTTTCAGGTTATAAAATAAATTCTGATAAAACAGAAATACTTCCTTTAACTAAATTTTGCCTTCCTCACTTCTTCACTTCTACCGGCTTTGCTTGGAATTCTAAAAAAATAAAATATCTTGGTGTCCTTTTCTCTAACTCTATCTCCTCCTCTATTCAACTTAATATGAATGCAGTCACCTCTAGGATAGATTCTTTGCTCTCCTCTTGGAATCCTTTATTTCTTTCTTGGTGGGGTCGTCTTGACTCCATTAAGATGATGATTGCCCCGATTTTAATTTACTTATTGTCAATGCTCCCAATTCGTATTCCAGCGCTTTATTTCTGCCGCATTGATTCTGTTTTGTCCAAATTTCTCTGGAAACAGAAAAAAGCGCCTATATCTCTCTCAGCTCTTCGTAAATCTAAAATTAATGGTGGGACCAATATTCCGGACTTTCGCCTCTACCATAAATCCTTCTCCCTTCGACAAGCTTCCCGTTGGTTATCACAGGAGACCTCCCCCTTCTCTCCCCTTTGGCTCTCGGTTGAACAGGAATTATTGATGCCTTATTCTTTCCAGGAGGTAATTCGTTTCACTGCTAAAGCCCCATGTCTTAATCCCCTGCTATTTAAACACACTTCCTCCCTTTTGCGGCCTTTAGTCTCTTCTGTCTCTATCTCTCAGGAATCCTTCTTATTACTACCTATCTGGTATAACTCACTAATTTTAATACATAATAGACCCGTCGCATGGCCCTCGTGGAGATCGAAAGGTATCATCTGGGTACATCATCTTTTTGATGGTTCATCTCCTTGCTCGTTTCCTCATCTTCAATCTCAATTCCACTGCCCCCCTTCTTTTGCAAAGAAATTCTTCATACTTATGGAGACCATTCTTGATCGTTATTGTTCTCTTCCCTCTGAAGGTTTACCAGCCTCGTCTCCCTCTTTACTTACCATCCTCTCTACTATCCCTAAAGCTTCCCTTATTTATCGGTATTTCTCAGCCCCTGACCCGGAGCGTCCCAAATCGAAATTGGAACTATCTTGGGAGAAAGACTTGGGTTCATCTTGGTCAATCTCTCTTTGGGACAAAATATGAGCCAGATCCTTGAAGATTTCCCGTACTGCCTCTCTTACTCAATCCCTATTTTTCTTTTATCACAGACTCTACCTTTCACCTCTTTCTATTTCTCGCTTTCAACCCAATTCTGTAGCTAACTGTTGGACCTGTAAAGCTCCCAATGCTGATCTTCTACACCTCTTCTTCCTCTGCCCCTCAGTTCGCCTTTTTTGGAATAGAATATGGTCCTGACTCTCCCGCATTTTCAACATCTCTGTCCCCTTTTCCACCTCTCTTATTTTTCTAGGTAGCCTTTCAGACAATTTAGAACTCCCTCCACATTCTCATGGTCTCTTTGATCTTATGTTGGCCCTTGCATTGCAACATATTGTTTCCAACTGGAAATCCCTGAATACTCTGTCCCTAAACTGTTGGTGGAATCTAGTATGCCATTCACATAGACTTGATGTTGCTTTTGCCTCCTCCTGCAAAACCTCCCGAAATGTTGAACTCTACTGGTTACCTCTCACCCTATATTTGGATCACTCTGCCAAAAAGATATATTCTCCGCTTTCCTCTGAGAATTTCAAACCCCCTTGAGCATAGGTACTCCTGCTTGTAATTTATGATATTTTTCAATTTCACTAATGCAGTTTTATAGCTTTATTCACGTTTTCCTTTTAACTAAGGTTCTTATTTTAGGTAATTGCTGAATATTGTGTATTTACTGTACTTTTGACTGACATTCATTGTATTTCTATCTTTATTCATTTTTCTATGATATTACCATGATTTTCTTTCCCTCCCTTCCCTCTCCCCCCTCCTCCCCGTAAAATAATTCAAAATGCTTTGCTTTTTCTTTCTGATATTGGCTGCTTCTGTTTAGTTTCTCCCAACTTTTAAAATTTCTCTTGTATTTTGCTGATGTCACCTTATTGTAATATCTAGTTTTACTCTAATAAAGCTTTCAAACATAAAAAAAAAAAGAAATGGAATCCCCACCTGTCCGAAGGCTCGCGCCCCGGTCCCATAGGAACTCCACTCCCATGTAACAGGAAGGGAGGTGCCCTTCCCAAAATGGCGCCTGCTCCCCTTAGGAGGACAGTGGCTAGGGTAGGCAGGCTTATCTTCTAGTTGGCATGCCAAGCATTTTGGACTGCACGAGGTAGTAGACGAGACCCACTACAGAATACACATGACACAGAGTTATAGGAAAATATTGGCTTCTTCATATAATACTCTCAGCAGGTAAATAACCATACAATCAGCACAGTACCTCGCGAAGAGGCCGTGGTTCTGTCTTTAAAGTTTGTGGCGCACCAGCGGTGTGGCTGGAGGTAGGCTTCAAACTCACGGGTTTGTCCTCAAAGTTCGTGGCGCCCCCAGCAGCGCGGCAGGAGGGCGGAACGCACTCGACGTTGCCAGTGGTGGGAAAGTGCGGATGAACAGCATCAGCAGGCTCCGGTGATGGTGAGGACTTGGAGCCACGACAGCATCTGCAGGGCTTAGGTGCTGGTGGGAGCTTGAAGACACGACAGCGTCAGCAGGGCTCAGCTGATGCGAGGACTCAGGTGATGCAAGTACTTGGAGCCGCGACAGCGTCAGCAGGACTCAGATGATGCGAGGACTTGAAGCTGCAACAGCGTCACCAGGGCTCAGACGATGTGAGGACTTGGAGCCAGGACAGCGTCAGCAGGGCTCAGATGATGCGAGGACTTGGAGCCGCGACAGCGTCAGCAGGGCTCAGATGATGGCGAGGGGCACACTCGTCGTGCCTTCAGAGGGCTCCCAGGGGTACCTCTTCGGAGGTTCCCCTAGCAGATCTGAATCTCTAGTCCCAGTATCCTTCTTTTATCTCTAAAAAAGTCTTTGATGTCCTTTCATGTAGGCCGGGGGTTTCCCTCCCCTGGGCCTGGTTGGGGGTGGCTCCCGTCATGGGACACCTCATCCTTTGAAGCAAGAAGGCAGGGTCATCAGCCGCCCAGCAGGAAGCGGCATCGGTATTGTGGAGGACAGGACGCAGCCCCGAAACTCCTCCTCCCCTCTAATCTAAGGGGCAGACAGCAGATACCAGATGTCGGAGTTTCCCCAGGCCCTGTCACTATCTCCAGACGGGTAATAGACATCCTGGCAGTTTAGTCCGGCAATATCGCATGGAGCACAGTCCCGGTCTAGAAGTCCTATTTCTAGACCTAGGAGGTGGAGAGCACTCTTCCTAAGGATTGTTTGGAGTATTTCTGATTCTAGGGATGTTAGTCCCGTATTTCTCCCACGTTCCACGGGTCAGATAACTAATAAGGGGTATGACACGAAAAGCTACTAAATGAAGATGGCTGCATGTTAGACGGGGACCCGGAGGGTCGGCCGAGTACAGGGGGAGAAGCCTCCGGTGAGGGCCGTCTCCGGCGATCGTACAGACAAGTAACTTCCCCCCCACAGATGGACACCACACAAGGATGAGTTCAACACACTTTATATACGAATTTTGAGGCAAGGTGATAACGATACAGTGGAACCAGGATACGAGGATCCTGCCAATTCTATTCTCAGTAGGGTAGAGGGGTAGCGGGACAGTCTTAGTACCGGTCCGGTACAGGTGCGGTAAGAGGGAAGCTCACAATCCTCGAGCTTGGGGGTCCACAAAGATGAGCCGCGGCAGCGCCAGCAGGCTAGGATGATGGTTCACAGCGAGGAGGGCCGCGGCAGCGCCAGCAGGCTAGGACGAAGGTTCACAGCGATGAGAGCCGCGGCAGCGCCAGCAGGCTAGGACGATGGTTCACAACGAGGAGGGCCGCGGCAGCGCCAGCAGGCTACGAAGTTGGTGCACGACGAGAAAGGCTGGGGCAGCGCCAGCAGGCCAAGACGATGGTTCACGTTGAAGAGGGCCGCGGCAGCGCCAGCAGGCCAAGACGATGGTTCACAAGAAAGGGCCGCGGCAGCGCCAGCAGGCCTTCAAGGATGAGTTCCTCACGGTGTCTCTCGACTCCAAGATACAATTGCCTTCCTGCTCTGGAGCTGCCCCAGTTATAGGTCTTGTCTCCTTTGATGTCCGGACCCTCGCACTTGGAGGTCGGGAGGTCCGGGATGAGGGAGTCCAGACACCCAGCAGGGGGGTGGAGCCAGTGCCCGGGGAGGCCGGGGGCGATCGACACCTGGCGGAGGGGAGCCATTGGCACTCCTTCTCCCATTGACCTGCCAAGTGGTCTCTTCACCTCCTGGGAGGATGGTGGTGCCTCGATGTCGGGGCCTGGCCAGGCCCAGGGTTGGGGTCGAGCCGAGGCAACGCGGCCTTGTTATGTAGTGTCCAAAGATGGCGGCTGGGCCGGGGCAGTGGTGCTGACGGGGGCCCGGGCCAGCCGATACTGGGGTGTTCGGGAGCTGGAGTTCTGTTGTGGATGGGTCGTGGGTTGCCCCGGGGGGTTGCCGGGATGGTTCTTGTCTTGGATACAGGGAGAGCCGGGGTTCCGGCCTCGTCATGCGGGGAGGGAGCGGGCCTTCCACGAGGCCTGTCCAACAAGCATCCCCCCCAGCTGAAGGCAGGGAGAGTCACCCATCCTCTTGGGTACTCTCCTCGCCGAGGCGGAAGAAGCGTGACAGGCCGTCTGCGTTGGCGTGGTCCTGGCCTGGACGATGCTCCACAGTGAAGTCCATCCCCTGCAGGGAGATGGACCAGCGCAACAGTTTTGGGTTCTCTCCCCGCATCTGCATCAGCCATTGCCGGGGTCGGTGATCTGTCTGCACCCGGAAGTGGGTACCAAAGAGATAGGGCCGGAGCTTCTTGAGGGCCGATACCACGGCGAAGGCCTCGCGCTCGATGGGGGTCCAGCGCTGTTCTCGGGCCAGCAGGCTTCGGCTGATGAAGGCCACTGGCTGATCTACGCCCTCGGTGTTGAGTTGAGAGAGGACGGCCCCAATGCCGTGATCTGAGGCGTCCGTCTGCACTATGAACTCCCGGCTGTAGTCGGGGGCCTGGAGCACGGGGGCGGTGCACATGGCGGCCTTCAGTTTCTCAAAGGCCGCTTGACAGTCCGGAGTCCAGTTGAAGGTTTTGGGGTTCTTCTTGGATGTGAGTTCTGTGAGGGGCCCCACAATGCTGCCATAGTCCTTTACAAACCGCCGGTAGTACCCGGTGAGCCCCAGGAAGGCTCGGACCTCGGTTTGGGTGACAGGTGGTTGCCAGGCCTGGATGGCAGCGATCTTGAGCTGGAGGGGGGCCACCAGACCGCTCCCCACTTGGTGTCCCAGGTAGGTCACGGACCCTTGGCCAATCTGGCATTTGCTGGCTTTGATGGTGAGCCCGGCCTGCCGGAGGGCCTGCAGGACCTCCCGGAGGTGGTGGAGGTGATCTGCCCAGTGGCGGCTGTATACAGCAATGTCGTCTAGATAGGCGGCGCTGAATTCTTCGAGGCCCGCCAGTACTTGGTTCACGAGTCTCTGGAAGGTAGCTGGGGCGTTTTTCATGCCGAATGGCATCACCTTGAAGTGGTAGTGGCCATCCGGGGTAGAGAAGGCGGATCGCTCTTGGGCCCCGGGGGTGAGGCCGATCTGCCAGTAGCCCGCTGTTAGATCGAAGATGCTCAGGTAGCGGGCGGCCACCATGCGGTCAATCAGCTCATCTGCCCGGGGGATGGGGTGAGCGTCGGTTCTGGTAACGGCATTCAGGCCCCGATAGTCCACACAGAACCGGAGCTCGTGGGCCACGCCCGGGGCGGCAGCCTTGGGGACCAATACGACTGGGCTGGCCCAGGGGCTGTCAGACGGCACGATCACCCCTAGGGCCAGCATTTTGGAGACTTCGTTCTGGATGCAGGCGCGCACTCGATCTGGCACTCGGTACGCCCTGTGTCGAATAGGGGGGCTATCCCCGGTGTCCATGTCGTGAAGGCACCAGGGGGTGACTCCGGGGATGAGAGAAAACAGGTCTGCGAATTGTAGCAGGAGATCTCGACAGTCTTGGCGTTGCTCTGGGGATAAGGCATTGGAGAGTCTGACCCCTTCCACCAAGCCGTCCTGCTCGAGTGTCCTCAGTAGGTCAGGAAGGGGCTCGGAGTCTTCTTCCGTCCCACTATCGGTAGCCATCAGGAGGCTGAGTTCTGAGCGTACGAAGTGGGGTTTGAGTCTGTTGGCGTGGAGGACCCGTAGGGGGTTCCGGGGGGACTCCATGTCGATCAGGTAGGTGACGGGACCCTTGCGCTCTACCACCTTGAAGGGCCCTGTCCATTTGTCCAGTAGGGCGCAGGGTTCAACCGGGGACATCACCCAGACTTGTTGTCCCGGCTCGAACTCGATGGAGGAGGCATGCTGATCATACCATTTCTTCATGTCCTCCTGACTGGCTTCAAGGTTGGCCTTGGCGAGTTCCCTGAATCGCCGGGTCTGGTTGCGGAGGGTCAGGAGGTACTTGTATACATCCGGAGGAGTCTTCTGGGGGGCCACCTCCCATCCTTCTTTGACCAGGCTGAGGGGACCCCAGACGGGGTGTCCATACAGGAGTTCGAATGGGCTGAAGCCCAGGGATTTCTGGGGGACTTCTCGGTAGGCGAACAGGAGGCACGGGAGCAGCACCTCCCATTGGCGACGTAGGGGTTCTTCTAGGCCCATGATCATCCCCTTGAGGGTGGGGTTAAACCGCTCGACCAGTCCATTTCCTCGCAGGTGATATGGGGTCGTGAATTTGTAGGTGACCCCGCACTGTTGCCAGAGAGACTTCATGTATTTAGAGATAAAGTTTGTGCCCCTGTCGCTGCCAACTTCCCGGGGGAAGCCCACCCGAGAGAAGATCCCCATCAGGGCTCGGCCTACCACGGGCGCTGTCACGGTCCGAAGAGGGATGGCCTCGGGATAGCGGGTGGCGTGGTCCACCAGGACTAGGATGAACCGGTGCCCTTGTGCCTTTCGGGGGTCCAGGGGCCCCACAATGTCTTTTCCCACCCGTTCAAATGGGGTGGTGACGATGGGGAAAGGCTGCAAGGGTGCTTTGATCTTTCAGCCACTCTTCCCGCTGGCCTGGCAGGTTGGGCAGGCCCGGCAGTGGTTGGATACATCATTACGCATTTTGGGCCAGTAGAAGTGGGTTACCAGGCGGCTGTACGTTTTCTCTTGCCCCAGGTGTCCGGCAAGGGGCACATCGTGTGCTAGGTTCAAGAGGAAGTCTCTGAAGCGGAGGGGGACCACCAGCACCCGGCTGGCCCCCAGCTCAGCAATCTTTTGCTCACTGTAGAGCAGGTCATTGTCCCAATAAATCCAGTGGGCCCCCGAGGCGTCTCCTGCGCTCTGGGCGAGGGCTTGCTGCCGGAGTCCCTCGAGGGAAGGACAGGTTCTCTGCTCCTGTCGGAATTGTTCCTGGGTGGGGCCACCCTCTTGACGCCACTGGGCCAGTTCGGGAAGGCCCTGGAGCCGATCGGGTCCTTCTTCGCTGGGTTCCGGCAAACTGGTTTCCAGGGTGGCTTCCTCTTGGACGATCGGGGGAGGAGGCTCTGGCCATTCGAATTCTTCCGGACTGGGGATGGCGCGGGCGGCCATGGACCGGGTCGTTACGCAGACCCATTCAGGGAGGCCCAGCATCCCTAGGTGCTCTCTTCTCTCAACGGCGGACCAGGGGGAACTTTCTAGGTCGTTCCCCAGGAGGCAGTCCACGGGGGCATCATCGCGGACAGTTACTTTCAGCATTCCGGATACTCCTCCCCACTCGAAGGGGACGCAGGCCATCCGACATAGGCTTTCTGAGTTGTCGGCCGACCGTACGGGGCAAAGGATATTTGGCAAGATCTGGTCCAGGGTCACCAGATGGCAGCGGACTGCGGTCACACTGGCCCTGGTGTCGCGGAGGGCCTCAGCCCGGTGCCCATTAATGTTGACCCACTGGCTGTACTTCGGCGTGTTGGCGGGAAGGGGTGCCCGCGGAATCAGGTCTCTTTCCCCTAGGCAGACCAGGGACATGGCGGCTGGTTCCCATTCGGGCTGGTCTGGCTCGTACTCCTCAGTGTCTTCTTGGGTTTGCTCTTCTCCCAGGGCGGCGGCAGCGACCTGGCGGGGCATAGGGCTCTGGTTCTTCGGGCAGTTGGGATCATTGGTGTAGTGGCCGGGTCGCTGGCATCGGTGGCAGGTAACGTTGGCGCGGAAACCTGGTCGCATCCGGGGGTTCCCCCTGCCGGCCGGGGGCGGGGTGTTGCTGGCGGGAGTCACTGGGACGGTGTCTCTGCCCCGACCCTGGCCTCCTCCTCCCCCTCGGTGGCGATGGAACCCTTGGGCGGCTCTGTTCTGTTCGCTGGGCCCGTTTCTGGAAACTCGGGTGCTTTCCCATCGGTCAGCCTCGGCGGCGAGTTGCCGAGGTTCAGTCAGCTTGCTGTCAAGGAGGTGCTGCCTGAGCTCGACAAAGCAGTTGTTAAAAAGGTGCTCCCATACAATAAGGTCAAAGAGTTGTTCGTAAGTGGTCACCTTGCTGCCCTTGATCCACCCCTCGAAGGCTCGGCTAAAGAAGTTCACATACTCCACCCAAGTCGTACCCGGGATCCGTTTGCAGTCGCGGAACCTCTGGCGGTACATCTCGGGCGTGAGTCCGTATCGAGTGAGGAGGGCGGCTTTCATGAGGTCGTAGGATGTCATCTGATGGTCCGGGAGTTGCAGTAGGGCGTCTCGCCCTTCGTTGACAAACCTCCCCCATAACCCGGCTCCCCAGTCGCTCCAGGGAATCCGGTGGGAGGTCATGGCTACCTCGTAGGCTTTGAACCATTGCTGGATATCATCGTTCCGGTAATATTCTCTGACAACATCCATGGGGATGTGGACCTTGGGGTCCGTAGTGACAGGGGGGCTCGGGTGCCCGGGGACCCCGAGATATTTGTTCTGCCTCCGAATCTCTAGTTCCTTCAAGTTGCGCTCATGCTCGAAGGCTAGCTTTTTCTCTTCTAACTCTCTCTGCCTTTGTTTTTCTTCTCGCTTCTCTCGGAGCCGTAAGTGTTCCAAAGTTATTTTTTGTTCCGCCAATTTGAGTTCTCCATCTAATCGAAGTCGAGCTAGTTCCAATTTGTGGAGCCTGCTCTTTTCTCGTTCTCGGGCCTCCTCTGGCGAGAGACCCGGTCTTCTTTCTTCTGTCAGCGTGGTGCTTGTTTCGGTTGTCTCGAGGCTTTGGTTTTGGGGTACGGCCGTACCCGTCTCTGCCCAAGCTTCCAGGGCGTGTTTGAAGTCCTCTTTCGTGCTCAGTCCTGTGGTAGCAATGCCCAGTTCTATGCAGAATTGTTTTAGTTCTCTGTGGCTGTATTCTTCTAGTTTTTCCATCTGGAATTTTTCCGTTGTTCCGCTTTCTTTTGTTGTCATGGTGGTTGTGTGTCAGGGGGTGAGTTACTCTCTGTACGATTATGCGTTCGCTCGGATCGCGCCGCTGGCCACCAATGTTAGACGGGGACCCGGAGGGTCGGCCGAGTACAGGGGGAGAGGCCTCCGGTGAGGGCCGTCTCCGGCGATCGTACAGACAAGTAACTTCCCCCCCACAGATGGACACCACACAAGGATGAGTTCAACACACTTTATATACGAATCTTGAGGCAAGGTGATAACGATACAGTGGAACCAGGATACGAGGATCCTGCCAATTCTAGTCTCAGTAGGGAAGAGGGGTAGCGGGACAGTCTTAGTACCGGTCCGGTACAGGTGCGGTAAGAGGGAAGCTCACAATCCTCGAGCTTGGGGGTCCGCAAGGATGAGCCGCGGCAGCGCCAGCAGGCTAGGACGATGGTTCACAGCGAGGAGGGCCGCGGCAGCGCCAGCAGGCTAGGACGATGGCTCACAGTGATGAGAGCCGCGGCAGCGCCAGCAGGCTAGGACGATGGTTCACAACGAGGAGGGCCGCGGCAGCTCCAGCAGGCTACGAAGTTGGTGCACAACGAGAAAGGCCGCGGCAGCGCCAGCAGGCCAAGACGATGGTTCACGTTGAAGAGGGCCGCGGCAGCGCCAGCAGGCTAAGACGATGGTTTACAAGAAAGGGCCGCGGCAGCGCCAACAGGCCTTCAAGGATGAGTTCCTCACGGTGTCTCTCGACTCCAAGATACAACTGCCTTCCGGCTCTGGAGCTGCCCCAGTTATAGGTCTGGTCTCCTTTGATGTTCGGACCCTTGCACTTGGAGGTCGGGAGGTCCGGGATGAGGGAGTCCAGACACCCAGCAGGGGGGTGGAGCCAGCGCCCGGGGAGGCCGGGGGCGATCGACACCTGGCGGAGGGGAGCCATTGGCACTCCTTCTCCCATTGACCTGCCAAGTGGTCTCTTCACCTCCTGGGTGGATGGTGGTGCCTCGATGTCGGGGCCTGGCCAGGCCCAGGGTTGGGGTCGAGCCGAGGCCACGCGGCCTTGTTATGTAGTGTCCAAAGATGGCGGCTGGGCCGGGGCAGTGGTGCTGACGGGGGCCCGGCCAAGCCGACACTGGGGTGTTCGGGAGCTGGAGTTCCGTTGTGGATGGGTCGTGGGTTGCCCCGGTGGGTTGCCGGGATGGTTCTTGTCTTGGATACAGGGAGAGCAGGGGTCCGGGCCTCGTCATGCGGGGAGGGAGCGGGCCTTCCACGAGGCCTGTCCAACACTGCAAAACACTACGAGGTCATGTCACCCACACCTGGGCAGGGCCTACCCTATACTAATAATGTATTCTGCCCAAGGGTCGACTATGGGGGTGCTGTGTAGGGCGAATAAGGGAATCAAATAAGTTTGAGAAACAGTAAGGGGGGACCAATCACTACCAGGATGGGCTTCCCTGTGGTGGGCGATAGAACATGGGACCTGGTCCACAACAGCCTACTCCAGTCCCAGGCCCCATGTAAACTGTATTCTCCCTGGGGGGACATCAACTGGGTGATACCTAACCCTGGTTTGCATAGAGGGGTGTACCCCCACATCCATAGTACACACACAGCTACCACCAAGGCGTGGTCTCCTCTACTCCCAGTCAAACTCGACAACCAACTAAGGTGGCCAACGGCCATTATCAGGGGGGAGCCAGTCCCCCTGCCTGCTTGACTTCCCTACTGTGGGAGGGGTCGGAGAGTGGGGGGCTGTAGCCCCAGGTGCCGGGCATCTTCTTTCCTCTCCCATCCCTGTTTGGTTAGGTGCGACCGCCTGGCACCAACCGACCGGCTCTGGGCCCTCATCCAGCTGCCCTTTAGGATTAGGAGGTAGCTGCCCTTTAGGAGGCAGAGTTGGGCGGTCCACACTTTGGTTCTCTTTTCGTGGGGTTTCTGTACCCCCCCACCGGGAGAGACGCCCCTTGAATCTAATTCACTCACTAGTTCGGTATCTTCCTCTTGTAATGAAACCATTAACCTGGGGTCAAAACCCCTACGTGCAACTAGGGGCAGAGGCAAGGCCTCCTTCCCTCTGCACCCCCTTCCAGATGCTGGTACCCTCCCCATCGGAGCGGGACAGCTGGACATTAGAACTACGGTGGCCCTGCATAGGGGTGCTCCACATCCTCCTATTCTCAGGGGATCCCCCAACGGCTTCTCCAGATCCTTCGGAACTCAAAAAAATAACTGCTGCTGCCGGGGGTTCCCTAAGGACAGGGAACTTGTTTTCTAACAGGGGTTGGCAAGGCTCTGGAACAACAGTACTCAAGCTATGCTCGTCCGTATGTACATCAGGTTTTTCCCCTTAGCTACCCTTCACCCCACTGGGTAGGGTTCCTCCTGTATATCCTACACTGCTATCCTGGTAGTGGTGGAACAGTTCCTGGCCGTTTCTCTCTTCTGGGCTGACCTTCCTTTCTGGTACCAGACCTGCAACCATGGGCGAACCCCTCTCTCGGGCCCTCTCCTCAGAAGTCAGTCGGGTGCCCCCATTCCTTGAACCATCAACTCTTGGGTCAGTTCCTGTCTCCTCCTCTAGTATTCAGCGTCCTACCAGAGCTATCCTACCCTCTCGTTTTCCCTGGGGTATGTTGCGCCCTTCCCTCGAGTGGCGGGACCTACCTCGTGGTGGGCGTCTGATGCCCCCTTGTTAGACCTGGCACCTTGGCATGAGTCTCCCTTCCACTTTTTGCTGATGTGCCTCAGATGTTTTGCTGGTGTTCGATGCTCAGGGCACTGCGCCACGGCCAATCTGTGCCGCAGTGCAAGTGCTCCCAATGTAAAGTGTATGTGTAATTGATTTCCATGATTGGCTTATTTGGTTTACTATCTGTCCCCAGTAAAGTGCACAAGGAGTGCCGGGGTTTGTAGATACAAATGCTGCTTGTGGACCTACAGCGCTGGTTGCGCCACCCATAGAAGCGGCTTCGTAAGGTATGTCTCGGGTCTGACATTGCAGACCCCGCGTACAGTCCCGTACTATCACGCTGACTGCGCAAGTGCCCACACTTGCCAGTCCCTGAACCTTCCCTAACCCTCATATCAGTCATCCCTATGGTAGGCCTACGGGCAGGGTGCATTGAAGCGTAAGGTAGGACAAGCCTAGAGTGTGGCATGTCCTCGTAGTGAGTTACCGCCCTTTTCGTTCTTCACTATGGAAGGGCAACCGGTTCTCTTAGGCCAAGATGAGATGTCGGAACTATTACACGCTATAGTCCCGGCAGGCTCAGGGAACACAGTAGCACGTCGAGTTTAGTATGCCTGAACTCAGAATAATAAAATACTTCCTTTAGTAAGGTTTATTTTAAAATCCTGTGTTTGCATATGCTACTTTTAGAAAGTTAGCCTATGCTGGCCTAACTGTCCGCCTCTGCCAGGATGTGTATCTGCTGTCTGGGTTTGTGTGAGTGACAGGGCTAGGGGAATTCCCGGGGACAGTCTTGGCCCCCAGGTGGTGAATAGGGTGCTTACACCAGGATGGGTGGGCGGAGTAGTCCTTGACTCTGAGTATGGTTGTGCTCCACCACCACAATGCTGGCTCCACCTCCTGCTGAGCGTCTGATGTCCCTGCCCTGCACCCTGAAAGAAGACGACAGCTTCCTGTAAACAGAGTACTCCAAAACCGGGTTGAACCAGTCTCAGCCCCATGGCCTGCAAAGACAAAAGAAACGCAGTATAAATATAGGAGCTCCGCTCCTTACAAATCAGATCCAGTTTTGACCACGGCAAACCTCTGCCTGACTAGAAGGACAAAGAGAAGCTGAAGGACTGAAACCAGTCTGTATCCTGCAAGACTGGCCTGCAGTGGTGCCTTGCTGAGAACGGAGAGGAAAAGACCAGATAGAACTTTGTAGACTTGTGCCTAAAACGATCTCCAAGGGCTAGATCGAGAGCTTGCTCCCTGAACGGAACCCCAGGACCATTGGGTTCTAACTGCTTGTGCCCATCTGCTGTTGGGCCTTAGTTCTTATTCCCTCGCCAGAGTTGTAACTCGGGTGCCTTTGCCCCCTCCCAGGTAGTGACAGCAGGAGCCTGGTCGCCCCGCCGATAGAGACCCGCTCATTTCTGAGTCTCTCTCCGCTTCAGTGCCGTGCCGCCCGCTCTCCTGTCACCTTGCCGCTAACGGAGCGCGTTGTGCACCTCTCATCTTCTCCCGTCAGAATCTGCACGGAGCGCCTTCCATAGCCCCGGATGGTCCGTACGTCGTAACGTACCCGACTGTCTCGCTCTGCCCTCCTGCATAACAAGACCCGTGCCGCACCTCAAGAAAGGCATCCCCGTACTGTTGAGGTGCCGGGTTTCTAGAGACCCGGTGGTGCCAGGGGACCACACCCGAAGACCTCTGAGTTCTCCCTGTTCTGGACTTACAGAAACACAGAGTCTTCTAGTTGAAGTCAGTGATCGAGTTTTATTGGCTGCAACCAAGTAACAAGCGTCCTAGAAGTACGACAACACGGGCCGTAAGTTCTCAGGAGACTGTTTGTTTTTACAGAACCAGCCTTCTCCTTATATACATAAATAACAGCTGTAGGCAAGAATTCTTGAGTTTATGATATGGCTATACAAATATTTCTACAATAATACAAAGAGCGAAGTCATGCTGGTCAGCACATATTTTAGATGTCCAGTTTGTGATGGATTACCCCGCCAGATCCAGAACTCCCATCAGATATCGATGAAACACCAATAAGGTCGGGCACCCTCCCATCATAAAACGGGTCATAAACAAGAATCATGGACAGGTGTATGTGTATGGAAAACAGGGTCTGTATGTAGTGAATGGTTTATGACATGTTGTGCCTTGATGATATCTTGCTCGGCCACTGGGCGAGGAGCTGCCCAAACAGGCTTGGCTGGAGGCAGTAGAGACAGCTTCGGCCAGGTCATGGGGAAGTCAGCTACGGCGGACGTGTCCTTTTAGATCAAACTCGGTCTTAATCAATTGACTATATGAGGGCAAATCATAAGATGGATGCCGTTTACAAAATGGAGTCTGAGGAATCGGGACGGAAACTACGATTTAAGGGTGTTAGCATCACTCAATCGTGACGCAAATGCATAGGGATAATGTCCTAATAATTACCGGTCCATAGATACCAAATTCGTCATGGTACGACGATATTTTGTGACACGAGTGTTGGACCTCGATATCTGTGAAACAGCAGGGTCCGGATTTGCAGTACCACAGATCCTCCTTTTGCCCTCATATTAGGCAATAACTCATGCTAATCTGAGTCCAAATCTGTATTGATGAATTCACGGAGATGCTGCTGTAGCATCATTCTGTTGCTCAATTCGTCCCTTGACACAGGCTTCCTTACACATGAAGTGGCGCAGAGGCCACATATTGCAGGAGCGCACTGCACAAACAGGCAGAACATAAACAGAACGGCTAAGATCATCCCGATGAAGATCAGAGTTTTCCATCCCCAGGCAGAGATCAGTTCCCAGAACCACCCTAGCAGAGACCAGTCTCCTTTCTCCATGTGAAGGGAGTCAGAGATTTTGTGCAATTTGGAGATGGCCTGGTATACCGTCGGAGCATTATCGGGGATGAAAATGCAGCAACTAGATTGGATCACTCTACATACACCACCACGGTCTGCAAGTATGATATCTAGGGCAACCCGGTTCTGAAGGGTCATAAGTCGATCCGACTGAAGCTCAGCTGTCAAGTTGCTAAGGGCACCAGCCGTTTCAGTCACGGCGGATTCAACTATTCTCGTCAATTGTCGAATGTTCCTGCTGTTCACCATGGGCCCCCAAAATGGCAGAAAACCCTTTGCGAAGTCTCCAAACTCCTGACCCGCAGTGTCGTCTTGACTCACGACACCCCTAACTGTCCTTGTCCGATGGTAATCTGCCCCGGCCGTGTAGGTGGGTGGCAGCAGAAACTAAATAAAACATGTGCCCGAGAAGTCAGGGGGCAACCATGTGTAGGCTTTGTCATGGCAGGCGAAATAGGTGCCTTTAGCCGCCAAGAATTGAGGGGAAGTTCGGGAGGCAAACACATGCGTCTCCGTGCATATGCTCTTCCCCAACTGCGCTTTGGGATCCCTGCCAATACCTTGCAGACGTAGGTGACCTCGGTGGGGCACTATCCAGACTGGGGAGGATTTCTTTGATTTCTGGCTCTAACTTAAGGAAATACCATACTTGGTGATGTTCCACCTGCTGTATGGGGTAAACTCATCTTTGGGAGTTGCTCTAACCGTGTCAATATCTCTACTCATATTTCGGATCCCTGCCACTAGTGCCTTATTGTTTGAGTTCTCCCCTCGAACGTATGGTTCAAGGGAAAACAGGAACATAGTCTGGAAAGCCCACAGAGAACCAAAATAACTAAATGGCAGGACAAAGTAAGGGATGCCCTTATCTGTAGTGTGTGGCATGAGTCCGCATATCCAACAATTCGATGTGTTCATTATAGACTGGTGCTGGTGTAGGAGCTGGATAAAGTAGTTATTTACGAATTCTAGTCTTCTGGCAGACTCGTGTTCAGGTAGAGGGTGAAAGGAGTGTGTGGGAACAGTAGGAGGAGGTGCGAGCTGTGTGTTGTGTATGAATGGAACTCGAAAAATGGACAGAGCATAGCCAGTTAAAAACATTATTATACTACACAATATTAAGATGCTTAACACTAGAGTTCGTCTTTTTGCCATTACAGTACATATTTTCTTTTCAAAGGTCATGTGTCTAGCAGGTCTCTCAACCCCTGGAAACTCCATCCTCCGGTTGCTGCCCGCGGTGGGAGGTTGCTTCTGCCAAGATGTGCGCTCTGTCCAGTCCGGGGTGACTCCCTCAGACTTTGGATCTGCTGAGAGGGTTTAAGGTATTCCAGATTAAAGAAGGCGCACAGCCGAGTAGCCGTAGGGTATTGTGGTGTAGTAGGGTATGAGTTTCCAGGCAATGGGGCGGGCGGTAATCCCTCGTAACCGCTCAAGGGTGGATCAGAAATCCACACATAATGCACAAGAACAACAGAAGCCCCTGCTCTAGGATAAAGGTAATTAGAACTCAATGGTTTCTGTTTAGTGTGTCAATATTGACTAAAGCACATAAACCATGTTACAGAGTCAGTACAATGTGCCCAGAAAGAAATTTCGCAATGGAGTAGAATTCTTCTTAATGAAAACACTTTATTGTTCCTCTTGTTGTGGCCAACACGTGTTTCATCGCAGGGAAACAGACTGCGAATCTTCAGGGCTGGGTATAGATACAAGAAATACATTTGTATGGTTGTTCTTTAAGAGCGAAGCATTAAAAGTGGTGGGTGAACCCTTGGTGATACTACACAGGCATGCCATTGGGTGACATAGTGTCATACAAGTGTGACTTGGAATCTCGTGGTTATGGTGACTACAGTGTTTGTGAATGGTGATGTCTTTTATAATGTGGTTATGCAGAATGTGTGGAAGTGACTTCGGATAATCTGAGACTAAAACCTTTTTTATATATTTAATAAAAAAGGGGCAAACATAATGACCAGTGTGCGCATTTGTGACATTCATTAAATAGAATTTCGACAACAATTTAACAGTAGGTGACAAGTGGAAATGAGTGAATAAGTAACTGTGCTAGTGAACAGGTATACAGACCATTGTAACCTGTAGTGACTTCATTGGTGAGTCCGTTATATCTAAGTGATTGATAAAGGCAGTCGAATTGGAAACATAGATAATTACGTGCTGTTAAACTGACAAAAATGGAATATCCTATCATAGCTACAAGAATATATTCTCCTATCATATATCATGTCATAGCTATAACCATGGGTGTAATATGATTCCATAAAGTTTAATTTTGAAGAACATTGTAAAGATACGGGATGGTGGATCCCGACGGATGAAGCATTGATGCTTATCACCTGGTATTATGGACACGTAAAACTTGTCTAATTCATGGTTTGTAGTACAACTTCGTGGCGGTGTCTACATCTTGTGAGGAAACTAACAAACCTTCTATGTGCCACTGGTCAGTATGAGCGCCGGCACGGAAAAGGGAGGGATGGGATAATAGTTTTTTATTTCATTGCAGAGGTGTACATTGTTTAAAAACCACTCTATTTGATTTTACATTTTCTTTTTAATTTTCACATCCGAACATTGCACGTGGGTCCTAGTGTATTCTTTCAATACACGCATTTCATTCTTAAGTTGGAGCACGCTTTAGGAATAAGTGTCGTCTAAGATTGCGCGAGGATCGAGTCCTCATCTATGTTAGAATATAAATATACATAAGTTAACTCACCCCTTCTTGCGAGAAAAGACAGGATTTAAGTTTTGCGGCCAAGCGCCCTGGAGGGCGAGAGTATGGGGAAAGCGCTATAGGCGCGTGGTTTAGTTCATACCTATGAGTAAGCAAAAAGTGAAAATTCGAGAATTCAGATTACGCCGACCCTTATTAAAGTTAGTTTCCGCGAGAGAGAGAAAAATGTAGAGAGATCATCGTACCTTATTGGACTCATAAGGGGGCCATAACCGGGAGGAGACTTGAATTACAGCTGTTACGCTCGGAAGCGGGATACAGGCGGGTGCACCTGTAGGGGGAGTAAAAAACAGCCAAGCGGTGTTTTAACACTCTTCTGTGATATTTTAGTGTTTACAGAGTAGCGATTTTGCCGGAAAAGGGCGGATAGACCATTTACCTGGTTAGGCTTGTTCTCCCTCTTGTGGTTCCCGGCGCCGTTTGTCGTAGACGGTCACCTGACCGGAAGTAGGGAGGGCTATTTATGCTTTGTTTCCGCTGTCATCCCAGCGTTTAAAGAGAAGCTAGACCGCGAACTTGTTATCCATTTTGGTTTGTGTAATGGCCGTTTTTAGAAGATATACTATAAGTGATATATACATGAAGGGTGAGAACTTGATGGTACCTTTGGGGATTATTCTTAATATTGCTAATACTGATTAGCCAGTGAGTGCTCTTGTGGACGGTGTTCTGATGGACATAGTGAATTTGAATATAAGCTCCGAGTTTGAGCTTGGTTATTATCTCATAGGCGTTATGGTGAACGGTGTTCTGATAGAAAAGATGAGTTAGAATGCAAATAATGAGTTTGAATGCAAACTCTGAGTTAAGACTTAGTTGTTGGTTATAGAAGAATGAGTTTGAATACAAACTCATAGTTTGAGCTTGGTTATTAGTAAAGAGATGTTGGGTTTAAGCTTCTTAGTTCAAATGACACAAGTTGCATCAATCAGCAGGCGATTTAACAATAAAATACATTAATATGAAGTACAGTTATAAACCAAATACATGTGAAAACATAAGTATGATTCTAATAAACATTACTAACAAGGCGTGGCGGTGTGTTGTTACAAAAGACACATTATGAAAATATAACTAAAAGTGTTACATTATGAGAATCGGTTTCTTGAGTAAGTACATGCTGTAATTGTCTATGTTGTTCCTTTTGCTTTTTAACTATTTTACTTTCCAATCAGTCCCCTAGGAAATATTGCATCTCAGGGTCATAGTTCAAGCCGAATTCAATACTGCGCAGACGCATAATCCAGGTTGCTTCCTTGCGTCTCAACGCAAGTTCTCGGTTTCCACCCCTTATATGAACGGGTACCGTGTCAATGCCGTAAAAGCTGATACGGAAGTCTTCAGTGTTTGGCTGGCATTTGGCTACATGTAGGGCGACAGGATATTTAGGGTCTTGCTTCTGTATAGCTCTCACGTGTTCTGAGAGCTTATATTCAAATTCACTATGTCCATCAGAACACCGTCCACAAGAGCACTCACTGGCTAATCAGTATTAGCAATATTAAGAATAATCCCCAAAGGTACCATCAAGTTCTCACCCTTCATGTATATATCACTTATAGTATTTCTTCTAAAAACGGCCATTACTCAAACCAAAATGGATAACAAGTTCGCGGTCTAGCTTCTCTTTAAACGCTGGGATGACAGCGGAAACAAAGCATAAATAGCCCTCCCTACTTCCGGTCAGGTGACCGTCTACGACAAACGGCGCCGGGAACCACAAGAGGGAGAACAAGCCTAACCAGGTAAATGGTCTATCCGCCCTTTTCCGGCAAAATCGCTACTCTGTAAACACTAAAATATCACAGAAGAGTGTTAAAACACCGCTTGGCTGTTTTTTACTCCCCCTACAGGTGCACCCGCCTGTATCCCGCTTCCGAGCGTAACAGCTGTAATTCAAGTCTCCTCCCGGTTATGGCCCCCTTATGAGTCCAATAAGGTACGATGATCTCTCTACATTTTTCTCTCTCTCGCGGAAACTAACTTTAATAAGGGTCGGCGTAATCTGAATTCTCGAATTTTCACTTTTTGCTTACTCATAGGTATGAACTAAACCACGCGCCTATAGCGCTTTCCCCATACTCTCGCCCTCCAGGGCGCTTGGCCGCAAAACTTAAATCCTGTCTTTTCTCGCAAGAAGGGGTGAGTTAACTTATGTATATTTATATTCTAACATAGATGAGGACTCGATCCTCGCGCAATCTTAGACGACACTTATTCCTAAAGCGTGCTCCAACTTAAGAATGAAATGCGTGTATTGAAAGAATACACTAGGACCCACGTGCAATGTTCGGATGTGAAAATTAAAAAGAAAATGTAAAATCAAATAGAGTGGTTTTTAAACAATGTACACCTCTGCAATGAAATAAAAAACTATTATCCCATCCCTCCCTTTTCCGTGCCGGCGCTCATACTGACCAGTGGCACATAGAAGGTTTGTTAGTTTCCTCACAAGATGTAGACACCGCCACGAAGTTGTACTACAAACCATGAATTAGACAAGTTTTACGTGTCCATAATACCAGGTGATAAGCATCAATGCTTCATCCGTCGGGATCCACCATCCCGTATCTTTACAATGTTCTTCAAAATTAAACTTTATGGAATCATATTACACCCATGGTTATAGCTATGACATGATATATGATAGGAGAATATATTCTTGTAGCTATGATAGGATATTCCATTTTTGTCAGTTTAACAGCACGTAATTATCTATGTTTCCAATTCGACTGCCTTTATCAATCACTTAGATATAACGGACTCACCAATGAAGTCACTACAGGTTACAATGGTCTGTATACCTGTTCACTAGCACAGTTACTTATTCACTCATTTCCACTTGTCACCTACTGTTAAATTGTTGTCGAAATTCTATTTAATGAATGTCACAAATGCGCACACTGGTCATTATGTTTGCCCCTTTTTTATTAAATATATAAAAAAGGTTTTAGTCTCAGATTATCCGAAGTCACTTCCACACATTCTGCATAACCACATTATAAAAGACATCACCATTCACAAACACTGTAGTCACCATAACCACGAGATTCCAAGTCACACTTGTATGACACTATGTCACCCAATGGCATGCCTGTGTAGTATCACCAAGGGTTCACCCACCACTTTTAATGCTTCGCTCTTAAAGAACAACCATACAAATGTATTTCTTGTATCTATACCCAGCCCTGAAGATTCGCAGTCTGTTTCCCTGCGATGAAACACGTGTTGGCCACAACAAGAGGAACAATAAAGTGTTTTCATTAAGAAGAATTCTACTCCATTGCGAAATTTCTTTCTGGGCACATTGTACTGACTCTGTAACATGGTTTATGTGCTTTAGTCAATATTGACACACTAAACAGAAACCATTGAGTTCTAATTACCTTTATCCTAGAGCAGGGGCTTCTGTTGTTCTTGACTCCCTCAGACTGACCGGAACCGTTGACCTAGGCGTCCCCGGCTGCACTCCTCAGACTTCAACCGCGGCCCTAGCAGCAGAACCGGATGGCGGTTCGAAAAACCAAAAATGAGCTAGTTCCCTGGGCGAGAGAGCTGTGAAGTCAAAAATAGTTCATGGGAAAAAGGGGGAAAATCGCACAAATTCGATTATGTCAGTTCCTTGGTCTTGACCTCAGATTATATCGTTCCTTTCCAGGCACTGTGTGATCTTCAAACAATGTTTCAGGTTCTGTAGTGTCCAACTGCATCGACGGAGGCACAGATCCTTGCAAAATACAATCGCTCTCTTTGTCGGTACCAGTTCCTTTTAATCGTGCATCGCTGAAGGAGACAAAACGAGGTGTAAACTCAGTTTCAGAGTCAGCGACTCCTTGCCGGACCCATCGGTCATATGGAAGGGGAAGCGGGACCCTTTTGCAATGGGCGCCGTGCACCCAGTGTTTCTTCCCGAGGACACGTACTGCAGAGCGGGTGGACAGCAAAACCTGGAAAGGTCCGGTCCAGCGAGGCTCCTCCTTCTAGGTTCGTCTGAAATTCCGAATCAGGACCAAGGATGGCGTGGCCTGGATCGTCAGAGGCCGGGGGAGAGGAGCTGTGGACCTGTTGATGTAAAGCATGCCGTTTAGTTGTCAGTTCATGCAAATAGTCAAACAGTGCAGGGTACTCTATTTCACTGAGCCTCCTGGGTCTCGGTACTCCCCATATATTTGCTGGGCGCCCGAACACGATCTCGTGCGGGCTAAGTCCTAATCTGGAATGGACAATCATCCTGGTAGACAGGAGTGCTAAAGGCAGGGCGTCTGGCCACTTGAGACCTGTGCTGGCTTGGATCTTGGCCAATTTCAATTTTAACGTGCCATTATAGCACTCTACCAATCCTGCCGATTGGGAATGGTTTGCAGCATGGAACTTCTGGTGGATGCCTAGACACTCACACACTCTCTTCATCACTCGTCCCACGAATTCACTTCCGTTATCACTCCAGACAATTCTAGGCATGCCAAATCTAGGGAAGAATTCCTTGACAAGGGCTTTGGCAGTTGACAATGCAGTGTTGTTCTTAAGGGGGTACGCTTCTACCCACCTGGAGAAGGCGCAAACAACAACAAGGACATATTTCAGATTATTGCACCTCTCCATGTGAATGAAATCGAGTTGCAAGACCTCCAACGGGTACGTTGGAGGTGCAAAATGACCAGCTGGGGTTGGGGTTCCCCTACCGGGATTGTGCTTCAAACACACCATACAATTTCTGACCAGATTCTCCGCACATTTTGGGATACCACTATTCTGCCATACTGTGGCCAACAGCTTACATATTCCTTTGACACTGATGTGTGCCATTCCATGGGCCATCGTTACCACTGCGAGCACATAGGCATCAGGTAACAACCATCGCTGATGTTCTGACAGTTCGACCCAACAACCATTCGCGTCTAACCTACCCTTGCTTTCTCTCCATTCATTCACCTCTTTCTCGGTAGCATCAGCTTGTATAGACTTCACGCTTTCAATGGTGTCCTCACACATACCCACATCAGGGGTCCATCTAGCAGGACCTACAACATACATCCGACTCATTGTGTTCCTTGCAGTCTCTTTCGCGACCTCATCGGCAAATGCAGTCCCTCAGCCAACATCATCTCGGATTTTCCTATGCGCGCTGCACTTCACAAACGCAACCTGTGGGGGCAAGGTCAGTGACTCGAGAAGGTCGTGTACTAGCTGTCCGTGTTGGATTTTCGCACCATGTGACGTCAGGAACCCACGTTCACGCCACAATCTTCCAAAACTGTGGGCTACGCCAAAGGCGTACTGACTATCAGTGTATACATTCACTCGTTTTCCTTTCGCCAACACACACGCTCTTGTGAGTGCGACTAACTCTGCTGCTTGTGCAGAATTCTGGGGGATGCGAGCTGTCTCTACAATCGTGTATAATGTTGTCACGGCATATGCTGCAGTCGTATCACCATTCGGCAACTTGAAACATGAACCATCAACCCATAAATTATCATTACATTCAGGGAGGGGGGTGTCCTGTAAGTCTACTCTCCCTTTTGTCTCTTCCTCTGTCCTAAAGCAGCAATCATGTTTGTCGACCTCTTCTGTCTCTGCTGGTGGAATGGGTAGTAACGTAGCAGGGTTGAGTTTATCACACCTCTTTATGTGAATGTGACTTGCTAACAGGGTCAATTCATAGCTGGATAGTCGGGCACTAGTTAGGTGTTGCGTTTTCGTCCTGTTTAGTAGGATATCTACTGCATGTGGGACCATAACGGTCAGAGTATTATTCATGACTAACCCAGCCGACTGTCGAATACAGACAGCCGCTGGGCAGTGGCCCTCAAGCAACTTGGTAATGCCTTAGCTACAGGATCTAGAGTCGCGGAGAAATATGCACATGGGCGTTGTTTGTCCCCAAAGTGCTGCGTCAAGACTGATAATGCGCAACCTTCCTTCTCATGGACGTATAATGTAAAAGGCTTACTGTAGTTGGGGTTTCCAAACACAGGAGCCGAACATAATGCCTCACGCAACTCATGGAAACTCGCCTGACAATCTTCAGACCAAGGCAAAGGATTGGGAGTGTCTTTACGCATTAATGCCAGCAAGGGCTTGCCCAACAGTGAGAAATTCGGTATCCATTGTCTACAGTATGATGCAATGCCCAAGAAGGCACGCACTTCTCTTTGTGTCCTTGGGACACTCAATTCTGCAATTGCCTGTATTCTTTCTGGGGTCAGTCTCCTTCCCTCCTTCGATAAGATGTGACCTAAGTAGGTTACTTCTTGTCGGCAAAATTGTAATTTGGAAAGAGAAACCTTGTGCTTCATGTCACATAAATGACGCAGCAGTGACAACGTAGCTTGCTTGCAAACCTCTTCAGTATCTGCAGCGATCAGTAAATCGTCTACATACTGAATCAGAGTCGCGCCACCAGGTAGAACAATCGTATCTAGTTGTGTTTTCAGAGCCTAACTGAATATTGATGGACTCTCACAGTAGCCCTGGGGAGCGCGTCTGAAGCGGAAGCTTCGTCCTCCTAAATTGAAGCCAAAGATATCTCTGCTCTCCTCGATAATCAGGATGCTGAAGAAGGCATTCTTCAGGTCGATCACTGAAAACCAATTGGCTGAGGCTGGGACCATTGTCAATAAGGCAGTAATGTCGGGGACGACTGGAAACTGCGGTACAACGATCTTATTCACTTCCCTTAGAACGATCACAAATCGGTACACAGGGGGCTGTGAAGGATCGGTACGCTTTAAGACAGGCAAAACAGGACTGTTACAAATGTTGCCTGTAGTCTCTTCGATGACATCTTTCGCAATTAGATCGTGGACTATCTCTAGCAAAGCCCTTTCACATTCTTTTGACATTCTATATTGGGGAATACGTGGCAACCTGACATTAGCTTTCAATGTTATGACATACGGTGCTATCTCCAAACGACCTACATCATTTGAACCATTCGCCCAAAGTACATCTGGAAGAGATGACAACTCAGTCGGAATTCTTTCCTTTGACAAATACATCGGGGAAATCACTATCTTACCAAGGGTGAGTTGTACTCCCGAAGGAGAACAATACAAAGTCGCATATAATCTCTTCAGTAAATCCAAACCTAACAAATTTTCGCCACAACCTGTTGTAAGGATGAGGGGTGCTTCTAATTCGCATGTGCCAACAGAAAGGGGCATGGGACTGGAGATCGGGTTTCTAACAGGGGCGCCAGAAAAACCTACTGAAACATTCATTTCGCCGGACAAAGGTGCGCCAGGAAGTTTTGAGTGCATAATAGAACTTTTTGTAGCACCAGTATCCAGCAGAAATGGCTCCGACACTCCGGATGTAATTACCTCGACATAAGGTCCATTCTGATCTACTGGAACTGAAACAACTCCCTCTCTTTGTCCATGGCTGTCCTAGCAATTATTACCCTCATTCTCGTTTTCTGCGTAATAGTCATCTGCATAGTACTGAGCTGACCTGGAAGATGCATTATTCTGTTGGTCAAAGCTATTCATGGAATTCTGAGGCGGAAAAGAAATGGTATTCTGGGAGAAATTTCCACGGCCCCTACCTCGAGGAGCCTGTTGAACACCTCTACCTCTTGCGCCGGAGACACCGTTTAAACGTCGTGCAAGAGCTTGGCAATTACTTTTGAAATGTTATGTTATGTTATGTTAAATTGCGTTTGTATAGCGCTCGGCTATCCTAAAAGAGTGTCCCGGCGCTTTCCACAGGCAGCTCAAGTGTAGAACAACATAACAAGAAAAAGCAGACTCAAAAGAAAAAGAAACCCACCTAAGCAGAAAGATTAAAAAGCCAGGTCTTCAGATTTTTCCTGAATTGAAGCAGATTGGGGATACTGCGTAGTGCCAACGGGAGCGAATTCCACAGCTGGGGGGCCTTGAGGCTGAAAGAGCGCCCCCCCAATGCGGGCCTTCCTCACACGAGGAATCACAGCAGTGAAGAGGGATTCAGAACGCAGTGAACGGGCAGGGCGATAGAAAGCCAGTCTCTTCTGCAAATATCCGGCGCTTTTGTGCTTTGTGCACCAGCGTCAGAGATTTAAACATGATCCGCTTCCGGATAGGCAACCAGTGGAGCGTCTGCAACAGCCCAGAAACTCGTGCTCGCCTCTGCAGACCAAAAATCGCACGGGCTGCAGAGTTCTGTGCCACCTGCAAGCGTTGGACCAAGTAATCCGGGAGGACTAAGAAAAGGGCATTGGCATAGTCTATCCTGGATCCGATGAGCGCCTGCACCTTAATCCGCCTGTGCTCCGCAGATAAGAAAGGAAGGAACTTGCCGAGCATCTTCAGAATGCCGAAACAAGTGCCGGACAGGCCGAGAACGTGCGCTCTCAATGAGAGCTTGTTATCCAGCTTAACACCAAGGTTCTTGGCAACCAGAGAGGATTGTGCCGGGGGACACATGGCAGCCGGCCACCATTGCCGCCACTCGGGGTCGGTGGCACAGCCGAAGAATAAAACCTCCGACTTACTGGAGTTGGCCTTCAGACTGTTCTGCTGGAACCATCCGAAAACCATGCCCAGGCACTCCCGAATTCTCTCCCCATCAAATGGCTGATCTTTGCCACATGTGAAGAGGAGTTGCGTGTCATCGGCGTAGGACACGATCTGGGCTCCGTAAGCCTCCACCGCTGCCGCCAGAGGGGACATAAAGATGTTAAACAACGTCGGGCTCAACACAGAACCCTGTGGAACCCCGACTCCCAATGGCGGCATCTTGGCGGAGCTCTGGGAAACCCAGATTGTCTGGCGGTAGCCATCCAAAAGAGATGTGAACCATTTGAGCACCGTCCCCCTTAGGCCGATGTCATAAAGCCTGGCGAGGAGCGCCTCGTGGGGGACGGTGTCGAAGGCCGCCGACAGGTCCAACATGACTACCATGGCCTTGCCACCCACATCCATCCTCTTCTTTGCAATATGCACATTGATTCGGGCCATACGGAGAACGCTGGTGGGAAAACACGTTCCCTTGCGCGCTTCTCGAATACTGCTGTGGTTGCTGATAATTGGGCTGACTAGGAGTGCGAGGCGGATAGGCTTGTTGGAGAAGGACTTTAGTTTTTAGTTCTTTAGTCTTCTTGTCTGACTTATCTAGCTCGTCTTTGCGTCTATTTTCATAGTACTGGGCTGTGGCTAAAATCTGCGCTGACGTGGAAACAGCCCACGCACTCTCTGAATCTTTCAATTTATTGCACAATTCAGGAAGCAGATTATGTACAAATTTGTCTACAAACAATCTTTGGCCACCCTCGGGAGCCATGTCCTGACCACTGTGATCGGTGAAAGTCTCCTCAAACCTCGTGAAAAAGTCAGACACATTCTCATCTTTCTTTTGCTTGCACGCAGATAGCTTGTCCCAATTTACACGTAATTCAGACATCAACGTTTTCATGTACGCGATAATCCTACCGGGAAGATCTGCTATTAAAGGCTCGGGTTTAGAACCACCAACTTGTCTAGCATCTGTAGCAGTAATATTAGCCCATGAGTCACCTAGTTCTTGATCATGATCTGCATGACGGATTTTACTCCATAAAGGATGCGGAACAACATTCCCAAACAACATGTCTATATCTGCTAAATTCATTATACATGAGCTGGCGGTCTGTGATAATTCCTTGTAATATCCTGCTGGGTTTTTACGGGGATCGGGTAGTGTCTGTTTGAGTGCTAAAACTTCGGATCTTTTCCAGGGGACATGTACCCATACACGCTGGAAATGCGGTGGAACAGGTGGTTGTGCATTCGCATCACCTTCCCTCCATACCAGAGGAACCTCTCTCATGGGGTACTGTCGCGCCTTTTTCCTACCCGACATGTCATCCTCATTAAAAGATCTAGAGCTGTTTCCCTTACTCCTATAAGATAACAACAGATCCATTGCTTTTTCAACATCTGCACCTATAATCATGCCTTCGTAAAATTTGAATCGCATGCGGGCTAGTTCCTGCATTCTGCGTTTTGGGTCATTGTCTTGTAAATCTTCCCAGAGGTACACACACATTTCTTCAAATACATATCTTTGAGTGGATGAATCCCACTGACGGAAGACTTCCATAACAGACTGAACATCATATCTTACAGTATCAGTAACCCATTTGCGTGCTAACTCATTCAGTACTCCTCTTTCCTCGTAGTCGGGTAGTTGACTACGCAACTGTCTACGTTCTGGTTTAGGGGTCGTTTTAGGCAACCCAAAGAAGGGCGAGAATAGACCAGTGACAGTACTTGCCACTCTCTGTCTGACAGAAGGAGAAGCTTGCGGCGAGGCAGATGCGCCAGAAAAGACAGGCTGATGTAAAGAGGAAGTCGAAGCAACAGCAGAGGAAGTCGAGGAAGTAGCAGACGTAGTATCATAGTGAATAGTTGGAGCAGTAGGCAAAGTTGTAGAAGTAGATGGAGTATGTAGCAAAGGCGGCGGCCCTTGAGAAGGCTGCGCTGGAGAAGTAGGAACCAGCTAAAGAGGAGCTGGTGCTTGTGCAAGAGCTGCTTTTCGTGCGCCAGGGCGTGGTATAACAATACGCCTCGGTGGTCCAACAATACTCGATGTATATGGGGGTGGTGAGTTCAATAAATGGGACATTAATGGATCTTTCTCGGATGTTCCCTTTGAGTCTTGTCCCTCATGTGGTAACATCGGGTAGCATTTATCTATTGCTAGTTTCTTGCTTCTGAGCATTTGTTCACTTTCCTGCTCTTCCTCATTATCCCTGTATGCGATGGCAGCTTGTACCATCGACATGCCTCTTTTATTTTTCTTTGCTAATTTTATTTCTTTCTGTTTGGCTTCTTTGGGCCATAAGCGAAAAGAGTCAAACATCGCCGGCCGAGCTTTCTTCTTGAACAATTTGACCTCGAGGTTATCTAATATTTCTGAGTCAAAACTACCATATTGGGGCCATTTTAAAACACCATCCTTGCGGGTGTATTTTATCCATACCTCATTATATGTGATAGGACCTACTCCGTGCTTTATATATAACTCATATGTTGGAGTTCCAATCGGAGGAACCGGACACGAATCCTCTAATCGGGAGTCCTTACTACAACCAAGACAAAACAAGTTTCCAAGTCTGCTGAGACCAGGCATCTTCGCTCACTAGTCTAGCTTCAAACTTCAAAGGATTATCTAATTATGATATTGTTGTGAATACACAAATCCCTCGGATTTGGTGCTTGCAAGAATCAATACAAACCGTATCTCTGGGATACCAAAACTAAGAACCAAACTAAGAACTGGGAGACGCTCCACTTATACTTAACTGAATATTGAAGATCGGTGACGTCACTAGAAGACTCGTCTATCGTTTCGCTCTACCAAGGATCACTGGGTCCAAAACAGGGCGATAGTCGGGGCAGCAGTCCTTCGTAGCCGTCGGGACGCGGGGAACCTCGCAGCAAAGACCTTCGGAACCACGTCGAAATGCAGGGGTTGCTGAAGTGGCTGGCCGTCCTCCGGAATTTTCACACGAAGCTCCTTACGAACATCTGGCTTGGACCGTCACCGCTTGATATCGCCTCGAGTTGGGCGCCAACTGAGGTGCCGGGTTTCTAGAGACCCGGTGGTGCCAGGGGACCACACCCGAAGACCTCTGAGTTCTCCCTGTTCTGGACTTACAGAAACACAGAGTCTTCTAGTTGAAGTCAGTGATCGAGTTTTATTGGCTGCAACTAAGTAACATGCGTCCTAGAAGTACGACAACACGGGCCGTAAGTTCTCAGGAGACTGTTTGTTTTTACAGAACCAGCCTTCTCCTTATATACATAAATAACAGCTGTAGGCAAGAATTCTTGAGTTTATGATATGGCTATACAAATATTTCTACAATATTACAAAGAGCGAAGTCATGCTGGTCAGCACATATTTTAGATGTCCAGTTTGTGATGGATTACCCCGCCAGATCCAGAACTCCCATCAGATATCGATGCAACACCAATAAGGTCGGACACCCTCCCATCATAAAATGGGTCATAAACAAGAATCATGGACAGGTGTATGTGTATGGAAAACAGGGTCTGTATGTAGTGAATGGTTTATGACATGTTGTGCCTTGATGATATCTTGCTCGGCCACTGGGCGAGGAGCTGCCCAAACAGGCTTGGCTGGAGGCAGTGGAGACAGCTTCGGCCAGGTCATGGGGAAGTCAGCTACGGCGGACGTGTCCTTTTAGATCAAACTCGGTCTAAATCAATTGACTATATGAAGGCAAGTCATAAGATGGATGCCGTTTACAAAATGGAGTCTGAGGGTTCGGGACGGAAACTACGATTTAAGGGTGTTAGCATCACTCAATCGTGACGCAAATGCATAGGGATAATGTCCTAATCATTACCGGTCTGTAGATACCAAATTCGTCATGGTACGACGATATTTTGTGACACGAGTGTTGGACCTCGATATCTGTGAAACAGCAGGGTCCGGATTTGCAGTACCACACTGTGGTACCGGAAGCCTGGTGTTGCACCCGTCTTCCATAGAACGTGACGCCCCTCACAGATCCACGAGTACGACCCGGCGTGCTAAGAAGTAGTACGTCCCGCAGGCCTGAACGGGGCCTCGCCCCGTGAGCTGCATCGACCCCGGATCGCCACAATCCTCCACAGTCCTGCTCCCCGGCCTTGCACCTGAGGGGGCCCCAAGCAGAGAGATCCTCTGGAGAACTGTTGGCCTCATCCTGAGTCCACCCACACCAGTAGCCGTGCCTGAAACACCTCGGACTTCCACAAGCAAGGTACACTTGAACTCCGTCCCGAGTTCATATCGGATCCAGGGTCCGCAACGTTCCTATTTCCCTGTCATCGTACCTTGCTGAACAACGAACCTTTAAAGACTAATCTTGCCTATTATAATCTGGTGGCCTCCAATCGCTAAATGTTATTTGGTCTTGTGATAATCCTGCTTGAATCTATCTTTTATATAAAGTATACGTATTTTTGATACAACCAGAGACCTCCGATTCCAACACCCCTGCTCTGTTTGCTTTGGGGCTGCGGCCCTTAATTGGTCTGAGCTTCTCTTTCAGTTCTGTATGGAACAAAAGTTTGCTGCGGTTTGCTGGGCTGAAGTCGTCCTCGAGCTCAGTATCCAGGAATAAAATTTCGCGACCACCAGCTGGGTCGTAGTTCACTACAAAGTCAACACTCCTGGGGGAATTTCTGTTGTCGCCAACTGGGCGAGCCTCTTCTTCCAGCTCCTTGCTGGCCAGTGAAGCTTGGTTGCTGCTGGCTGAAGCGTACAACTTGTCCACCTCAGTGCGGGGAAAGGGGCCATTGCCACGGTCTGCTGCGGCACACACGCTCTCCGCCTACGCAGTTAAAAATGTGCACTCTGCTTCCCACTCAGTACAACGAGGGAAACGTACGCTGTCCACTCTTGCGCGGGGCTTGGTCTCACCCTCCGCTGTCCTCATGGTGGGAGTTACAGAAATTTTGCTTTGTCAGGGGCGGCCCACCAGGCCTTCTGCCTTTGTCGTTCCTGATCAATTTCTTTCATCTCTAGTTCATGCGTGATACTCATCTGCTCTAGTTTCTTCTGAGATTCCTCCTTCAGTGCTTGGAGGTGGTTGTCCCTCTCTATCACTAGGGTTGCTATTGCAATATGGTGTTCTTTGTCTCTCTCTCTGTCTTCCCATTCCGCAGGGGACAGGCTTTTGGCTGGAGGATCACTGATGCTGGGTGGGGAAGAATCCCTCCTCCCCTCTGAGCCCAGGCGCCCATGTAAGTTGTCCGTCAAGTGGTTTTGGAATTCGTCTTTCTTACAAGCACCCATGCTAGGTGCCATGGCCTCGGTGACTCTCCTGGTCAGCGAGTGTTCAAGGTTCCTCCTGAACTCAACAGCTAGCATCTCGGAAACAAACGTCTCGCAACATCAAGCGTGGTAGTTTGGAGTTTGTACTCACTCGGCAATAGTCACTGTTTCTTGATACATGGATTCTTAAATGCACTGCTGTCTCTTCTAAGTCGGAAGTTAGTATCCTAATCGCTGCCACCAGTGTTAGAAATGGAATCCCCACCTGGCCAAAGGTCGCGACCCGGTCCCGTAGGAACCCCACTCCCACGTAACAGGAAGGGAGGTGCCCTTCCCAAAATGGTGCCTGCTCCCCTTAGGAGGATGGTAGCTAGGGTAGTCAAGCTTATCTTCTAGTTGGCGTGCCAAGCATTTCGGACTGCACGAGGTAGTAGACGAGACCCACTACAGAATACAAATGACAAAGAGTTCTAGGAAAGTATTGGCTTCTTTATATAATACTCTCAGCAGGTAAATAATCATACAATCAGCACAGTAACTCTTTAAAGTTCATGGCGCAACAGCGGAGAGAGATGGTCCCCGGAGCCCCCTTGCCCGACAACACTAAAAAAGTACCGTCAACAGGTGACATTCAACGGACACCGCATAGGGGCCCTCCGTGACACCGGAGCCAGCAACACCACGGTGCGCTGTCACCAAGTCACAGAAGACCACATTATACCCCACGCCTCCTGCCGGGTGATTTCAGCCGACAATTCCGTCCGCACCTGCCGAGTATCTCAGGTCCCGTTTGAATGGGAGGGGGTCTCCGGGGACTTGCGGGTAGCGATCCGCACCAGCATGCCCGTGGACTGCCTACTGGGCAACGATCTGGAGAGCTCCCTGTGGAAGCAGGTGGAGCAGAAGAGATGCTCGGCCTGCCCGAATGGGCCTGCGTGAGCACACAAGCCATGACTGCCAGAATGTGCACCCCCGCGAGGGTGGAGCCTTAGACCCCTAGCCAGGTCTCTGACGACCCGGAGGGTAGCAAGCGACCCGAGGTCCTTGAGCTACCCCCCGGTGAAGAAATTGACCCCGACGCAGGTCCCCTGGGCCCTCCCGTCGAGCAGACCCCTATTTTGGATGACCTCTCTGAGCTAGCCCAGTGGTGCCAGGAGGGGGGACCTTCCCGAGAGGAGTTCTGCCTGGAGCAGACCTCCTGCCCTTCTTTAGTTGGACCACGGCAGCAGGCCATCGCCCAGGCTGCTGGTGACCAGTCCGGCTCCCACTTGGTCTAGTAGGAAAATGGCCTCTTGTACAGCGAACAGAAGTCCCCCGTACTAGGATCAGGCCGGGTACTGGTGGTACCCCTACATTTCCGCGGCTTCCTCCTGAACCTGGCCCATGATGTGCCCCTGGCGGGACACCTGGGCCAAGACAAGACCTATCACCAACTGGTCACCCATTTCTATTGGCCCCGTATGCGCGCCGATGTGTAGACCCACTGCAAGTCCTGCCCCACATGCCAGGCCAGCGGGAAGAATGGATGGAAGCCAAGGCTCCTGTCAGGTCGTGCCTAGCCACTAGTCAAAATAGTGGGAAAACCCCAAAAATCAGGTCAAGAGGTCAGACGCAAAGTAAACACTCACGCTGGAAAAGACGTCATGTGGTTCCAATAATTTTCCTTAAGCGGTGTCTAATTGAACTCCAAAATAGCAGCGTAAAAATGGTTGAAGGAACGGGACGCGGCAGAATGAAAAGTTGCCGGTCTAGTGTTTCTCGCTCCCAACCAGTGCAGCTGGCAAGGCGCGCGTTCTAATAACGAACTGCGCACTTCAACTGAAATCGTCCTCGAAGCCAGAGTGAAGTTCCAGAGTTCCGAGTTTTCCAGAGAAATCTTCAGTTTTCATCCGAAAAAGGTTCTACATTCGCATGCGCAACGAGGGACCTTAAGTAAGATTCTTCAAGCCTAATTCTAATCCGAAATGAACTGCTATTGACGCACCTTGCGTCCTATAGTCAAGGCGTTATCAAGTGACTGAACTTATATGCCAGAAGCTGTTTTCTTTCTACTATAGTTTACTCATAGCTAGGGTATTGTGTAATTCCTGGAACACTATTTTATATTTGATTGACAAGCCACGGAATGCTACTTTAAATGGACTTAGTTACAGAACGCACCCCAACTCTGTCAGGTACATTTATCATAAAATCTATTATAGAGTCACCCTAACTTCATCTGTAAAATATTCTCGATAGCTAACGATACTGTGTTTTGCATAGGTTAATTAAAAACCCGAGTTCAGTTGAAAAATTAATAGGAGAGAAGCAAATGCCTGTGGTTTAAGGGTAAGCGTTTTTGCTAGTGTAATAAATGATTCGCATGTAATGTAACTGCTTGAAATTAAATAGGATTTCTGTACAGGTCAAAAAACAGAAGACCCCGAAGACCAATACGAAGAGTGTTCTTCAACTCTCGAGGGCAGTCTCTCTTCTCTTTTGTTATTTTATCCACTTCCCCTTTCCCTTCTGTTTTAGCCGTTACCTAGACATAGTTGTGTCGGGTGATTTCTGAGGCAGAGGGGCGTTGGGACTAAGCGTCGACTCCTGTGGATTCATCTGGCCTTCCTGACAGATTGAAGTGCCAATAATATCCACCCGAGTCGACATGGCTGAGGGGTTAGATTTAAAGGCGTTAGCAGGAATTCTAGAAGGGTTACAGAACCAGTTAACCCATTCAGTTGAGGAGAATAGAGCCTTAAGAGAGGAGGTTAAACGTTCCCAACAGGAGACTCACCAAATTAAACTAAAAATGGAAGAGTTGTTGGCAGGTACCACCCCTTTGCCTGGAATCCATTCTAGTATGAGTTCAGCCTCTGAAGTAGCCACTCAAGTGGTTCACTCAGTAGCCCCGGTAGTGCCATTGGCAAACCCAGAGAGATTTAGTGGGGATCCACATAAGGCCCAGATTTTTCTCACTCAGTGCTCTTTATATTTTCTATGTCGGGCAGTGGTGTTCAAAGAAGATCAAGTCAAGGTTGCCTTCATGCTGTCGTATTTGAGCGGTGATGCCGCTGCCTGGTCTATGCTTTTGGTCTCACGCAATGACCCAGCCCTGTACAACTTTGATCTTTTTAAAAAAGAGTTTTTGAGAATTTTTGACAGAAGAACCGCAAATCAAGCTATCGACAACGAACTATTAGACCTAAAACAAGGGAATCGAGACCTGGTGGCCTATATTGCGCAGTTCAACAAATTAATTGTGGAAACGGATTGGCCAGAAGAAAAGCGCTCAGCAATTTTCTATCGAGGGCTCAAGGATGAGCTGAAAGACGTTTTAGCTCAGATACCGAAGCGACCGCAGGATATTTCTGAATTAATTGATTTAGTCCTGCAACTTGACCATCGTCAATTCGAAAGGAGGTCCGAGAAAAAGAAAGATTTTAAACCCTACGTTCCTCGTTTAGACCGGATCAAGTCGGAAGGCAACAAGACAGAAGTCAACACGAGTGAAGAACCTATGCAGATAGGCTCCATCAGGGGGCCCTTGTCTAGAGAAGAGAAGGAGAAGCGGCGCAACAATCAGCTGTGTATGTATTGTGGTACTTCAGGGCATTTTGTACGGGAATGCCCGAAAAGACCAAAGACAAGTCAAGGGGTAAAAGACAGATCCCATCAGTAGAAGGAGTTGCCCTGGTGGGATGTTGCAACGAGTCAACTCAGGAACCACAACAATTGATTAATACGTTACAGTTGACAGCGCCTCATCTCACGGTTTCTTTCACGGTGAAATTCGGACTCAAAGAAATCCAGGGAGTCTCGGTTATGATCGATTCTGGGGCCACCGGAAACTTTTGTGATTTACACTATGCACAGGAAATTGGAGTCAGAACCGTCAAGAAGAGACATCCCGAAATAGTAAAAGCTGTAGATGGTACTAATCTCACCTCCGGCCACATCATAAATGAGACAGAAACTCTGGAATTGGAGGGGTTTCAAGGCCATCGTGAGTTCATAAGATTCAATCTTATAGACGCTCCACAATTTCAACTCATTTTAGGATTGCCTTGGTTGTCTGAACACAACCCTTCCATAGATTGGGAACGAAGAACAGTGAAGATGACTTCTGAATATTGCCAAAAGATTTGCTTTTCGAGAGTTCAGCCTAAAGGTGAAGGTTCCCCGGCTTTTCAGCTTGCTCAACTCGACAACAGAATTTGTGCTACCATAACCCAAGAAATTCCCCAGGAATATAGTGATCTTGCTACTGTGTTCGACAAGAAAAATGCGGAGCGACCTCCACCTCATAGAGAATATGATTGCAAAATTGAGCTAGAACCCTTAGCTGTGTTACCTTGTAGTCGCATTTATGCGTTAACAGAAGCCGAGAATGTATACCTAAAGGAATACTTGGACGAATATTTGAAGATTGGTTTTATCCGGCCGTCCCAGTCTCCTGTGTCATCGCCTCTGTTTTTCCGTCCTAAGAAGGATGGCAGCCTGCGGACCTCCATTGATTACAGAGCGTTAAATCAAGTTACTGTAAAAAACAGATACCCCCTTCCTCTAATTTCTCAGCTGTTGGATCAAGTTAAGGGGGCTAAAATATACACCAAACTTGACCTTAGGGGCGCGTATCATTTGGTAAGAGTGGCCGAAGGCGATGAGTGGAAGACGGCCTTCCGGACTAAATACGGCCTGTTCGAGTATCAAGTGATGCCTTACGGATTAAGCAACGCCCCAGCAGCGTTCCAGCAATTCTTGGACCGAGTTGCGGTCGTCTACATCGACGACATTTTGATTTTTTCAGATAACGTCGAGGAACATGTGCAACACGTACGTGCTGTTTTACAGAAGTTGCTAGAGAACCATCTCTACGTAAAGTTGGAAAAGTGTTCTTTTCATGCTGATCGTGTGGAATTCCTGGGTTTTGTGTTGTCCGCCGACGGTGTGGAGATGGATGACTCTAAGGTTCAAGTCATACAAGAATGGTCATCTCCAAGAAGTGTAAAGGAAATACAAAGTTTTATTTGGTTTGCTAATTATTATCGCAGGTTCATACCCAATTTTTCAGATAAAGTTTCACCAATCACTCGACTATTAAAGAAGGGAAAAAAATTTGAGTGGTCGGATGAGGCAGAGAAGTCGTTTCAGACTCTCAAGAAGGCTTTTGTTACGGCTCCAATTTTGAAACACCCTGACTCTGAACAACCATTTTATGTTGAAACAGATGCGTCAGACTTTGCCACGGGAGGCATATTATCTCAGAGAGACAAATTAACGGGGCAACTCCATCCAGTAGCCTACCGATCGAGAAAATTGTCAGAGCCTGAATGCAATTACTCCATAGCCGACAAGGAGTTGTTGGCGGTAAAAGAAGCTTTTCAGGATTGGCGTCATTAGCTGCTGGGGGCTAAACATTGTGTAACTGTATTCACAGATCACCGCAATTTGCAGTTTTTGAAGTCCGCCAAAACTCTCACGCCACGACAGCTAAGATGGTCTCTGTATTTCTCGGAGTTTGACTTCGTAATCACCTACAAACCGGGATCCAAAAATGGCAAGGCCGACGCTTTGTCAAGACTGAATTCTCCGGAAGAAACTAAAACTTCACGTCCTGAATTAATCATTCCCTTGGAAAAGGTAATAGGAGTTATCCAGCTGGAAGAAATCACAGAAGAAATTTTGAAGAATCATTCTGCTGAACTCTCAAACTGGGCCATGTCCGACGACAAGAAAACATTGGTTAATGGCCTACCCTTTTATGATGGCAGACTGTACCTGCCGTCCAAGGAATTGCAGGAAAAGGTCTTAAAAAACTTTCATGATGATCGTCTTGCTGGGCATAAGGGGGTCAAAAAGACTCTAGAACTAATAAAACGACATTTTTGGTGGCCTGGCATGGCAGCTCAGGTGGGACAGTATGTGGCAACCTGTGAAGTGTGTATTAAAGGGAAATCTAATCGAAGTGCTCCTCAGGGCTTATTACAGCCTTTACCTAATGCTCCAGGCCCGTGGCATACTGTGTCATTAGATTTAATTGTAGATCTTCCACCTAGTTTGGGGCATACAGTCATTCTGGTGTTCGTTGATTCCTTCTCAAAGATGGGTCACTTCATTCCCCTAAAAGCTGTCCTCACTGCTCCTCAGTTAGTTCAACTGTTCAACCAAAATATTGTACGAGCCCATGGGATCCCACAAATCCTCATATCAGATCGGGGTACGCAATTCATATCCAAATTTTTGAAAAAATTCATGCATAGCCTTGGAATTGACACCCGATACTCGACCAGTTATCATCCAGAAACAGACGGTCAAACGTAGAGAGTCAATCAAGAACTAGAACAGTATCTACGGCTCTTTCTGTTGGAACAGGAGGGTAATTGGTCTGAGTTGTTGTGGTCGGCAGAATTTGCCTATAACAATGCTGTGCATGATTCCACTGGGTATTCCCCGTTCTATTTAAATTCAGGAAGGCACCCGAGACTAGTTTTGGGCAAAATGGATACAACAGTGCCTGCAATCACTGAAGTCATAACCGACTTAAGGGTTGCATATGATAAGGCCCAGAAGAATCTAACCAAAGCTAAAGAGTCATACAAAAGGCAAGCAGATAAAAAAAAGAAGAGCAGGGTCAAATTATGAGGTGAATGATGAGGTGTGGCTGTCCACTAAACATTTGAGATTAAAAGGCAACAGGAAGTTCCAACCCCGATATATTGGACCATTTAAGGTGCTGAAAATCATAAATCCAGTGGTAGTTAAGTTACAACTTCCAAAATCATTAAAGATACACCCAGCCTTCCACATTTCCCTACTTAAAAAGAATCCAAAAAATGTTAGACTTAAGGAGGCTCCTTCTTCCATAGACGTAGAATCTGGGGAAGAGTTTGAGGTTAGCAGGATTCTAGACTCTAAAATTTCCAGAGGGAAGTTACATTACTTAGTGGAATGGAAAGGTTATGGCCCTGAGGAGAGATCCTGGGAGCCTTCTTCAAATGTACATGCTCCAAGTCTAGTCCAAACCTTTCATAGAATGTATCCTACAAAACCAAAATTGGGGGGCCCTACCTTGGAGGGAGGTACTGTCAGGTCGTGCCTAGCCACTAGTCAAAATAGTGGGAAAACCCCAAAAATCAGGTCATGAGGTCAGACGCAAAGTAAACACTCAGGCTGGAAAAGACGTCATGTGGTTCCAATAATTTTCCTTAAGCGGTGTCTAATTGAACTCCAAAATAGCAGCGTAAAAATGGTTGAAGGAACGGGACGCGGCAGAATGAAAAGTTGCTGGTCTAGTGTTTCTCGCTCCCAACCAGTGCAGCTGGCAAGGCGCGCGTTCTAATAACGAACTGCGCACTTCAACTGAAATCGTCCTCGAAGCCAGAGTGAAGTTCCAGAGTTCCGAGTTTTCCAGAGAAATCTTCAGTTTTCATCCGAAAAAGGTTCTACATTTGCATGCGCAACGAGGGACCTTAAGTAAGATTCTTCAAGCCTAATTCTAATCCGAAATGAACTGCTATTGACGCACCTTGCGTCCTCTAGTCAAGGCGTTATCAAGTGACTGAACTGATATGCCGGAAGCTGTTTTCTTTCTACTATAGTTTACTCATAGCTAGGGTATTGTGTAATTCCTGGAACACTATTTTATATTTGGTTGACAAGCCACGGAATGCTACTTTAAATGGACTTAGTTACAGAACGCACCCCAACTCTGTCAGGTACATTTATCATAAAATCTATTATAGAGTCACCCTAACTTCATCTGTAAAATATTCTCGATAGCTAACGATACTGTGTTTTGCATAGGTTAATTGAAAACCCGAGTTCAGTTGAATAATTAATAAGAGAGAAGCTAATGCCTGTGGTTTAAGGGTAAGCGTTTTTGCTAGTGTAATAAATGATTCGCATGTAATGTAACTGCTTGAAATTAAATAGGATTTCTGTACAGGTCAAAAAACAAAAGACCCCGAAGACCAATACGAAGAGTGTTCTTCAACTCTCGAGGGCAGTCTCTCTTCTCTTTTGTTATTTTATCCTCTTCCCCTTTCCCTTCTGTTTTAGCGGTTACCTAGACATAGTTGTGTCGGGTGATTTCTGAGGCAGAGGGGCGTTGGGACTAAGCGACGACTCCTGTGGATTCATCTGGCCTTCCTGACAGCTCCCCCGTTGTCAGTACCCCCTTTGAGGGGGTGGGAATAGACATCGTGGGGCCCCTTGACCTCCGGACCTCCTTAGGTCACCGGTTCATCCTAGTCCTGGTGGATCATGCCACCAGATACCCCGAAGCCATTCCCCTCCGAACGGTGACGGCCCCTGTAGTCGGACGGGCCCTCATGGGGATCTTCTCCCGGGTGGGATTCCCATGAGAAGTGGTGAGCGACCGAGGGACGAACTTTATTTCCAGATTACATGAAGTCCCTGTGGCAACAATGTGGGGTGATGTACAAGTTCACCACCCCATACCATCCCCAAGGTAACAGCCTGGTTGAGCGCTTCAACAGGACCCTCACAGGAATGATCATGGGTCTCGAGGATCCCCTGAGGCGTAAGTTGGACATCCTCCGGCCCTGCCTCCTGTTCGCCTACCGAGAAGTCCCCCAGAAATCCTTGGGGTTCAGCCCATTGGAGCTGCTCTACGGGCACCCCGTCCGGGGACCCCTCAGCCTGGTCAAGGAGGGCTGGGAGGCGGTGTCCTAGGACCCTCCCCCAGATGTGTTTCGATACATTCTGGCCCTCCGGAACCAGACTAGGAGAGTCTGGGAGCTTGCCGAGGCAAACCTCGAAGCGAGCCAAGAAGAGATGAAACGCTGGTATGACCAAAATGCCACTCTGGTCGAGTTCCAACCCGAACAGCAAATTTGGGTGATGGCCCCGGTGGAACCTTGTGCACTCCAGCACAAGTGGACCGGTTTAGGTGGTGAAGGTCAAGAAGTGATAGAAAACTTGCTGGATTTATCTACAGAGGAACAAAGAGGATTAAATGAATATGAGATATGCATTTTACAGTTGGATGAACACTATTTGCCCAGAGTCAGCACCATCATGGAAAGATACTATTTTGGCCTAAGGGAACAAGGGAAAGAAGAAACAGTAGAGGATTTTTTTAACTGATTTAAGGAAGATAGCTTCAAGGTGCAAGTTTGGGGGTGCCAATGAAGAAAGAATCCGAGATCAATTTGAGTTAAAATGTAGGGAGGATAAAATTAGGGAGGAGTTATGGTTTAAGGACAAACCTCCTTTGGAGGAAGTAGTTACAATAGCTAAAAGGGTTGAACACAGGTTAAAATATGTTAACGAATTAAAGTGTGAAAAAAATAAATGTCAACCCACTGTGGAAGAAGTACAAGAAAGTGTATGTCTTGTCAAGAATGTGAAGCTTGGTACTAAAGAGTTAGTTAAAGAAGAATCTGCGAAAGATACGTTTGAATGTTTTCGTTGTGGAAGGTCTAGGCACAAAGCTAATTCAAAATCATGCCCTGCTTTGAGTTTTGGATGTCATGGTTGTGGCCTGGTTTGTAGATCTAAACAAAAGAAATTTCAAAATAAGGATATAAAAGAAATAATTTGTCAAATTGGTGACAGTGAATGTAACAATCATCCCATAGGAAGTGTTAAGGTTGATGGTATCAATCTTGAGATGAAATTTGACTCATGCTCACATCTTACCATAATTTCAAAAGATATATTCTGCAAATGGTTTCAATATAAAAATAATCTATGTAAGATGGATGTAAAACCAAGAGGTTATGGTGGTCAACCCATTAGTATGTTAGGGTATTTTAATGCTTGTATAGAAATGGAAAGGAAATTAATTGTTGGGAAAATGTACGTTTAAAAAATAGGAGATAGATTACCTGGCGGGCCACATCAACGCTTGTTGGGGGTTACATTGAATCCTAATGCAGAACCTCAAGTTCAGATTCAAAAGATTGAAGGTAAAATAAATCACTTTGTGTCTAAATTTCCGGGTTTGTTAAAAAATGTATTAGGTTGCTTAAAGGGTTATAAACATTGCATCAAACTTAAAAATGGAGCTGCATCAAACTTAAAAATGGAGCTGCACCATCCGTGGCCAAAGTGAGAAGGATTCCCATGGCCCTACAAGAAAAGGTGGAACAGGAGCTTGATAAGTTACTCAAAAAAAAAATCATTTCTTCTGTGGAATTTTCTGAGTGGTTAGCACCAGTTGTTGTTGTAAACAAACCCAATGGTGGAATGCTGCAGCCAATAAATGCCACTCCCGTCCCTTCCCCATGCCCCCTCCCCTACACATCCCTCACGAGTCCCAGGGTCTTAGACCCTCAAACACCCCCTCAGTTTCGCAGCCCTAATCAAGAACACTTATCCATATGGTATCTAAATACTCATTCTCTGGTCAAACACCAGCTCAAGATCTTTTATCTTTTAGACTCCATCAAGCCAGACATCTTGCTTTTATCAGAAACATTGCTTACACTAGAATCCACTCCGGATATACTGGCCGCCATCCCAGACAACTACTATATCCTCCAGGCTAACAGGCCAGAGGGGAAAGTAGGGGGAGGAGTCGCTGCCATTATCTCTCATTCCTACAAATTCACCTCCATTACCACCCCCAAAATCCCCTCGGTGGATTTCTGTTGTTCAAACTCGACTCCAATAGTCTCCCCTTAACCTGTGCCCTCTTCTACAGGCCACCTGCCCACCTACCAAATTTTCTCCAGTCATTTAGTAGCATGACAGCTGAGCTGGTGATAAACTATGCCAAAATCCTCATCATAGGGGACTTCAGTTACTGGCCTGAGGATCAGCGCGAAAACACTTGCCCGATGGACTACATGGACTCACTAAATGGTCTGAACTTTACCCAGCAGATTAAAGTGGCCACCCACATCAAAGGACACATCCTCTCAATCAATCAATCAGGAGTTTGTTAAAGCGCAACTACTCACCCGTAAGGGTTTCAAGGCGCTAGGGGTGGAGGGGGGTGGGAGGTGCAGGTTCCATTCCATCAAGGAGGGGGTCTGTCGTTTTGAGGTTTCTTGCGAAGATGGGGAGCGATGTTGTCTGTCTGAGGTGGAGCGGAAGGGCGTTCCATGCTTTGGCAGCGAGGAAGGAGAAGGAGCGGCCTCCCAATCTGGTCTTTCTGGTGCGGGGGACCACGGCGTAGGAAAGCTCGGCTGATCGTAGGGTCCTTTGGGGTGCGTGGAATTTGAGCCGGCTGTTCAGGTATGCTGGTCCGTTGCCGTGGAGGGCCTTGTGTGCGTGGGTGAGCATCTTGAAGGTGAATCTCGCCTCGACGGGGAGCCAGTGGAGTGTGCGCAGGTGCTGGGAGATGTGGCAGTGTTTTGGCAGGTTGAGGACCAGTCCTGCGGCGGCGTTCTGGATGTTCTGTAGCTTGCGGATGAGGTTTTTGTTTATTACGGCGTAGAGTGCGTTGCCGTAGTCGAGTCTGCTGGTGACCAGGGCGTGAGTGACTGTCTTTCGGTGTTTGAGGGGGATCCATTTGAAGGTCTTACGAAGGAGGCGGAGGGTGTGAAAGCAGGAAGATGAGACAGAGTTGATCTGGCGGTCCATTTTGAGCTCAGAGTCCAGGATGATTCCCAGATTGCGTGCGTGGTCTGTGGGGGTTGGCGGGTTTCCGAGGGCGGTGGGCCACCAGGTGTCGCTCCAGGCGTCGGGGTTTGGGCCCATGATGAGTACTTCTGTTTTGTTGGTGTTAAGTGGAAGGCAGCTGTTTTTCATCCATTTGGCGACGTCTTCCATGCCTTCTCGAAAGTTGCATCTGGCGGTGTTGGGCTCGTTGGTTAGGGAGAGGATGAGCTGGGTGTCGTCTGCATACGACACGATGTTGAGTCCGTAGGTTCTGACGATGGGGGCAAGTGGAGCCATGTAGACGTTGAAGAGCGAGGGAGGAGCCCTTGGGGACTCCGCAGGTGATCGGTGTGGGGTCCGAGAGGAAAGGGGGGAGTCTGACCCGCTGCGTCCTGCCAGAGAGGAAGGAGCAGATCCAGTCGAGGGCCTTGTCCTGGATTCCTGCATCGTAGAGTCTGCGTATTGGGGTGCGGTGGGAGACTGTGTTGAACGCCGCTGATAGGTCGAGGAGGATGAGGGCTACTGTTTCTCCTTTGTCCAGTAAGGTGCGGATGTCGTCTGTTGCGGCGAGGAGGGCGGTTTCCGTACTGTGGTTTTTTCTGAAGCCGGATTGGGAGGAGTCGAGGATGTTGTGTTCTTCAATGAATGTGGCAAGTTGGCTGTTGATGGCTTTCTTGATGACTTTCGCTGGGAACGGGAGCAGGGAGATGGGTCTGTAGTTTTTGAGGTCGGTGGGGTCCGCTGAGGGTTTCTTTAGGAGGGGGTTGACCTCGGCATGTTTCCAGTCGTCGGGGAACGAGGCGGTCGCCAGGGAGAGGTTGATGGTTTGGCGGAGCATGGGTGCGATGGTGTTGGCGGCTCTGTTGAAGATGTGGTGGGGACAGGGGTCCGTGGGGGCCCCTGAGTGGATTGACTTCATTGTCTTCAGTGTGTCTTTGGTGGTGAGGGCTGTCCAGTCATCAATCGCTGGTTTCCGGGTGTCGGGGGTGGTTGGTGAGGGTTCAGTGTGTTGGTTGTCTTCGTCGAAGTTGTCGTAGATGCTCTTTATTTTGTGGTGGAAAAAGATGCTGAGTTTGTCGCAGAGGTCTTGTGAGGGAGGGATGTCGGTAGACTCGCTGGTGGGTTGGGCGAACTCCTTGATGATGCTGAAGAGTTCCTTGCTGTTGTGTGCGTGGGTGGAGATTCTGTCTTCAATCGCTTTTTTCCTCGTTTCTCTGATGAGTTGATGGTGGGCGTTGGTGGCGGCTCTGAAGTTGTTGTGGGCTTCTGTGGATTTGGTGTTTCTCAAGGCCTTTTCAAGGCCGCGGCATGTGCGCCTGGACTCTCGAAGTTCGGTGGTAAACCATCTGGCTTTCTTGGCACGGGTATTGTTTTTCTTGAGGGGGGCTATGGTGTTGGTGCTGTCTGAGATCCATCTATGCAGGGTTTGGGCTGCGGTGTTGGGGTCGTCGTTTTCCGCGATGGTTGGGGTGGAGTTGTTGAGTGAGGAGGTGAGCTGGTCATCGGTGAATTTGGTCCAGTTTCTTTGTGGAAGCAGGTGCTGGTGTCTGTGGATGGTGGGTGTTCTGAAGGTGAAGTGGACGCAACGATGGTCGGTCCATGGGAGTTTGGTGGTGTGGCTGAAGGTGATGGAGTTTCCTGTAGTGAAGAGGGGGTCGAGGGTGTGTCCTGCTGAGTGCGTGGGCTCGGTCACGATCTGGCGGAGTCCAATGTTGTGGAGGTTGTCTAGGAGGGATGTGGTGTTGGGGTCCAGTTGATTGTTGAGGTGGAAGTTGAGGTCTCCCAGCAGGGTGTAGTTGGTGGATGCGATGGCCTGCGGGGAGATAATGTCTGTGATGGAGTTGGCGAAGGGTCCGCGGGGTCCAGGTGGTCAGTAGATGAGGGTTCCTCGGAGGGCGGCGGTGGGGCTGGCTAGTATCTTGAAGTGAAGGTGTTCCATCAGTTCTGTGGACTCGTCAGGGAGTGTGCTCAGGCGGAGGCTGGATTTGTGGACGATGGCGATTCCTCCTCCTGGGTGGATGGGGCGGTCCTTCCTGGAGATCTTGTATCCTTGGGGGATGGCGATGTCCGGTCCCGAGGTGGTGTTGGTCCAGGTTTCGGTGAAGAATGCTACGTCTGGGGTGGTGCTATCGAGGAGGTCCCAGATTTCTGTTGCGTGTTTGTGGAGGGATCGGACGTTGAGGAGGATGCATTGCAGGGTCTTCGGTTTGGTTGTGTTCTTGTGGGCGGGGTGTGCTGGATCCGTGTTCTTGGCGGTGCTGCAGGTGTACGGGCAGCGGTGACAGCTGAAGGGTCCATGGGTGTCGGCTGGTGATGCTAGCTTGCAGTTGTTGTTGCAGCCTGGGTTGAGTGCGTGGAGTGCTGCTGGGTCGTAGCGTTGGCGGGTGGGAGGTCCATGGTTCCTGGTGCTGGTTGCAGACGGGTCGCAGACGGGCGCAGACGTGCTTGCCTTTGACGCGCCTTTGATGCACCAGCGGCGCGCCCGCAGCCCGTGGCCGCTGCGCGGCCGCGCTGTGGCCGCCATTAAGTAGGGGTCGGGGAGGGCTGGACAGCTGGGAGGCGGGGAGGGGAGCTGGATTGGGCCGGTCGTGCTGGGGGGGGGGGGCGCGGGGGCAGCAGCGGCGGGGAAAGGTAAAGGGAGGAAAGAAGGGATAAAGAAAAAAGGGAAAATAAGCAGAAATAAGGCACAAAAGAGCAGAGATGCAGAAAAGAGCATTTAGACGTAAATGGCTAAGACCTATGTGCCTCCAACTGGGTATTCGTACTGCTTATGATTTCATTGAAGCAATGCTTAATCCCCCTGATGAAATGTTTTGTTTTAAATTATTTTATTTCTTCAAATGCTTCTTAACATTATATTGATTACTTAATACTATGTATATTTCCTTTGTATTTTTTATGGAAATTTGTTGTATGACTTCATGAATTCTTATGTGGATCTCTTTTGAGTTCCGTTATCATAATAAATAAATTTGAAATTTGATAGAAAGGGTAAAAAAACGAGTGAAAACGAGTGAAGGAGCAGAGGGAGAGAAAGGGAAAATGGGCAGAAATAAGGCACAAAAGAGCAGAGGTGCAGAAAGGTGAAAGATAGAAAGGGAAAAAAAACGAGCGAAAACGAGTGAAGGAGCAGAGGGAGAGAAAGGGAGAATGGGCAGAAATAAGTCGCAAAAGAGCAGAGGTGCAGAAAGGTGAAAGATAGAAAGGGGAGGAAAACGAGTGAAGGAGCAGAAAGAAAGAAAGGAGACAGAGGTCCACTGGACCACCAGGGATGAGGCGCAGGGAAACCTGCGGGTGGAGGAGGGCCTCGATCCCCAACACTGAAGAGTGCAGGGGCAGGGGCACCTCAATTAATGGTGGAGCTGCGAGGGTGGGAGAGCAATTTCACTGACAATGAGTCAGTGGTCTTGCTCCTGGACCAGGTCTGGACCTCAAACCTGGACATCACTAATCTCCAGATTTCCCACTGTGCTTGGTCTGATCACTTTTTATCTCTTTCTCCATCCTTAAACCCACCACTACCAAACCCCTCACCACCGATCATCTCATGATCAGGAACTGGAGTCGGGTAGACATCCCTACCCTGTGTGCATCCCTCGCAACGTCTATACCGAGTCCCCCCCAACCCTCTGGACCACCACCCTCAGTTCATACACAGGCTGAAGACCTCAATACCTGGCTGGTCCAGGCAGGAGACATCTTTTCTCCTTTGAAAAAACTCACAAACGGCCCCACGATGCCCAGCTCTGGTTCACTAAGGACCTTAAAGATAGGAAACTCGCTCTACGCCAAACCGAGCGTAAGTGGAAACTGGACTACTGTCCCCTCAAAAAAACCACCTTCCTCGCTGCCTTAAACGACTAAAAATTCGCCATCCTCGTAACTAAAACTGAATACTTTTCCTCTAAAGTCCTGAACTCATCCTGTAAAGCTAAAGATATCTTCTCAATACTTAACAAACTAGTGAAACCTGAGCGTGTCACTATCAAACCGCTGCCATCACAATCCCTCTGCCACTCCCTCAACAGTTATTTTGTTGAAAAGATTACTAAAATCAAAACTAGTATCCCAAGGCCGTCCCACCCCCTGATCTTGGTGATGCACCCCGTAACTCCTCTCTCTTCCCCAACATTCCCCTTGATCACTCGGTAGGTTTTTTCCCTCTTCAGGAAAGTTCGCTCCGGCTCTCCACGGGACAACTGTTCCCCTCATATTGCCCGTGAGATCTTTCTTAACATCCCGACCCCCCCCTCCCCTCTCTCTTCTTAACAACTCCCTTACCTCTGGCGTGGTCCCCAACTCTTTAAAAACAGCGGTACTTTCGCCCATCCTTAAAAAACCAAGAGCTGACCCTGAGGCACTATGTAATTTCCACCCCATTTCGTTTCTCCCCTTCTTGGGAAAAATTTTGGCGGCCTTTGTAGCAAACTGCCTTAGTACTTTTGTGGAAAACTCCCACTACTTAGTTCAGTTCAGAAAAAACTTTATTTCGGTCATTACGACCTTTAAAAGTGCAGCACTAAAATATACAGCAACATGATTGATCTCAGTTATCAAAATAGGGGATTAGGGGGGGGAAACAGCACTAGAACCTTAAAGTTTTGAGTACCAGATACAATACAGAAGCTATGATACGGATAGTCGAGCTATACAATATAAATCTGGAGATGCATGATAATAGATAAATAAATAATTAAAAAATAAGCTAATCTAGGGGGGACGTTCAAAACAATAGCACAGTATAAAACCTAGGACATAATTTAAAATCGACAATTAAAACCAGGTCTGAAAAAATCATTGCCACATACCCTAGACCTCATTAGATAATTTCAATAGGGCCCTTCGAGTGCAGCACATGGAAAACAAGAATCTAGAAACTGAAAACACAATCGGTATGCTGAGATCAGATTTCAATATCCAATATGATTCCAGATAGTTCCTGGAATCAATGTTTCTGCAAATATGTACCAGCCATCGTTTCTGGGCCTTGCGGTAGCCAGGACAGGCGAAGAACACATGCTGCACTGATTCGTCTGAAAAACCACAGGCAGGGCACTGAACCTCATGGTCCTTACTCCACTTTGCCGTATAACAGCGGAGTGGAAGGACCCCAAACCGAAATTGTAGAAAAATCTTTCTTGCCTCCACTGGTGTAATCATGTCTAGTATTGGCTCAAACTGGGAGATATCCTTGACTTCCAAAAAAGCCATGGATAGTTTACCAGTCCTGGGGCAAGAAAATAGTTGGGCCCTTCTGTATTATTCATACCGAGATTTGACATGTTTGCTTGTGGTTTGGGTGCAGGCACGTTCAGGGTCCGTCCAACAGTCGCTCAAGCCCAAATTAGTCAGTACAGATTTTACATGTACAAGCCAAGGAAGGTTACATGCACCCCGAGCTGACATAACCTCTGCTAACTCCTCCCTATATGACGCTAGTTCGGGAGTGGACCAGAGGTGCCGCCAGTATAATGTCGGTATCAGGCTTGAAGTATGTGTTATGGCCATTAGTCCTGAGTCTAGTCGTAGCGAGATCAGCGGGGTACTCACAGCTGTCTAAGAAGTTGGTTTTCTACCTGTAAAAGGGAATCTAGTTTACAATGACCCCATAATTCAGCACCATAAAGTACTCCCCCACGAGCTTGGGTATTATACATTTCTAGGGCTGCACTAAAAGCTTTCCTACTTGATTTGCTATAGACCTTTATTATTCCACCAGTCGATTGGGCTAGTTTTAATGTGCTCTTGGTGATATGAGCCTCCCATTTCATGTTTCAGCAACAGTAAGACCTAGATAAATAAAAGATGAAACTCTCCAAGGGATTCCCATTTAGTTGTGGGTTAGAACGAGAATTGTTTGGGTTATTGAACGCCATGTATTTAGTTTTCTGTAAGTGATGTCTAGACCTCTTTCCTTACAGAAAAATTCAAATTTGTTCAAAACCCTCTGAATCCCCATGAGTGATTTTGAAACCAGGAGAGTGTCGTCAGCGAACATCATTGCTGAAATTTGACGGAACGCTAACTTGGGAGTATCTGGATCTTTTATCGTTGCTAGTTTATTAATTAGCCCTTTATTATAAAGGCTAAAAAGAGTTGGTGCTAAAACGCATCCCTGGCGTACACCACAATTAATGGGTATTGGAGCTGTAGGTAGGCCGTCCTTCCCAAATCTAATTTGGGCATAATTATCTTCATGCAATCTCCTAAAGAGTTTGATGAGATATGCCGGGGCTCCCATTTCAAGAAGACCATAGCTTTTTCCGTGGCACCAGGTCGAATGCCAACCTCAGGTCTACAAAGATCAAATATAAGCTCCCCCCCTGGAGGCGGACAGTCTTCCAGTATAAGAGCTGAAGCCTTAGTATCTGGTCCAGGGTTGATATTGTTTCCCTGAAACCCCACCTGGAGGGGGGACAGAACCCTTTTTTCTTCCATCCAGGATTGTAGCCTGGCTAGCAAGACCCTTGCAAATATTTTTTGAGATATTAATATATTAGGCTTATGGGTCTGTAGTTTGTTGGCAATAGTAGGGATCATTTTTTGAAGATTGGGATAATCTCCGCTACCAGTCGGCTATATGGAATCTTCATACCCTGGGTTAAGGCGTAAAAAAGACCAAAGAAATACGGGGTCCAGATGGCTGGTTCACTCCTATATAAGTCCCCAGGTATCTTATCCAGGCCTGGGCCTTTACCTGGAGCTATTTTTAGTAGGGCACCCTCGATCTCCTTTAGAGTTATGAATAGACTTGTGCTAATACCTTGGTTTACTACATGATCTAGATTGCTAGCAGTACCATCCCCAGGGAGAGCCAACTTTAGAGGTGGCCGAACTGTTGGATGTCCTTGACAAGGCTTTTCAACGGTGTAGAGAGTTTTAAAATGCTCCCGCCATACCTCTTCATTCAGGTTTGGTTCAATTGCGGTTTTAGAAATGGGGGCACCTGTATTAACAATGCTCCAAAACGGCCTCATATCCCTGTCCCCCAGGGCCGTTTTAAGTAAATCCCAGTTCTCCATTTCTTAGCGCTGTTTAGCCTTTTGGATCGTTTGTTTATATGACTTTCTTAAGTTATAAATAAGGGGATGGTTTTTACTTTTAATGTAGTCCAAAAGTGCCTTCTTAACCCTGCGACAATCGCTGCTGTACCATGGGTGACTGGGGGGCCTACTAGATCTGGGGGGAACTTCCGGGGAAAAAAAGTTAATGATGCCTCCATTCAATTACTGTAATTTATTTCTACAGCTCCCAAATCTAGGATCGCATTGCTGTAGTGCAGTAATGATGCCTCTTCAAACAAAGGAATGAGCGCTTCATATAGATGGCTCATCCTGTTTTTCCTTTCTTCCTACAATTAGAAATGGTTATGGCTAGATTATTCGGACCCTCTATGGGAGTATTTTGTGGATTTATAGCCTTTATTTCCATTATTAGAGCATGGTGGTCACTATCTAGTCGTGTTGCAATTTTAAAATAAATTATCCTATCCCAAGAGTTAGCATTTATTAAAATATAATCCAGTATAGACCCTCGCTTCTTGCTATAAAAGGTATAGCCTTTAGATTAGTCTGAGCGTGATCTCCCATTACAGAGACAATTCAACTGGGTTGCTAGGGGGGACCAATATTTAAATAAAGGACAATTAGTTTCTGGAATTGCCAAAGAGTGGTCCTCGTCCCCAAAGTTTTCCAGGGACAAGCCCTCAAGGGGCTCGAACTGACTATTGAAGGCCCCCCCCACAATAGTCATTTGGTTTGGGTCTATAAGACATAAGAAATCAGATAGGATCTCTACCATAGTAGATTCTTTACCCCTGGGGGTTGGTCTAGAGTATATGTTAATTGAGATAACGGGACGATTAGAAGGGAACTGTAATTGGACACAGAGAATATCAATGGAACCTGTTTCAATTTGTACAACCTTACATCCCAGGTGGATCCCTATCCAGGTCATAAGCCCACCAGACGGTCTCCCTACTTTACCTTTTGTGGCCGGGATACTAAAAATAGCATAACCTGGATTGATTGCCTCTTCGTACAGGCCTATAAAAGCCCCCCAATCGGGATCACCCAGTTTGTTTTTAATTCCTGCCACGTTCCAAGACAAGACCTTAGTTATTTGTCTGTCTTGTGGTGGAGATCTAAATGGCATTATAATAGGTGTCTCCGTTATGGAGGTTGTTAAATCAGTATTGGCTTCAGCTTGAGACCTCAGGGTTGACTGTGAATCCGGTATTTCCCGCTGGGCACAGACTCCTCTAGGGATAGTATTACTATTGCTAGGGGAGCCGCTCAAGCTTCTACTAGCAGGTCCATCCCTTTTACGAGAAAATGCCCAACTGCGATTAGTGCCCTGATCCTGGGATGGAGGGGGATTGCTCTTCTTGTTATAGGGAGATGCTCTACTTAGTCAGTCCACCCAGTCTAGTGGGCTGAATCTATTACCTGTCGGGATATAAAAACAGGGATAGGTTGTCCAGTGGTGTTCATGTATGGTTGGTCTAAAATGTATAGGAGAAAAATTCCTACCCATCCTCTGTTCGTAATTAAGTTTACGTGGTCTATTGGGGGGATAGAAATAACTTACATGGAGGGGTAAAATGTTACTCATGGTCCTCCCGTGCTCGTGTGCTAAAATGCATTGTGCTATAAAGGGATTTCTAAAATTAATTATTATGCATTCCCCCGATATGTCTTTCCTTCGATCACCGCTCCAGCCCACTCTTCTGGTTGTTAGGATCTCTTCTGAAATCTCGTACCTCTGGGTGATATTATTCACTATCCAATCTACGCATTTGTTTTTCAATTCTTGGTGGGTTTCCAACAGGCCTCCTCTTACAGATGGTAAGCAAGCACCACTACATATTGGGATGAGGCCGGTGGGAGGTTGATAGTTGGCGGTACATAAGTTTTGTTTTTTGGGTGCAAGGGTAAACCCTTTCCTTGGGCATTCATTCTTGCTAGTTTCTCAACTTCCCTGTTGGTCGTAAGCAAAGGTTGACTAACGTTCACTGATCTTGCCTGTACCACAGGGGATGCAGGGGCGTTCGACCTCCTATCCTGTTGTACATTAGCCTGGGTTGTAATAGGAGGTTGGTCTATAGCTATTGGGGCAGGGTCATCCAAAAGAGTGTCCCCATTAACCTGATGGCATGTACTGATACCTCTATTAGAAGCAGCCACATTTGGCTATTTGGTTTTTAGGAAGTGGTCCACCCTTACGACTAACCCGTCTATCCTATCCATTAGATTGCAGAGTTCCTCCTTGATAATGGCCCTCACTTGCATGTGTAGATTGTTTACCAATGTTGATATCCACCCGGGCTGTTTGCTAGTAGGGTCGATGGCTACCCCTGCGGTATCATCGGGCGTGAGCCCTTCCACTGGAATGGGGACTTGAAGTTGTTTTTTCGCTTAGTCAATGGTTTAGCTTTAGACTGTGTTCTAGATTTATTCCTTCTGCCCGGTTGCTTCCTGGTAGCAACCTCAGGTGACTCAATGCTAGACTCTATATCTACTATTAGGGTATTAGGAGGGTCTGGAGATGTAACCTCTGTATCTGCAGTGAGACTATGGGTCGATGTTTCTAGATAAAGGTTTGGCGTAATGGATAGGCGTCTCTCTGTCCTCTCCATTTCTGTAGTGACTACAAGCAAAGCTTTCGCCAACATCTGATCAATAGAAGTGGGTTTCTGAATTGTTTTTTGCGCAAAAGCCACTTGCTTTATTCCGCCCATACCCTTTTCCCCATTTTACAAATATCTTGCTTATATGTTGATACAAAATATTAGCCCACTAAGGGGATTACTCGGGGTATGGCCACACACTGAACCTTAAGTTACACAAACTACAATGCGGCCAAACACTGGTAGCAGGATTTTAAGTCACTAAATGTTCGCCTTACGAATTGTAAACAGTACCTTTTTGTCCAGGGCATGCAGAGCAGTTGTTAGAGGTGGACCAGCCCAGCCTCTTCCTGCCACAGGCACCATAGACAGCTCCGCCCTTGGCCCGGGCTTCTCCTGTGCGTCTCCCGCGATGCAGGGGCTCTCCTTTGATTTTATGCACCAGCGGGAGCGTGGGCAGCATCAGCGGCGTCCCAGCCGCAAGCATCGCCGGGATATGCAGTCCTCCGGCAGGCGGTCACCTCGCAGATGGCCCGGTGGTCTGTGCAGGGCTGATTGTGACCAGGGGCAGCAGGGGAGTAGGAGCGTCGTCCTCCGGTGAGTGCCCCCACTCCATCCAGCGTCCCCCGCTTCCCCAGGGCTCTCCTTCGATTTTATGCACCAGCGTGCGCGTGGGCAGTGTCAGCGGCGTCCCAGCCCACAAGCGTCACCGGGATATGCAGTCCTCCGTCAGGCAGTCATCTCACAGATGGCCCGGTGGTCTGTGCGGGAAGGGAAGCCTCCTCAGAAGACAAAGAAGAGGAAGAAGCCATGGAGGACAACATAGAATTTACCGTAGGAACCTGAGGAAACTGGACATAAAACTCTGCCAAATGATACCTCTTGCCCAGAAAGCGAGAACCCCCCGGCTTGTTGACCTCAATACATTCCTTAGGCAGAATATCCTTAATGACATCATGTAAAGGCAAGTCATCCACCATTGAGGTACTATATTGGGAGTAAAACCCATCATCCACCAAAGACTTAGGATCAAACCCCCGGACCTCACGAATATGGGCCAACATGTCCACAAAAGCTTTACCCTGGATATATTTCCCCTTAGGAGGATTGTCCATGTCCTCCTCCTCCTCCCCTTTAGATTTCTTGGCAGAAGATTCCAGAAGCGCAGCTTGAACAGCAGAATTAATCCAATCCTGCAAATCTGACCTAGAACAGGTCATCCTCACGCAGGTCCTGCACATTATTCCTCTTAGAAAGAGATCTGGCAGGCACTGGGGCGAATCCTCTTCCTCCATGGCTAAGGCAGAAAGCACCATCACCATCGGGAACCATTAGAGAAAAAACAAAATGACCAACAACTCCCCCTAAATACCACCTCCCAGCTGTCGAGTCTCAAAATCCACGAGACTTGAATTGCTAAAAAGACAGCCCGCTGCCTTCCCCAAAGCCATATACACACAAGACATGGCCGCAGGAGCCATTTGCTGCTGGAAGTCCTCGGCCCCAGAGCGACCTGTCAACTGAACGCAGCAAAAAGCTCCCTGCCCCAGCAAAGCACAGGCGCGCGTCTGAAAAACAGAGCAGGGACGCGACCGACTGGAACACTGGTATGGCCAGTGTCTAAATCATATAAATAATTACAAACAAATCTTTAAACAGAAGAACTCACTGCATCACAGTCCTGATACGGAAGGAGAAAAAAACAGAGCTCCTACAGCACGTCGGGCAGGAAAATAAACAGGCATGGTGGAGGGAGGGGTTTATATAATAGATATTAAAAAAATACTAGCGGTTTAGACTAACCTGTCTGGAGGCGGGATTGCCTCACTTGTGTTAAGGACTGGGACGAGGAGCACATATGAGGGGATAACGAGCAAAGAGATCTTAACAGAGTGGAGACAACAGGCCGTGCTCCATTAAAGTTTCTTGAAGCTGATGAAAGAAGAACCGTGAATAATTCAGAGACTGCAGCAATATAACGCTTGAAACGTGAGGAGAAACTGGTACCTTTTTAAATCGAACAGTCCTTCAGAAACAATTGCAATATGGAGAAACTTTGATCTGTCCCATGACGTCCGACAGGAATGGAAGCCGGAGGATCCTGTGAGTAAAGTTGCATCAGACTTCACAGTGCAAGTCCCAATAAACAGACCTGTGCACTGCAGCCTTGTGATACCAACACACAAGTCTTTTTGTGTTCACTCAAAGGATTGAATGGCTTATATGGTTGCAGGGTGATTATGTGCTCGGTAATAACTGCAGCAATACTTCATGGGAATGAACTTTTCTGAAAAGATGGGACATACACCAACCATTAGCCAATCAGAGGCTACAGTTTTTAAATGACACGTTAAAAAGCCAATTCAAATCATGGGAGGAGTCAGACTCCACAAAACAGATGCAACAGATCACCTAACAGTGCACGCACTGTAGAGCCACACACCTAAACATAAAACATTTATTATTAACATACAGAGGCACATACCTGAAAGTAGAGCAATTTATCATCCCAGGCCTCATGATTTCTTGAGCTTTTGGTCCGAAGTTTATGCCTAACATTTTTAGAGTCTTGTCTCCTTGGCAATGATTTAAGCAAAATGAAATTGCCTTCAAATTGACTATACTATAATCGAACTTTGTTATTTTAATGCTCTGAATATTGTTCATGGCTCTGGAAGTGATCTCTTCATCTTGAGACTCATGCAAGCAGTGGAAAACCTCCAGTAGCAGTCTTTCCTCTTTTGGCTCTTGAAGCCATGCAACCAGGCCAGCTCTGGTGCTGTGAGATATTTTACACCCTAGAAATTTCCCTAAAAGCCAGCTGTTCTTTATTGGCTTGTGAAGCCATGGTACCAGGCCAGCTCTGGTGCTGTGAGATATTTTATACCCAAGGATTTTCTCTAGATGGCGCACTTGTTCCTTGTTGATCAGGCCAAATAAGAATCGCACCGTTAGCATCAAAAGGCCTGTTGTCTCCTTACTATATTCCTTCAATAATTGTTTTAAATCTCTCTGAGGGTTTAGTGAGCCCACATCCAAGTCAAGGATGTAGAACAGGGCTGCAAAGAACTCCTGAAAGCTGAGGTGTATGAAGCTGTAGGCTGCGTAGACATCAATGTCTCGCTGGAAGATGGTCTGATTGAGAAAAAGAGACTGGATGTCTGACACTTCGAGGCCAAACTTTCTAAGGTCGTCCTCATCGAAGAGGATTTTCTGCTCAAAGATGCCATTGAGTGCCAGCGAGCAGAGCTTCTTCAGGCTCCTTCGCATGTTCTGTAAGGAAGCACCACTGTGGTCCCTCAACAAAGTGGACAAGAAGAACAAATAGACTGAAGTTGCGGTCTTTGAAGAATTAGTAATGTCCTGGCGTCTCTCCAGCTGCTGCTTCATGACAGTGCACACGATCCAGCAGACGATGGGGAGAAAGCACATGGTGTACAGGGTGTCATTGTCTTTCACCACGGAAAGGGCTCGGGATGCCTGTTCATCACTGGTAAAGAAACCACTGAAGTAAGCCTTCCTGTGCTCTTCTGCAAATCCTATTATCTCAGCGCAAAGATCAGCCTTTATGCACCGCTTGAGCCGTGCCAGAGTGGTCAGACGTGTGGTGATGATGATGGAGCACCGTTGCAGGATATTTCTTCTCAACAGGTTAATCAGAGTGACTTCCACAGGATTCCTCTGAGACGGATCCCTGCAGAGCTGGTCCTCCTTCAAGTCGAGAGAGAACCTGAGCTCATCGAAGCCATCAAGGATGAGCAGTATCTTGCTGGGATCCGCCAGAAGTGCGCTCGCTGGTACCGTCCTGTCCGGGCACCTGTCTCCAATCACATCTACGAGGCTTCTGTGGCTTTTGACTTCATTGATTTCTCTGCAGCTGAGGTAGAACACGTACTCAAACACTCCCTGGTAGATGTCTCCTAGAGCCCAGTCCAGCATGAGTTTTTGGGCTGTGATGGTCTTCCCGATGCCCGCTGGCCCCTGCAGGACTACGGTCCTTGGTCTTTGCCCGTCCTCCATGGAATCGAAGAGAGTGTCTAAATGAATGTAGTGCTTGGAATGCGCCAGGCCGTCCATCATCGCTGTGTGCCTCCTTCCATGGGACATGACCTCGTGCTGACGCTCCTCCCCGTCGCGATGCTTCTGGACAATCAGCAGCTTTGTGTACCTTTTCTTCAGTGGGACCCTCTCACCCACCCGGGCGTTCCTGTCTTCTATCAGTCTGCACTGCTCTGCAACATGCTCCATGTATCTCCTCCTGAAATCTGAGAATCAGAACATGGTCAATATCTCATGGACACAGATTCAAAATCATAAACATCAGCAAAGCAACTTGTAGAAGGATATTTCAGTTTATTTATGTATAGAAATTTACAGAGCACAAACTGCTGCCCCCAAAAAACTCCTGGCGCCAGCAAAGACAGAGCGGACAGGAATTAAAAGGCAGAACCATCCTAGGTCAGCGTTTAACAATTCAATTTACAAGGGACTGTGATGCAAGTGATGCAAATGTAGGAGGGAGCACATTCTCAGCCTTTGGTGCCCAATGAGAGAGAGCTCCAAGGCCGGCAACCATGAGGAGGCTTCTGGGAACATCAGCAGGTCGGGATGTGATGGGCTCAGTAAACAAGGACAGCAGCATCACTTCAGCTTCAATAGGAGAAAGGCAGGACCCGCCTGAGCCTTGAAAACACATCTCTTGGCCTCAAAAGACAATGAGTATTTTAGGCGTATCCAGAAATAGATATGTGGCAGAATTTTCTTTGCTCTACAGGTGACTTAGGAAAACTCTGAACCTCCTTGCAGAGGAAAATACTAGAGCCAAAGGGACAAATGTACCTGCAGGGATCACAGAATTGCAATTAAGGAATACCCCCCATCCATTCCTATGGGCCTAGAGGCCCATAGGAATGAATGGGAAGACATTCTTAATTTGCGATTCACCATTAGAGAATCGCAAATTGAGAATTCAATTTCAAGGGTGCAGGGGTGTCCAAAGGACACCCTGTTGCACCCATGAAATCTGCCTATAAGTACATTTTGCACACACACATGCCCCAAGGGCATGTGTGTGTGTAAAATGGAACTTTGAAAAATGCACTTTAGTGCATTTTTCAAAGTTTTCGCAAATTACCATGAAGGTCAACTTCATGGTAATTTGCTCCCCTTATTTGCGAATTTGTACATTTTTTAAGCTTGATGCATTGCATTTAAGGAATCTCAATTTGAGATTCCTTAAATGCAATCGCAATTTAGAAAATCGCAGTTTTGCGATTTCTTAAATTGCGAAAATTACAACAATGATAATGCATCCCAAAAATTGGAATTGCATTCGCAAACGGCTGAATTTTGCGATTAGCACCATTTGCAAATGCAATTTCCATTTATGCATGTGCCCCTTAGTGTTTAAAACGGAGACCTGAGGATTTAGGCAACTAATGAGGGCCTGATGACGAGTTCTTATGTGTCATAAATGTAACATATTTTTAAGGCATTCCTTTCTTTCAATCAGTAAGGCCGGACATATGCAGAGCAAATGTGCCAATGTTTCTTCGGCGTGATGGCATGAGGTTTACCCCACCCCCTTTCCTGTTTCCCACCTCGAACGGGGCCGCAAGAGGCAACAGGAGGCCAAAGTGACAGGACTTTAAACTGTGGGGCATATTTACAAGAAACTGATGCATCTCTAGAGATGCGTCAGTTTCTCTGTGCCAGGCTGCGATACCCTTGCACCCCCATGGTTGTGCCGTATTTACAATACGCCACACCATGGCACAAGGATTAATGGATGCGTCAGAAATTCTGACACATCTGTTAGGCTAAAAGTCACGCATTGCTGGAGATGTGTCGCAAGCACGACGCAAGTCCAGCAATGCATGTTGAGGCCTATTCTTAATGTACTGCATCGCTCCTTACACCTGCTTGAAGCAGGTGTAAGGTTTTGACGCAGTGGCGTCCTAGAAGTGACGCAGTTAAGTCATGTAGATTTCACTGCATCACTTTTCAATGCTTTCCTGCGAGGGAACGCCCACCCCTGCATACATTGTACCTAACGCGGGTATAGTGTGACACAGGGTTTACGAAGTGACACATGTCCCTAGATGCACCACGTTGTAAATTTACTGCATTTTTTACGCCACTGCTGCATCCCAAAAGTGACTTAATGGTGGGGCAAAAGTGTCGCAAGTAGGTTCTAATCAGATCCTGAGTATTTAGGACCATCAGGGGTGTGCTGGTTGCGTCAGTGCCTGCAGATACCGGCAGCTCCACAGATCCTGTTTTATTCAGGAGTTTTTTAAAAACCTGTGAAGTTACTGGGAAGATGTGCGTCACAGCTGGTTATTTCAGCCCACAGCAGTTTATTTCGAGACTGTTCTTGTGTGGAGCTAAGCTTGACACCACATTTTAAGAAAGCTCCATGCCTTGGTACATCTTGCTTTGTTTTATAGCATGTTAGTGCACCTAGTGTAATTTTCCCGATTCATGCCCTTATATAGGCTTAGAAATCACAGCCATTTTTAGACAAAGCCCATGCAGTTCAAAAACAGGCATGGATACTTCCACTAGTTCCAAAAATCCACAACGATTTCTTGGAAAACTCAGCTTCAGCAGTCAGGCACATCCCCTTTCTTGAATATTGATTTGCCCTAGAAATCATGGCATTTTAAAAGAACAACCATTCCCTCGGGGTTCTTTGATGACGTTATTATGTCGGACTTTACATCAAACCAGGCACCTTCAAGGTATAAGTATGCCCACACTTGCCCTAGCAAACACACAGTGGTTTGGAGCAGTTCGCCTATCTACTTGCCCGACGCAGCTCGCTACAACAAGTGCTGAAGGAAGCCAACCCTCCAGCTGACGCACTGACAGAGAGGCTGCCTTTCTCTTGCTGAAATTCCAGCTCCAGTGTTTCCAAGCTTCCCTCGCGGGGTGTTGGAAAATCGAGACAAGATACCAGACCTCCTTCTTTTTAAACCAAGGTACGGAGCTGATAAGACCCCAAGAGAAATCTTGGATAGATTCTTGACAAAGAATACTAAACCTATGCTATACCATACTTACTTCTTCCCTCGAACAAGACTTAGATTAGGTACATTGGGGTAGGCGTATTTTAGAAGCACCAGTTGAGTACTTTTGGTGTTTGCTATTTATGTGCTTTTACAGTATTATTTCATAATACTCTTCTTGCTGTACGTGTTATACTTTACAGCCAGTATTACGATTGTAGCAGTTCATTTCTTTTGCATGAGAAAGAAGACTTTTCAATAAACCTTTTACTGAAAATGCCAGTCTCTCTATTCTCTGCATCTCTGATGAAACAAAGCATGCACGATTGACTGAGTAAAATATCTATCTATTGTTTCCACGACTCTGAAGATACGTTTTATTCTTGGAAACAAAGTTGTCATGTTTAAGCGATTGTCAGAAACTAATCCCTTCTTGTTTATTCGAGAAAGTTTCTAGTGACCTCTGAGCTAGCTAGCACTCACAATTAAGTCTAATATATTCGATTGAGACCTAGGTCGACCTACGTCCTACGTCAATTCTATAGGATATATTATCCCAATGCGCAGAGCCTATTGGGAATATGGGAACTACACTACATGGCTCCCAACATTTGGTAAGGCACTAATTTAACGCTATATACTAGAGTAACGCAGTCGTGCTTTGCACAGAGACCCCTTTTTCCCGTAAAATACTCCAATAGACATCTGGAGTGGGTGAAAGGATAATAACCACCATAACTGAGTAGGATGAAAATCCTATGTATTCGTTTTTGGTTTGTTCAACATTGAAGGATACAGTGTTCCAAAATATTGTGCACCTTATCTTTGTTTCCTTGAAACGTGCTCTGAAAACATTCATTAAACAATGTCACTTAACGGCAACAACACCGCAACCAGTGGAGCTGCAGTAGCTTCAGCTCGACCAGGCTTTGACGTTACAGGGTTTTAATGAAGACGACCTGGATGCTATAGTTATCCTGGAAAACTTAAGGAAAACCATCATTCTAAAGCTTATAACAAATGGCCTATAATCAAGAGGTGGTAGGGTAATTTTTGTCATAGAGGCTCATGAATATCGGCAGACAGAGGTATTCTATTAATGGATTATCTCCCCAGAAGCAAATCCATTAACACATGTGTTCCTCCTCTACAAAGTGGAGGAACCTCCAACGGAATACACTCCTTTCGAGTATGTTGAAATTCCATTAACATACCAAGAGCATGCGCTCTGGTTTAAAGGCGCCCTACAAAATCAAAATCACAACCAGGCTTGGTCCACTAGGTAGACCAGGAGCAACATGGCCGGTATTATCCAGCTATACACCGCATCCTGCCATTGAAGAAATGTCAGGTCCAGAACTATTAGTTCAACTAAAACAACTAATCAAAATACATAGACAATTGGTTCAATATGTCATGCGGGCTCTAACAATCCTACCTCCTATAAGGATTCCACAACACACCCCTCACCAGGGGAACACTAATAAAATTACACCACAGACTATACAATCAGTCATTGGTAAATTGCCCGCAAAAAGGGAACAAATTCCATTCTGGATTGCTAAAAAATAACTCAAATCCAGGCAGTATTTTCCGACAGTACACCTCATGAGAAACAAAGAATTTTAACAATCTGCTTACCAATGGGGATCGCACCACACCTGGAGGTCTGCGACACTTGGGGTACAGTCTTTCCTGCAATCTATACAAAAACACATGGTGTTCCATTTATGGCTTTTATACCAGACATCCTGAAACAGATTCAAAATGAATACAGGCCGAGCCTGCCTTAAATCTGGGTATGAAATTACTAAAAGATTTTGAACAGGTCTCGGCTATACTATTAGCCAACATTAGAGGTGAAGCAGCATCAGTGGTGATCTGTCAAAAAATAAGAGAATACGATATAACTGAGCAACCATATGAACTGGTCACAATAATAGAAAAATCCTATGAAGAACTAGGTAGAGATAGTTTGGGTGGGAAACCAGTAAAACCCGAACTAACAGAAAGTCCTGAAAAGGTCTTTATTAAAAATACTTTCACTACTCCTAAAAAGAAGTGGGAAAACATTAAATAGACACTTTCTAAAGAGAAGCATTCTCAATCCAGAGGTAGGTCTTCTCAAAAGGAGCCCCCTGAAAAGAGATATAACTTCAGGAATAGGGATAATTGAGAAAACCTGATCGATATTAAGATACTGATACACATTCCTCTCGTACCTTTCAGACTTCCTCACAGAAATCAGAAAAAAGAGGACGGTCAGAACACAAGGAAGAACGCGTGAAGTCCAAAGACAATAAACACATTCTAAAAAATAGGAAAACTCAATTCACCAAGAAGAAGGTAGCAGGTCTAAAAATCAGACATGCCGAGGATCTTGAGGACACAACTCAAGAACGGGGAGTGGGCCCAGACAATGCTGGACAGCGCAGCAGAAGTTACCATAGCTCGCAAGATTCTGAAGGATCATCTGGAGACAGTGGACTTGAATGAGTACATCCAAGTTGAAACTGCCGATACCAGGGTTGGTGTACCCCATAAGTTATATTAAATATTGCTCCGGATGGAGGGCGACATCAATCAATCAATCAAACCATTTATAGAGCGCACTACTTACCCGTGAGGGTCTCAAGGCGCTGGAAGGGGGGGGTGCTACTGCTGCTCGAAGAGCCAGGTCTTGAGGTGTTTCCGGAAGGCAAGATGGTCCTGAGTAGTTCTTAGGTGTGCGGGGAGGGAGTTCCATGCTTTGGCCACCAGGTAGGAGAACGATCTTCCTCTGGCGGTGGTTCTATGTGACTATGGTGCTGCTGTAGACGTTGGTGCTGTAGCTCCAGCCTTCCAGGCACTTCTCCTGCGCACCTCGCTCAGGTCCACGTCCAGCCCTGGGGTCATTCCAAGCACCGAGAAGTTGGTCAGAAGCGCCAGCTGGTAGCGGCGGCACCTGCTCTGTGCAGGGTCCGGTCCGCCTGCTTCTCCAGCGGCAGACTGGCATTCCTCCAGGGGGCACTGAGGTTGGCGCCGGCGGGCACCAGGCAGCGATGCTCGGGAGTGACGGAGAAGAAAACCGCAGAGAGCCCATTGAAGCCGCTGGGGATGATGCTGGTGCTCAGCAGGAAGAAGATAATGTAACACTCCGGATGGATGGGGACATAACAAGGAAAATAAGAGCTCTCTAAGGGTTATGACATTCTTCTCGCTGAAAAAGACAGGCCACCTAAATTTGTCAGTGAGTGCCCACAAATGGCAAAGACATCATTATGCCAGCCTTCTCAAATCATATTCCAATTCATAAGAAATACACACATGCCAGGAAATGGGCAGTAGCGCCAGCTCCAGCATTATATAAAAATCATGTAGGATGGGATGAGGACTCCCCTCCTCACCATAAAATCCAGTTAAAAATTCAACCTACTGCTCAGAGGCAGTTTCCAGTTAAGCAAGAAGCTAAAAAACAGGTCAGGGAGATATTAGATCAACTTGAATACCAGGGGGTGATTGAAACATGCACCTCGTCAATGAACAATCCTATGTTTCCTGTCTCCAAACAAGACAATACTACAGACATTTAAACTCATGTTGCAAAACCTTTCCAGTACAAAATGCACACAGTGCAGCAGTGATGAATAACATTGTACACAAAAAATATAAAACAACATTATTTGCACCGAAAGCAGGTACTTGACCGCTTTCTCAAATATGGGGACACAGCGTCACTTCTGTCATCTCCCCCAGGGATTCAAGACTAGTCCAAGGTTATTTTCAGCCAGAGTAACAGAGTTACTAAAAATGTATGATGATGAGGCAATATCTTATGTCGATGACATCTATCTAACAGACAATGACTTGGACAGGAGGAGGAGTCTGGCTCAATGGTTAGAGCGGCAGACCCTGATGCAAAGACTTAGCGAAAATCCTGGGTCTCCTATCCTCTACTATCCAAGCCATATTCTCCGTTCCACTCTATTATCGAGCCCTACAAAGACTAGAAAAGACTAGAAAAGAGATGCCTTCACACAAATCAATCATACTCTCTAATCTTGTCCTTAGATCAGGTCTCAAGGGAGGAATTGGAATGGTGGCTCAAGAACGCACAAGCTTGGAACGGGAGAGCAATCTTCGGGGAGGAACCTGAATTGGTAATAGATTCAGATGCACATCTAGAGGGTTGGGGGCGAGATACAGAAACTCTTCGACAGGGGACGTTGGTCAGGCCAAGAGAGGAACATGCACATAAACGGGCTCCTTTGCAGTCCGGAGTTTCACTCAAGAAAATACTAAATGTTGTGTAATGCTTCGCAAGGACAACATTTCAGCAGTCCAATATGTGAGCAAGAGGGGAGGTAACAGGTCATCAATTTAGAATTCGGTACAGCGAACATAGATCAGCCATCAGAAGAGGCAACACAGCATCCCCCATGGTTGAACACTGTATTGAACAGAACCACAATGAAAATGAGCTAGGATGGCTCATTTTGGAAATAGTCAGAGGCATCGCTAGAAAAACCATGGAGCAAGTAAAGAAAGGTCGAGAGACTTTCTGGATTTATACCCTCAACTCAGTTAGAAAAGGTTTGAATAAGCAGATAATTTGGCAAATAAGTTTGAGCTATTTGCCAGCCAGATTATTTTTAACCAGCTCCTCTATGGTATGTAATAAGCGATTAGAAGGTCTCTTTCTACCCCATTTATGATATCATCCCTGACTAAATATGTTAAAAGATATCAGAAGACAGAGAGTCAGGATAACATGTATCTTGTTCCATGCCTTTTTAGACCCCTTGCCAACAGACAATTGTGTGATATGTTACTAAGCATCAGCAAGGTTCAGGCAAACTGTATTGTATTATATTTATTTAAACAAATAATAGACGTGCCACCAACTTGGGGATTTATTTATTCCCAATCTGAGCAAAATGATTTCATAAAAAACAGTCTTTAATAATATGTAGCATGATCTATGAGTATACAACTTCATAATTGCATATTGTGTGTGGCAAATGGCCGTGTATTGATATGATATCTATCTGCGCATTTATAGAAATACACCCCGAACGAAGCATGGTGTGCACATGAAATTAAGGTTTTTCTTTTCATCATGGCGCTACGTCACGAGGACTAAAGCCTAGGACGTACTAGGGGTTGTAATCACATTACCCTATTAGTTTCTGATAAGCAATCTGCGGCAACAACATGATTCAGGGCACACATCATGTGGCCTGGCGATCATTTTAATATGGTGCAAGGCTAAATGGAACAATAGTGAAACACGTTCTAGTCTGCCCTGCATAGATACAATATCTGCCTCAATAGTGTATTCATGCATATATATAGGGTAAGAAGCCGAGCTTTCTAAAGAAAACAAAACAATTTTCCTACTTCAATATGGGGCAAGCATTGGACATCAAAACAAAGAACGTTTACCTGTTGGTCTATTACGGAAATGACATCAATTTGAATAGGCGCAGCCATAACAGTCCTGTCAAGTATCATGCATCAGGTGTGATGCTCACGCATTTCAGTGCGATGTTCAGACCGGCATAAGCAATAGCACTTATGCCTACTACTAACCTAAATAGACAGGAGTGTGGAGGAGCACTGAGAGTCCAACGTGCACATAAGAGATACCTGTGGCAACTCTTTAATCGAGTTAATTGCTAGCAAAACCTATTAGACAATTAAAAAGATATTAGTCTTATGTTTTTATATATTTAGTAAGGTGAAGGTTTCGCTCATATTTAACTATTCTCTACAAGGGGGAGGTCTAATCTGGACCCTAATATCAGCATATGTTCGAGCTAGCTATTTATAAGCCAAGCAGTCTTGCACTCATTCGGTAGCAGGCGACTTAATGGAACTATTAAGCAAGCTGGCGTGCATACATAAGGGAGCTCCGCGCGCCGGAAATCTACACTGGGCGAATACCATCCTGTATCGACACGGGTGTAATCTCCTCCTGTGCCCCCCGGGAGGACCCTGGCGTGTTTTGGCAGATTGCTGAATCCTGGGACCCTGCGCATCACCCCCGATTCCAACGCAACTGTGGCCTGTGCTGGCGATGAGAAAGTGGCAGCGGCCGCTCGAACTAGCAGCGCGACCCTGATTTGAGCGGAACCTGTGAGGGGCGGCCTGGTGCTCGCACCGCCCTGCCTGGCGGACACGGAGCAGCGGCAACCGAAGTCCAGAAACGCTGTGGCCAGGTGGAGGACAGAGGCGAAATGTCTGGAAAGCGCCCTGAAGGGCAGCGCACTGTGTCATCCGAGAACCACGGTTTCGAGACAGCTGATTCGGGCTCGCCCGACGTCGGAGGCGGTCAGGAGAGGTGATGCCTGGCCCCCCGGACTGTGCAGTAGCTGTACTGGGGCACGAGGTCGAGCCTGCATGTGGACTGGCGAGGTGAGTGGGGTGCTGCGGAAGGCCTGGTCTACGGGGGTGCGTGGTGCAGGGCTGGTGGGGTGGAGCCCCCCCGACCCCATTGGGTGCGGCGGCTTCCTGCGGGCCTCGTGCGGCAGGTCCTAGGAGTGTCGGGGCTGGAGTGGTGCTTCGCGCTGCGGCAGCCTGTGTGGGAGGTGGCTCTCGGGCCAGAGGGTTGCTCCCTGTTGGCCATTTTGTCTGCCCCCCGATTGGTTTGACCGGGGGGCCGTGGAGGGCCTCGTTGGGACCCTGAAGTGCCTTGGGGTGGCCTTTGACTAGTAGCTGTTGGTGTGTACTGGCTCTGGGGCCAGGTGAGGAGGTACGGCGCCACCCTATCGAGGGCGACAGACAACGCTGCTGCTGGTGGGCTGAGGTGGCATTGTGAGAAGCGCGGCTGGCTCTTGGGTGCCCTGTGCGCTGTCGCGCTCTGCCACTGTGCCACATTCCGATAGGCCCCCTGAGGTGCCCTGCGAGTGGGTAGATCTGTGGACCTGCTGAGTTGTGGCAGACACCTGGTTGGGCTACAAGGACTGGTCACTACGTGCACTATAACAACCGGGCCTGACGGGCGTGCTGTGATGGGGAAGTCGGAGCCCAAGCAGGCGAAGCTGACCTTCGAGAATAAGAGGTCGACGTGCAATGCCAACGGCACGGCCGACCAGAGCGACACACGCGGTTTCTCGAGTTACCAGGAAGACGCGGAGGATGACAACAGGACAATACTCTTGGAACTGCGCGCCGGGATGAAATCCATTGACAGCAAAATTGATGCCTTGGCAACTGGCTAGGACATTGTTAAAAAAAGTGGACAAACACGAACACCGTCTGGATGTTTTCAAGAACAGGTGTCGGATGGACATGACTCAACCGCGGAGGCGCGCACGCAAATCCAACAAATGGAGAAGATTCTCGAAGTCATAAGTGCAAAGAATGAGGACTTGGAAGCCAGGTCTCGGCGGAACAATGTCCACATACTTGGGCTATCGGGGACAACACCAATCTCGAAAATGGAGCCCTTCATTGATGGCATGCTTCGTGAGCACGTCGGGCCTGCTCTCTCCAGTGTCATGATAGTGGAGAGGGCGCACAGATCCTTGGGCCCTAGGCCCAAGCCTGGAGCGCCGCCGTGCCCAATCATCGCTCGCTTACTGAACTATGCGGATAGGGACGCTATTCTCAGAGAGGCGAGAGCGAAGGAGCCAGTGGTATATAAGGGAGATACTCTGTCCTTCTTTCCGGACTACACGCCGGCAGTGCCGTCTGCTCGAAGAGAGTTTGTGCCGGTAAAAAGGCTGCTGAGGGAGGCGGCGGTGCCCTACGCGATGTTATATCCGGCGAAACTGAAGATCACACATGAGGAACAGTCCCCCTGGGTTCTGGGCCATAGGCTTCTGATAGAGGGTACTCTAGGGTGCGATGGCAGATAGTTGTGTAATGTTGACATGAAATGTCCACGGCCTCAACTCCCCTAAAAAAGTGAGACAAACGTTGGCGTACCTAGATAGACACGGCGTCCACCTTGCATTATTGCAGGAAACGCACTTGGCGCTGCGCATGCCATGCGGTGCTTTGGGTAGATGGGCCTGCTTTAGTCTCTCAGCGTCGTTCTCTTCTTATGCTAGAGGTGTGCTGATCCTGGTCAAAAAAGGCATGGATTTTCAAGCCCTTCACACTTACATGGATGAGGACGGTAAATGCGCAATGGTGTGTGGGAAACTGCGGGGCCAGCTGGTCACAATTGTAAACATGTATGGACCTATAGTTGATGACCCGTTGTGTGTCGATCGTATTTGTGAGCGACTGAGGGAATGGCCGGCTGCCCCTGTCATCTAGGGTGGGGACCTGAACAGGTATCAGAATGTTGAGCTTGACAAGTCGAATCCTGAGACAAACCGTACCCCGAGAGTTGCTGTGCGAGTGTTGAGGGCTATGGAAGAGTTTGGGCTGCAAGTTGTATGGCGACAGTGGAACCAATAAAAAAGGGAAGGCACACATGCGACACCCATGCATGGTAGTTGGTCGAGGCTTGATGACTGGCTGATTGATCTTGAGCTGATGGACTGGGCAGTGGACGTGGAGGTACTGGCGCGTACGCTTTCGGATCACAACCCGCTGAAACTGACTGAGAGACCTGAGGGGTGTGCGCCGTCCTTTCACGTAGCGGTTTAGAGCGGGGGGGCTTCTGGACCCTGTATATGAGACAGCTATACACGAGGCAATAATCCAGTACTTTGCATTAAATAGAGGCACAGTGGAACAGGCAGGGATACTATGGGATGCATTCAATGTCACAATAAGAGGGGTGTGCATAGGGACGGCTGCTGGGATACTACGCAATATAAGGATGCAACTACAGAGGATAGAGAATGAACTGAGATGATTGGAGTATGACAATGAGAGGCAGCCTGGGGCGACCACGCTGGCCCGGATGCGAGAGCTGTTGGGGGAATACGATTAATTCGCGGAGACTGAGGTCAAATATCTGGGCCGTAGGCATGCAGCCAGGCGCTATGGAGAGGCAGGCAGGCCGAGTCTCACACTTGCTTTCAAGATTCAGACTCGGTCTACACAGCAGAGGGTGGATAGGATAGTTGATGAAGAGGGCGGGGAGCACTACACCCCAGAGGCCATTACTGAGTGTTTTTGTTCGTTTTACATGGATCTGTACAGCAAAAGGGGGTCGCCACCAGCGGAGGACTTTGATGCCTTCCTGGACGGAATAGCATGTGCCTGGCTGTCGGACGCGCAGCGTCAGTATCTATGTCTCCCCATAGACGAGCAGGACATAAAACTGGTGAATACGGCACTTCCCAATGGTAAGGCGCCAGGCCCCGATGGGCTGACAGTTGAGTTTTACAATCGGTATGCTGACCTGATTACGCCGCACCTCTTGGAGGTTTACACAGAAGCGTATGACTCGGGACAGCTATCTCCGTCCCTAAGGGAAGCGCTGATTGTCATTTTACTGAAGAAAGTCAAGCCGGCAGACTGCTGTGAGTCCTATCGCCCACTGTCATTAATTAATATTGATGCCAAGATACTGGCGAAGATACTTGCCACCAAGTTGCAGCCACTGCTTCAGGGGTTGGTGCTGCCTGACCAGTCGGGTTTCGTGCCCGAGAGGTCCACCTCCCATAAACTCTGCACGCTGTTCTCGATGTTTCATGTCTTAGACCCTGATTTGGAGGCGTCGGCAGTGTTGTTGGACGACGCCAAAGCGTTCGATTTAGTGGAATGGCATTACATGCAGCGGGTGCTACTGCACATGGGTTTCCCTGCAATGTTTATCCAATGGGTAACGGTGCTCTACACAGCACCATCGGCGAGAGTGCGGGTGGGCAGACTGACGTCTGATGCACTGCAAATCGAAAGAGGGAATCGGCAGGGGTGCCCTCTTTCATCTTTATTATTTGCGATACTCCTCGAGCCGCTGGCCTGTGTAATTAGACAACGTCACAGGGTGACGGCACTGGGCTTCATGCATCGACCGGTGTTGATCTCTCTGCATGCGGACAATATGGTTCTGTTCGTCCGAGGGCCGTCCAGATACCTTGCGCAGTTGTTGAGGGAGTATGTCCGTTTCAAGCTTATCCCAGGCCTACACATTAACTGGGAGAAGTCCTTCGTGATACCGCTCACGGCGGGCACAGCTCGGCTTGATCTGGAGTACCCACTGCAGTGGACGGCGGACCCGGTTAAGTATCTGGGTGTCTGGGTACACCGCGACCCCACGGTGGTGGTCCGAGTGAATTATGGTAGGGCATGCACGAAACTGGAAGCCATGGTAGAGTCTTGGATTTTATTACCGTTGTCACTAGCAGACCGTATCGCTCTGATCAAGATGGTGGTGCTACCTAGATTTCTGTATTTGTTTGCAAATGTTCCAATTATGCTTAATATGGACTTTTTTAAAACCCTTCGGGCCACTTGATTAGACTGGTCTGGGCGGGAAAGGCAGCGCGAGTGAGGTGGGCTACTCTCACCTTGGAATATGAGAGAGGTGGTTTTGCGGCACCGGACTTCTATGTCTAATGTCTTTGTGCGCAGGCGCAGTATCTCTATTTTTGGTACAGACCGCATGCTTTCATTCCGCATGTCGCGGTTGAGGAGGCCGACGCGGCTCCTGTTCCCGTCCATAGTGTGATCACTCATGTCTCGCTGGGCACATCGAGATCGGAAATAAATACTGTTGACACCACGGTGGCGGCGTGGCAGAAAATAGGGAAGCTGGCTCAGAAGCTACCGTTGTACGCGCCGGCCATGCGCTGGAGCACCACGTGTGCCTGTCCGTTACGCATGAGACAGCGTCTCTGAGGGGGCTTAGGGAGGCAGGCATCACTCACATGAGAGATGTTTACTCACACAGTGCTTTTGTAGAACAAGAAGATCTGAGGCACATCACCAATCATGTCGCTATTATTTTGTTTTGCTATTCACAGGCTGCGTCATGCGGCTAAAGCACATTACCCCTCTTTCCCGAATGAGCCGCCGGCTCTGCTTTTCAAGTCAAGTCAAAACAAGCCTTATTCAAGATTGTATGCTCTTGTCAAAACTGAAACGGTGGTGGTAGCAGATAAGAGCTGGGAGAGATGGAATGACATGTTTGCCTGAGCCTCTATCTGAACCTAACTGGCAGCATATTTGTAGTCTAACTGGAAAACTCTGTATGAATGGCAATTTGAAGATCATTCACTTTAAGCATATACACCAAGTATACTACACGCCGGCACGATTTTGCGGATACGGACTGCGTGAGTCTGCATGTTGCGACAGGTGTGGTCAGGACGAAGCCGATTTCATGCATCTTGGGTGGGGCTGCGGGGCGGTGGCGCAGTTTTAGGGAACGGTGGTGGATAGCCTGCAGAAGATGGTCGATGTGGACCTACCTTGCACCCTGCTGGTGTGCCTTCTGTGTTGTGTGCCGCATGTGAGGGGAATAACTGACAACTTCGTGCGATTGGCGTTGCTGATGGCTGCGCGCAAGGTGGCGGTCACTTGGGGGAGGGGACGCCGGCCCGTCATCAAGGACTGGCTTACTGACCTGGTACACTGTAGGGATCATTTAAATGTGTATGCGGAAGAACTACCACTTAGATCAAGACCACAGGACATATGGGAACCGTTAAGACTATATCTGCTAAGCACGACTGAGTAGACGATGGCTACTCGTGGATACCCAGGGGTGACGGGAGTCTGTAAGGGCCGGCAAGATCTGGAGAATGCAGCTGAACAGGTGCACAGTGGTTGGCAGTGGTATGCAGTGGGCGCGACATACTGACTGTTAATGCACAATGCGTTTTGGGTATAATTTCTGTTTTCTTCCTTTTTGTATGTGCTTATTGTGTTTTTTTGTGTTTTGGTACATACTGTTCGCCAGTTTATTGGTTAGGTGGCCACAGTCGCGGACGTACACGACTCCTCTCAGTAGCTGGGAATGTTCATAGAAAGGAACTGTGCGATTAGTCCACAGTGCGAATATGTGCCTCATTATTGCTGAAAATGTACCTTGTCTTTTCTTTTCCTTCTGTAATGTCCTTTTTGGGAACATAACTTTCATAGACTATACAGTACTGAATGGCTGCCTGCCTCAGCGTTGTTTGCTAAATAGCAGTGTAAGTTTTGCGGAGATCAATAAAGGTTTTTGAATTGCTCAGCCGTCTGAAGCTGAACTCGGACAAGATGGAGGTCCTCATCCTCGACTCCAACCCTTCAGCCTTGGACAACTCCTGGTTGCCGACGGCACTGGGGGCAGCCCTGACACCCACCGACCATGCACGCAACCTGGTAATCATCCTCTTCTCAACGCTCTCAATGACCAAGCAGGTCAATGCCGTCTCCTCCTCCTGCTTCAACACCATCCTCATGCTCCGCAACATATACAGATGGATCCCGACAGATACAAGAAAGACAGTCACTCAGGCCCTCCGCAGCAGAAGACTCGACTACAGAAACGCCCGCTATGTGGGAGCTCCAACCAAGCTCATCACACAACTCATCCAAAACGCCTTGGCATGACTGATCCTCGACATACCACACACGGCCACATCACCCCCCAACTGAGAAACCTGCACTGGCTCCCCGTCAACAAGAGGATATCCTTCAAGCTCCTCATCCACGCACACAAGGCACTCCACAAGACCGGCCCAGCCTACCTCAACAGACGGCTCTCCTTCTACATCCCCAACCGCCAGCTACACTCCGTCTACCTCTCACTAGCCATGGTCCTGTGCATCCGAAGAACAACCACCGGTGTGAGATCCTTCTCCCACCTCGCCACCAAGACATGGAACACCCTCCCACTGAGCCTACGACAGACCCGAGACCTGCTCACCTTCAGGAGGATACTCAAGACCTGGCTTTTCGATCAGTAGCGCCCCCGTGCCTTGAGACCCTCGCGGGTATGTAGTGCGCTTTACAAATGTTTGATTGATTGATTAGTAACTACATTTTGAGACTAATGATTGACAAAATATATGCCTCCTCATACATAGATTTATCCTAATATACAGAACATTTTTTGAACAATTTGGATAACTAGTCATTAGGTTAGGTGTGTGCAAAAAAGATTAAGTATACAATGACCCTGTGGAAGCCAGTGAAGTGAGCTTTATGCTTCTATCCCCCCTCTATACTATGAAAAATAAATATGTCCAGTGCGAATGCATATGTTAAATTGGCCCACAGGAGCTACTCTTTGTAGATAAGTGTAAATATGTTTTATATTCTGGTTCTATACCTCACCTTCCTCTATACCTTGCAATTTATGGTGTCTCACAAAGCAGATAAGGATCAACACTTACTGTCACTGAAAATAGATGGAGAGGTATTGAGATGACAGTTATTTTCCATTGGCACATTTGTGTTTATGGTTCTTAAATATGAGGTTGAAGAAATGTATAGATATCTCCAAGGGCATTGCAAAGTACTAATTCTCATTTTCCTTTACTATTACAGAAATTTAATAAAACCCTTTCCTTCCCCCCCACCTTCAACCCGATATAAAGCAATTAAATAACAGGTCCTGAAGAAGATGGTTTCTAAACAATTATAACATTGAAACATACGTCGACCGGACAGAGTGTGACACTCCAGCTACCAGCACAGCAATCGAGGGTTGATTGCATCACCCGTGGTTTTCCATCGGTGAATGCAGTGTTGTTCTGGGGTGTACAGTGTGAAAGTATTGAATGCAAGGGATATGGATGTAGAGTTGAAAAAGGTGTGGGTATGTGTGGAGATGTATTGAATTCATGTTGTATGATTTTACTGAGTATGACTTTTATAGTGTTTAACATTAACTGTATCTTTGGTACAGCATTATTTGGAAGATGATACCAGTTATGTGTTTGAAATGGAAAATAAGTAACATCATAAGATATGAAATATAAATAAAAAAATTAATAAAATATGTAAAGAAAAAATAATCCAATTGTGTGCAAAATATAATTGTGCCCTGTGTTTTGAGCTTTTAGAGGGCATTGGTTAAAGAAATATAGGTCATAAGGGACTGTTACTTGTGTAACTTGCATTGAGCAAGATGGGAGGCACACACTCCAAAGACTTAGCGGAACTAGCAAAGGATTTTTGGGGGTACAGCTCAAGCAAAGGAATTTCAGTTGTAGCTCCACACACTCCTGGACTGAGCAATGGGGCAGCCGACTGGTTCTCCTGAAGTCTCAAAGACTCCAGCAATTGGAAATTGAACAGGGATATATTCCTATACATCCATCACACATGGGGACCCTTCAACATGGATCTCTTTGCAGACAGGCTGAATTCTCAACTGACTCAGTTTTTCAGCTGGAAACAAGACCCTCAAGCAGCTGGGATGGATGCTTTCCTATAAGACTGGAGAGGTTAAGGCCATATGCCTTCCCGCCGTTTGTCATGCTGCCCAGGTTCCTCTTACATACATGCAGACTCATGAAAATAATAAAAGTGGTAACTCCTCTTTAGAGATCTCAAGCTTGGTTCCCTGTAATCCTAGAAATGCCAATAGACTTCCCCATACTAATTCCCCACTTCCAGACCCTACTCCTGGACCCTCGAGGGGAAATATATAATTGATAGAAGAAAGCTCCCTCACTCTGATGGCATGGAAGATTTCTGGAGACAGTGGGAAATCCCTGGCCTTTCGCCAGATGCTTTCACACTCATATCCTAGTCATGGGTTTCAGGCACGAGAAGGGCATATATACTGGCATGGAATACATGGATTTGCTGGTGTATTCAACGGGATATAAATCCCATTTCAACTGATGTAGTCTATGTAATTAATTACCCAACATAATAATTTAAATCTGGTTTATCCTATAGAACAGTAAACATCTATAGATCAGCCATATCAGCCGGTCATTCCTTGATTGACAGACTACCTGTCGTTCAAAATGTTTTGTCATGGAAGATTATGAGAAGCATTAGGGTCCTTAAACCACTGATACCTAAATACACCTCTTTTTGGGATGTTAAACTGATCCTTCAAGTGTTAGAAAACTGGGGTGATGATCACTATTTACCACTTAATAAACTCTCTTATAAACTCACAACCCTTCTATGTCTTGGTTCATTTAGACGTACATCTGATATTAGAGCTTTAGATGGCACCAGTAGAGCGTATCAACCTGTAGGACTTTGCTTCTATATGAAAAGAAGAACTAAGACTCTTTCCTCAACCATTTTCTACCCTTACTTCTCTGGAAACCCTAGACTGCGTGTGGTGCAATGTTTGAAAGAATATGAAAGGAGAACCCTTAATTTGAGGAACAACGTCACACAACTTCTTATATCTCATAAAAGACTTCACAAAGCCGTTTCTCCCCCTACCTTAGCTAGAGGAGTGAAAGATGTCATGATTGAAGGGGGTGTGGACACCTCTGTTTTTGGAGCTCATTCACTTAGAGGTGCTTCAGCCTCCAAAGCTTTCACCTTGGGAGGGAGTTTACAGGACATTTTAAGAGCAGCCGACTGGTCTAACGAAAGCATGTTTAAAAGCTGCTATTTTAAACCAATGTCTAATGTAATTGATGATATATTGAATGCACTGTGAACTTGCATAATATTGGCCTCCGTGTCATGCCATAAAATGTAGATTTTCCACAGCCTGCTGAAAAGAAAATCTGGATTTTATTAAGGACACGGAGACTAAGATTATCTCACCACTAATACCCACCCGGGTAGACTAACTGTGAGACCAGTCAGCCCTAGGGTGGTCTTTTCCTATTTTTTTCGCCCTTGCCTCGTTTTTTCCCACCTTCTTTTTGTTGGCCTTAGGTCTCCGGGCACCTTCCCATTGCTAAACAATGCTAAGGTGCAGGTGCTCTCCCCTACCAATATGGCTGTCACAGGCCCCTGCTACTATGGAGTGGACTTGATAGTAGCAGCCTAGTTGCCAGGAGCTGGCTGGAACCCTTAAACATTATTGCCATACCAGCCTGCCTTCCCTGCCCATAGCTAGAGTGAGGAAGCTCCTGGAACCTTCAGGAATAGGGGAGTGGTCACCAACTGGCATCTGAGAGAGTGGTCACCTGACCTGGGACTATAAAAGTAAACGGAGGGAAACTTTCCAGTCAGTTGGGGCATCACTGACCTGGGGGACCCTGCGCAGGAGACTTAGGCGGTAGGGTCAAGTCAGAAACCTATACCACTGGGGGTGACAGGGTTTAGGCGCTGCCCACCAAGCTGTATGAGGAACACTGAACTAGCCCACTGATCTGGCCCGGCGGGAGGGGAAACCAGGGACCACCTACAGTGACCTGATGAGGAAACCTGTCAGCAGCCTTCAACTCAACCCCCCCTCTTCAAGCAACCAAGAATCGGCTTCCACAAAAAGGGCGCCAGAACCACCAAGCGCTAAAAGAAACCTAACTGACCAGGATTACTGGGGATCAACCAGGTACTGGGCTGTGCCATCTGTGCCCCCTTTGCTTGCACCTGTGGCCCCTGCGCTGTCCTGCCTTCACTGCCTACCCAGCGCTCCCCTACTGTGCCCCCTTGAGAAGCGCTGAGGTCCTGGAAGCTATTGTGCCTTGAAGCGATGTACCTGAGAAGCGCTATTACTCAGACTGCCTGTCCTGCGAGAACTGCTGTGACTGCCCCCATAGTGTGTGTCACCCAAGCGCTGGGCCCCCAGGAGAAGCAGTGCGAAGCCTTGCTAGCTCTGTGCTTTGAAGCTCTGAGGAGAAGCGCTGGTGGCCCCACTCACCGCCGCCACCCTTGCCACCCCGCCAGAGCCTCAGGCGCCGTTTGCGGCCTCTGCCAGCCCAGAAGCGCCGACCTCATCATCCCCACGGTGGCCCACGGGGGCCAGGAGAGGGCTGCCGTAAATATTAGTCAGGCTACGATCTGAGGAGAGAGCCGCGCTAGGCCCTGAAGCCTGCCTCCACCATCACGTGACGGTGGCGTCAGCTTGGATCCCGCCCCCGTCAGTTTTAATCTAGTATATGTTAGTATTGATGTATATAAGTGAGTATATGTGAGAGTGAGAGATTGTAAGAGTTCCTGTTTAAATAAGTATGTGTTTCTATAAGTGATTGTTTAAGAGAGTAAGTATGTGTAAGTTTCCTTAGAAGTAAGGTGGTAGTGTGTGTATAGCTGTATATGCAAATAAATGGATGATCAATAGTTTATTTGCATGTGTGATTATGTGTGTGAGTAACTTTTGGATGACTGTCGATCTGTAACAGGATGTATAGGTGTTTCACTACATATGATGAGTGAATATATGTATGAGTGACTATACATAACTGTTGGTGAATGAGTGGATGTGTATATAGATTGTGGTATTACTGAATTGGTTGTTGAAACTGGTATGGGTATCTCTATTTTTTTGAAAATTTTAGTTTCTATTTTTGAATATGTGTTTCAAGGGTTACATTACACTGAAAGGAGATATGTCACACTGTCACAAGGATGGTGTCATCAGTGATGTCATGAGTGATGTCACTGGCCATGTCATGAGTGATGTAATATGTGACGTCATCAGCAGTGCATTGCAGGCGCGCAAGTTATAATGAGTCCAACTAACTATAATGTGGGAATTTCAATGGTTTTATGTCAGTAAAATTTCCAGCTAACTATAACTGGTGTGAAACCTATGTTTTTTTTAGTGAATTTAGTAGGTTTTTTAAATGCTAATTCCTAACTATAACTAGTGTGAAACCTATGGTTTTTTCAGTGAATTTCAAAGGTTTTTTAAATGCTAAATCCTAACTATAACGTGTGTGAAACCTATGGTTTTTTCAGTGAATTTCAAAGGTTTTTTAAATGCTAATTCCTAACTATAACGTGTGTGAAACCTATGGTTTTTTCTGTGAATTTCATAGGTTTTTTAAATGCTAATTCCTAACTATAACTAGTGTGAAACCTATGGTTTTTTCAGTGAATTTCATAGGTTTTTTAAATGCTAATTCCTAACTATAACTAGTGTGAAACCTATGGTTTTTTCAGTGAATTTCATAGGTTTTTTAATAGCAAATTGTTGAGCTACATCTGGCTGATATTTGGGCTACATTTGGTTTTTTTTGTCTCTGGTGGCCATCTTTGGGCTACATTGGGCTACATTGGGTTACATTTGGGCTCTAACATATATATAGCCCAATGTAGCCCAATATATATTTTTTCAAAGTTAATTTTCGTAAAAACCACTGGAGCATATATCTTGAGACATAGCAAAGGCACATCGGGGTACCAGTCCCTACAATTTTGCCAAGTTTGGTGGAAATCCATTCAGCCGTTCGGGCTAAAAGTGAGTTCGACCGCCCTATGGAAATTAACATGGGGAAAACACGTTTTGAGACCTCCCTTTTATCCGAGGGATCGGATTTACTCCTGCCCACCTCCTGCTCACCTCCGCCCACCTCCGCCCAGGACGAAGCTATGGATGTTGCCTGAAATGGACCGTGACTTCACGAGGAGCCAGGTGCACTGTCACTGTGACTCGCATCTTGCCAAATCCAGTTATCGGGGGTTGGAGCTTAAGTTGACTTCATGTATTTTACATTAATTTTGCTGTACAACAATTTTGCGGTACATATGAAGTTGGTTAACATCGAGCCCTACTGTCTAAAACAACACAATGTTGACGTGACCATTCCAACATGTCTGCCATTCTATTCACTCATTTTTGTTTAAGAGTCCTATGTTTATGTTGAATGTAAGGCACACAGTCAGTAACTAGTCAGGACTAATACTTAACAGTATTTACTCTAGTTTTTGTATTATACATTAATTTTGTTGTACATTAATTTTTCTGTACATATGGAGTTAGATATTTAGCGTATACTGTCTAGAGCAATACGATGTTGACGTTACCATTCCAACATGTCTGCCATTCTTATTACTCATTTTCGTTTACTAGTCCTATGTTTATGTTGATGGTGATTGACAACGCTGAACTTTTGTTTAAATACCGGAGTCATTTGTGTTGGTTTACACGTGAACAAGGCTGTTGAGCTGAAACGCGTTGTGTAAATAAAACCGCTTATATTACACTTTGGATTCCATTGCCTGATTGCCTGAGAGCGCAAGACGAACTTTGTTTTCCTTGGATATATATATATATATATATATATATATATATATTCACTGAAAAAAACCATAGGTTTCACACCAGTTATAGTTAGGAATTAGCATTTAAAAAACCTATTAAATTCACTGAAAAAAACATAGGTTTCACACCAGTTATAGTTAGCTGGAAATTTTACTGATATAAAACCATTGAAATTCCCACGTTATAGTTAGTCGGACTCACTATAACTTGCGCGTGCAATGCACTGCTGATGACATCACATATTACATCACTCATGACATGGTCAGTGACATCACTCATGACACCATCCTTGTGACATAGTGACAGACCTCCTTTCACTATAATGTAACCCTTGAGACTCATATTCAAAAATAGAAACTGAAATTTTTAAAAAAATGGAGATACCTATATCAGTTACAACAAGCAATTCAGTAATTCCACTATCTATATACACATCCACTCATTCACCAACAGTTCTATATAGTCACTCATACATATACTCACTCATCATATGAAGTGATACACCTATACATCCTGTTACACACCGACATTCATCCAAAAGTTACTCACACACATATTCACACGTGCAAATAAACTATTGGACATCCATTTATTTGAATATAGAGTTATACACACACTTCCACCTTACTTCTATTTAAAATTACACATATTTATTCTCTTAAACAATCACTTATAGAAACACATACTTATTTAAACAGGAACTCTTACAATCTCTTACTCTCACATATACTCACTTATATACATCAATATTCATATATACTAGATTAAAACATATGTAGTTACTGATAAAGAACTAGTGAGACAGTCATTCACTCACTAACAAACACATATAGACACTCATCCACCCATACAGTCCTGTACATATGTTGTCTTCAAAACACATACAAACAAAGAGTCAGTCACTCATGCATCTATGTGCTAAGTAATACCCCCACCAAACCATATAGACACTCATACTGATACTAATAAAAATATCTAATAACCCATATACATACACATGAGTGGATGTGTATTAGATGGTGGTAATACTGAATTGGTTGTTGTAACTGGTATGGGTATATCCACTTTTTTGAAAATATTAGTTTCTATTTTTGAATATGTGTTTCATGGGTTACATTACACTGAAAGGAGGTCTGTCACTGTGTCACAAGGATGGTGTCATCAGTGATGTCATGAGTGATGTCACTGACCATGTCATGAGTGATGTAATATGTGATGTCATCAGCAGTGCATTGCACGCGCAAGTTATAGTGAGTCCGACTAACTATAACGTGGGAATTTCAATGGTTTTATATCAGTAAAATTTCCAGCTAACTATAACTGGTGTGAAACCTATGTTTTTTTCAGTGAATTTAATAGGTTTTTTAAATGCTAATTCCTAACTATAACTGGTGTGAAACCTATGGTTTTTTTCAGTGAATTTCATAGGTTTTTTAAATGCTAATTCCTTACTATAAGTTTCACTTTATAAATAAGACTGTTAGCACTCTAGTTGTTCTTTTTAACACTCTGGTACATTCTGTCATTGGGCTACAGTTGTGCTACATCTAGTTGAATTTTGGGCTACATTTACAATTTTTGATCTCTGGTGGCCATCTTTGGGCTTCATTGGGCTACTTTGGGCTACATTTGGGCTACATTTTGGCTCTAACATATATTAAGCCCAATGTAGCACAATACATATTTTTATAAAGTTAATTTTTTTACAAACCACTTCAGAATAGGGCTACCTGTCTCTACAATTATCCCATTTTTTTTTTTTTAATTTTTGGGGGGAGCGCTCCCAGAGCGCGCCCCGGAGTGCGCCCCGAAAAGCGTATTTCTGAAAAGCGCCCCCGGGCGCGCTCCGGGGAGCGTCTCGTGAGCGCCAATATCGCAAACGAAAACATGATCGTGACGTATCGCGTAGCCGCGACCGCGTGATACGCACGGCGTAAGCGCACCCGGAAGTACTCGAACGAATACGATCGCAAAACGTAAACTTCCGACGCGCTTACGCTGCGCGCCCCCGTGCGCGTAGCGTAAGCGCGTCGGGTCATGTGAGCAGAAAATAACACTTTTCATGGGTTCATAACAGTTTTAGTTTCATAATGATGAAGCCCCTGGTCTTGTGACCTGAAAATAACACTTCTCATTGGTTCAGGACAGTTTTGTTTTCCAAATGATGAAAGCCCCCACCTTTTTTCCTTATTCTGACTTTGTCCTTTGACTGAGGAAGATCTGTTTGGAACTCTCTGTACCTTTTTGTACTTTAAAATGGCTTCAGTAGCAGCAGCAGCAGGTGCATCTCAGCCACCACCACCACCACCACCACCAAGAGGACCAGCTCCAAATTATATTGGTGGTCAAGAACAGGAGGAGGAGGAAGAGGAAGAGGAGGAGGGGAGAAGAAGATGGCTGCCTGAAGAAAACACACCTTATAAACCCAAACCACACTTCATTTGGCAGTTTTTTTCAATCCCAGAGGGGCAAAAAAAGGTGAATGCGCCCAAAGTCACTTGCCTCATCTGCAATGATGAACTTTCACGGGGCAACCCAAATAAGAAATATTCTTTTGGTAACTATACCATGATTCGGCACATGACAAGAAAGCATCCAAACAACTACTCTCGCGCAGAGTTCCGGGAACTGGCCAGTAACCTCCCCCAGTCATCAAGGACCCCCTCCCAAAGAAAACAACCCTCTTCCTCGCAACCAGAAACATCTGAGGTGATGCCTTGCATTCAGCCAAGATTTGCTGATTTTAAAATTACTTGTAAGGCTTGTGGCAAGCTTATCTCCTATGGGGAACAAAGTGTTAAGCTCATCGTCCTTGCAGGTGATAATCACAAGTGCCCCAAAAAGAAATAATTTTTTGGGTTTTTTGTTTTTTTGCTCCAGTTGAGCCAGTTTCAATTCCCTTTTTTTGTTTCTCCCCCTAAAAAATACAAAAAAAATATAAAACTGTTTTGAAAAGCCAAAAAAAGTTTAAAAAGTTCCAAAAACACAAAAAAATATAAAACAACAAAAAGAAGAAAAAAAAAAGTTCTTTTAAGAACTACCTCCAATTTCTAAATGAAAACTTCATTTTTTTAAAACTCTGTCATCTTTTTCCCTCATTTTACGCTCCCCGGTGCGCTACCTGGTGCGCGCACCGAGCGCTTCCCCCGCGCAAAACGAAAAAAAAAAAATATTTTAAATGCCCCGCGGGGCCCTTTTATAGCCCCCACATCAAACCTAGGGGGTCAAAGGGGTCTATCCCTGACGCCTTATGGTCAGTTCCCACTTTGTTTTAGCCACCTCTTATGTCTCGATTTTACCGAGACACAAGATGGCGCCGCTCTGGACTGTTTGGAATGTTTACAGACACCCGAGAGCCAATCAGCTTTCCATGCGCACCTCGCGTGTCGCGCCTGGAGCGCACTCCGGTGCGCGCACCTGTGCGCTGCTATAGATATATATATTTTTTTGGACCTAAATTACTCAAAATCCACTGGAGCACATATCTTGAGACATAGCAAAGGCACATCGGGCTACCAGTCCCTACAATTTTGCCAAGTTTGGTGTAAATCCATTCAGCCGTTCGGGCTAAAAGTGAAATCGACCGCCCTATGGAAATTAACATGGGGAAAACGCGTTTTGGGACCCCCCTTTTATCTCGGCCCCCGCTTATTGTATCCCCGCCAAACTTTCAGGGAAGGACCGGAGCTCGACGAGGCCATTTTCCTGAAATTTTCAGGCAGATTCGTCAACCGGTGCCAAAGTTATTCCAAATAGAATTTTGAGATTTAACATTGAAAAAAATCCTAACTATAACTACCTACTGGCGACCGCCAGTAGGTAATATATATATATATATATATATATATATATATATATATATATATATGCATTCCAGGAGGTGCCCAAAATGAGGAAGTCACACCCGGAGGGGTGAACGCACACAGTTGCAGGCAGCAGCCTGCGCAGCTTCTCTCCTTCCTGCCACCCTAAACGTAATAGCCAGACGCGTTTCAAGCGGTTATCGCTCTTCCTCAGTGGCTGTAATGAACACAGAAGCAGCCGCATGTAGTGGAAGGCTTTTATTATATTTTGCAGTCCCGCCCCTTTGGGCGCATGGCATCCTGGATATAGTAGTCCAAAAAAAATGGTTGCCAAGACCTTGGTTTCCATAGCATACCCCAGTGGGTGCCGCTGCCTCTGGTCAAGTGTAAACAATGTCTCTCCCCCAGTGGTGATGGCACATAGAAGAAACTCTGCGCTGCTGCCAATGTTTCCTCGCAGCTTGGCCCCCTCCGCTCCTTACAGAGTTCGCATTTGCGAGCTCCTGGATCCGCCCTGTGAGGCAGCGGGACCTCCTCGCGGCCGGACTAGCCGATAAACATGCATTCCAGGAGGTGCCCAAAATGAGGAAGTCACACCCGGAGGGGTGAACGCACACAGTTGCAGGCAGCAGCCTGCGCAGCTTCTCTCCTTCCTGCCACCCTAAACGTAATAGCCAGACGCGTTTCAAGCGGTTATCGCTCTTCCTCAGTGGCTGTAATGAACACAGAAGCAGCTGCATGTAGTGGAAGGCTTTTATTATATTTTGCAGTCCGGCCCCTTTGGGCGCATGGCATCCTGGATATAGTAGTCCAAAAAAAATGGTTGCCAAGACCTTGGTTTCCCAGTGGGTGCCGCTGCCTCTGGTCAAGTGTAAACAATGTCTCTCCCCCAGTGGTGATGGCACATAGAAGAAACTCTGCGCTGCTGCCAATGTTTCCTCGCAGCTTGGCCCCCTCCGCTCCTTACAGAGTTCGCTGGGGTGTGAAATTGCTATTTTGGGAGGGAGAGCGGAGCCCACTGGGGGCATGTATAGACTTTAGGGAAACCACAAGTACCAGGACACACCTGCGCACACGCCCATTATGGGCGGGACATTTTAAATGCGCGTGATTTTCCTCAAACTGCTCTCTTCTCCTGCCAGTGAACAAGGGCGATGGAATGCCCGAAACGCGTCTGGCTATGAATTTGGTGCTTCGAGAAGCTGGTTATGATGCTGTGTTGCCTCTCTGAATAAAAGGACTTCAAACTTACCGGGTGTGGCAATCTCTGTTGGAGGCAACTCGTGGAAAGTATATATATATATATATATATATATATATATATATACACACATAAGTATACTATATCTAAGTTTGGTGTGCTTACCCAGGCTGTGAGTACAGACCTGTGGTGTCAGTTTGGAAGGCTAACCAGGGGTGGCACAATACATGCTGCAGCCCCGGGTAGGCCTAGGGTGCACCTATGGCCTGGGTACCTAGGGTACACTATACAGGGGCTCACAAAGGTGACCCAGTACCCAATCTGGTATGTACCTAAAGTGCATGGTATCAATTTAGAGAGAGAACAGTTAGGCTGTGGGCCTGATTAGCAGGGCCACAGCCAGTCTAAAGTAAAAAAAACAGAGAATCACAGCAAAAAGTGGGGATAACCATAGGACGCAGACCCTACTCTCCTACACTGTAGTCAGGGGTTACTACTTTATACCCAAGGAAGGGGTGAGATAATCTCTGGGGACCCACCTGCGGGAGGGTCACTACAGAGGGGTGGCTACACCCATATCCTTTGCCCAGTTTTCCACCAGAGCAGTAGCCAATGGCTTCTGCAACCGGTTTGAACTGGACTAGGCACAGGGACACCAAATGTGCCCTCAGTGCAGACTTAAAACACTCTCAGAGTGCACCCACCTAGCCCCAATACACTTAATACTGTCTGGAAGGTTGTCACACCTCTCTGTGACAGGAAACCTATTGTCAAGCCTTCCCCTGCTCGAGCTTGGCTCAGCAGCAGGAGGGCAGACCAGTGTTTGTGGCAGGCAGCATCCATTTTGTGATGCCCAGGTCGAGAAAGCTGGTACCCGGAGTCCCTCTGGAAGGGTGGAATCATACCTCCCATACCAGTTACTGGTGTGGGGGTATGATTCCAAGTTGTTTGACACCAAACACAACATGTTTACGTACAGCCTTTTAAAGTTAGCATTTACCGCGAGGTTATAATGCACTTAAAAATATATGGTTTGCCGCATCACAAACAACCCCAGAAAATAGGTTCCAAAGGGTGCAGGTGGGCTCTGCTCATGCATGGGCACCCTCTCACATAAAACCCAGAATCCTGCCTTCATGATTCATAAGGCCTTCCATAGGGGTGACTGATAGGTTTATATGTGCAGTGATTTAGAATAGATATAGTGGACCTATATCTAATTAAGGGGTGCATGTACCACCTTACACAGGCTGCAGTAGCAGACATGTGGTGTCAGTTTGAATGGTCTCTCAGGGGTGGCATAATACATGCTTCAGCCACTGGGAGGCCTCTGGGGTACCTATGCCCCGAGTACATAGTATACCATATACTAGGGACTGATAAGGGTACCTCAGTATTCTGGAGGTTACCTAAACTACATGGAATCAATTTAGAGGAGAAAGCAGCTAGACCGGGGACCTAAATAGCAGGATCCCAGTCATTTTAAGTCAAAAACACTAAAACATCAGCAAAAAGTGGGGGTAACCATAAGAAGCAGATTCTACTCTCCTACACCGTGCATTGATAGTGGTTGTTCCCTACTAAGAGTGTCAAGAATCTTTGATACTCCACCTCAGTCAGGATATGGAAGAGGGAGTCTTACAGATATATGTTGAAGAACCAATCTTCTCGATGGAGCTGAAGGTAGATATGATGAAGTGGTAGCATCTTGTTTTTTTCTTTCTGTATTTATTTGCAGTCTTGAGATCAGGAATGGATTTGAGTTAGCGACTTGGTCCTTCCATTTCTACCAGAAAGTAGCAGGAATACAATCACTTTTGTTCGTGGGAATGAGGGGCCCTTTTTATGGCCTGACTCTGAAAAAGGGTGCTGACATCTTGGTACAGACAGTCCTGTTCGTGCTCTGCTCACTTCTTCTGCTGTATCACCATGGGAGGGAAAGGGGCTATTTACATAATATTCATGGGAGGGAAAGGGGCTATTTACATAATATTCATGGGAGGGGAAGGGGCTGTTTACATAATATTCATGGGAGGGATAGGGGCTATTTACATAATATTCATGGGAGGTGAAGGGGCTATTTACAAAATATTCATAGGAGGGGAAGGGGCTGTTTACATAATATTCATGGGAGGGAAAGGGGCTATTTACATAATATTCATAGGAGGGGAAGGGGCTGTTTACATAATATTCATGGGAGGGGAATGGGCTATTTATTTACATAATATTCATGGGAGGGGAAGGGGCTATTTACATAATATTCATGGGGGGAAGGGGCTATTTACATAATATTCATAGGAGGGGAAGGGGCTATTTACATAATATTCATGGGAGGGGAAGGGGCTATTTACATAATATTCATGGGAGGGAAATGGGCTATTTACATAATATTCATAGGAGGGGAAGGGGCTATTTACATAATATTCATGGGAGGTGAAGGGGCTATTGACATAATATTCATGGGAGGGAAAGGGGCTATTTACATAATATTCATGGGAGGGGAATGGGCTATTTACATAATACCATAACAAAGAGAGAGCGAGGATTAGACGGCGGTGCTTGTCCGTCTCCCCAGAATATATAACAAATCAAAAAGGACAAGACCTAAAACAGGTACTTTTTCAACAGATTACACTTGGTAATCACCAGTATATTTATAAATCTGTCTAGTAGATGGCATGCTTCATCATCGGGGCCCAGTTGGAACACCGAATGTGAACCAACTGTGCTGCAACGCCTGTCTACAGCGGAGCGGGATTTGTTGTGTATAAGTGAACAGTGCTGTGTGAAGTGATTTTTCTGGGTTAAAAATGCCTATGGGATCTACCCTTTTAAAAGTTTTAATGGAAGGGTCCCATGGCATAGGTAAAAAGAAGTATTTTTTTGGGTATATATGAGGATATAATGACCCTCTATATCCAGAAAAATAAAGGTCGACTAGTTTCAGCCTTTGTCGTCAGTCGGGAAGCTTTCTTCAGGATCAAAAAAGTTGCAGGGTCAAAAAGGATCATTACCCCTGCAGTGTAAATATATATCAACGCACACCCTAAAGTGCGTTGTGTGTGTAGTGGGTCAGCATACTTACAGATCCCATTCGTAAAGTGTTCTCTTTACGATATTAAGGCTGAATGGATCCTACCCCAGATAAGGAGAGTCAAGGGACCGTTTGTCGCCTCGACCTGGAGCCCCTAACCTCGGGCTGGGTGCAGGAGCATAATAATATTCAGTTCTCATCTGTCTTTTGAGGCCTTTGCCCACTCTTCTCTGTGATTTGAGATGCTGCCCTCTACTTGAAGTTGGATTGCATCCTGTTGTTGGGGGGTGGGGGGTTCCCCTGTGCTGGTAACCTTCTGTACCTCTTGGCAGACGCCTCTGTAGTTGGTATTACTGCCTCTGCTTGTGTTGTTGCTGCTGGGGCTGCTGAGGGACTTCAACCTTGTGTTGGGAGTAGCAATGTTCAGAAGTCTAGTATACGTATTTCCGTGTTCTTCTCTAGTTCAACAGCCTTTACTAATTTTGTCTACAAAGACCACGGAGTGTAAAGAAGCAAAACAAGGCAGCAGGCCTCATCCATCCTTATACCCAGGGACAGATTTATCAAACTTTCATGCAACGGGAGAAAGAAACCTGGCTGCGCTGATGTGTGTGAAAGAGCGCGGGCAGGAATGAACTATTCATGCAACACAGCAGGACAACGGGCTGCGCTGCCGTGCGGGAACGAGAGGGCAGGAATGAACTATTCATGCAACACAGCAAGACAACTGGCTGCGCTGCCGTGCAGGAACGAGAGGGCAGCAATGAACTATTCATGCAACACATCAAGACAACTGGCTGCGCTGCCGTGCGTGAACGAGAGGGCAGGAATGAACTATTCATGCAACACAGCAAGACAACTGGCTGCACTGCTGTGCGTGAACGAGAGGGCAGGAATGAACTATTCATGCAACACATCAAGACAACTGGCTGCGCTGCCGTGCGTGAACGAGAGGGCAGGAATTAACTATTCATGCAACACAGCAAGACAACTAGCTGCGCTGTCGTGCGTGAATGAGAGGGCAGGAGTGAACTATTCATGCAACACAGCAAGGTAACTGGCTGCGCTGCCGTGCGTGAAAGAGAGCGGGCAGGAATGAACTATTCATGGAACGGGAGAAAGACAACAAGCTGCGCTGAGGTGCGTGAACGGGAGAGGGCAGGAATGAACTATTCATGCAACACAGCAAGACAACGGGCTGCACCGCCGTGCGTGAACAGGAGAGGGCAGGAATGAACTATTCATGCAACACAGCAAGACAACTGGCTGCGCTGCCGTGCGGGAACGAAAGGGCAGGAATGAACTAATCATGCAACACAGCAAGACAACTGGCTGCGCTGATGTGTGTGAAAGAGAGCGGGCAGGAATGAACTATTCAAGCAACACAGCAAGACAACTGGCTGCGCTGATGTGTGGGAACGGGAGAGGGCAGGAATGAACTATTCATGCAACACAGCAAGACAACGGGCTGCACCGCCGTGCGTGAACAGGAGAGGGCAGGAATGAACTATTCAAGCAACACAGCAAGACAACTGGCTGCACCGCCGTGCGTGAACAGGAGAGGGCAGGAATGAACTATTAAAGCAACACAGCAAGACAACTGGCTGCACCGCCATGCGTGAACAGGAGAGGGCAGGAATGAACTATTAAAGCAACACAGCAAGACAACTGGCTGCGCTGCCGTGCGGGAACGTGAGGGCAGGAATGAACTGTTCATGTATCACAGCAAGACAACTAGCTACGCTGTCGTGCGTGAATGAGAGGGCAGGAATTAACTTTTCATGCAGCACAGCAAGACAATGGGCTGCGCTGCCGTGCGTGAACGAGAGAGCAAGAATGAACTATTCATGCAACACAGCAAGACAACTGGCTGCGCTGCCGTGGGTGAACGAGAGGGCAGAAATGAACTATTCATGCACCACATCAAGACAACTGGCTGCGCTGCCGTGCGTGAACGAGAGGGCAGGAATGAACTATTCATGCACCACATCAAGACAACTGGCTGCGCTGCCGTGCGGGGATGAGAGAGAGCAGGAATGAACTATTCATGCAACACATCAAGACAACTGGCTGCGCTGTTGTGCGTGAACGAGAGGGCAGGAATGAATTATTCATGCAACACACCAAGACAACACAAAATAATTCTCCGAGGCATTTTCCTCTTTCTGAGTGCGCTGCAGAAAAGAGGAATCAACGAGGAGAAATAAAGATATTTCTTGGCTGCATCTTTCCTGGGAAGGCGCAGCATTTTGATGCCGTCCCAGTTTACCAGTTTACCTACAGAGATACGGCTCTCTCCTCCCATCACCCTCGTGCCAATGAAGACATTTGCTGCCGAGCACCACGCACACCCCTTTCTGCCACAGTGGAAGGGTGTGTGCATGAGTCTTGCCTTGGTTTCCTACTGGAAGGCTCCCCTTCAAGTACAAAATACTAGGACTACACAAGTTTTAAAACTTGTCTTACTTTGTACGTGTGCTGTACCGGGCCGCACATATGTAAAGTCAGGAAGAAAGGAAGGAGAAATTAAAATATTTCTCCTTCAATGCCTGCTTTCCAGCAGCCTTACTGTTTTGCTAAAGCACCCTGTCTTTTAATGGTACTAGATAGGGTTTGCATCTAGGAGCATGAGTGGGGGGGTTGCCTGGAAATGTCCTTGTATCACCAATGGAACGGCCCCCTGCCTCTAAGTGACACAAAGCAGCTCTCTGCCCTGGTTTGCATTACTTTTCCTTACAAACCAACGCAATACCAATGTACATTGGTTTGTAAATCCCCAGAAAGGTTTTGCATCTGGTTTGCAATGTAAATCTGCCAAGATCTTGACATCGCCTCCTACGAGTCAAGTCTTTAAGGCTCGTCCAAGACAATCTAGAGAGACAAAAAGACCAACTTTCCAACTTAGAACTAAGACCCAGAATTTTGGTAATTAAGGGGCATCTGCAATGTGACCTCTGATAGCGCCGGGAGGTCGATACCACTTTACGGATGTGGGAAAAGCACAACAAGGCCTTTTACAGCGCTTCACCTGGGATTGCATGACGGTCGATACCACTTTACGGATGCAGGAAAAGCTCAACAAGGCCTTTTACAGCGCTTCACCTGGGATTGCTTGAGGGTCGATACCACTTTACGGATGCGGGAAAAGCTCAACAAGGCCTTTTACAGCACTTCACCTGGGATTGCATGAGGGTCTACACCACTTTACGGATGCATAAAAAAGCATAACAAGGCCATTTACAGCGCTTCACCTGGGATTGCATGAGGGTCGATACCACTTTACGGATGCGGGAAAAGCACAACAAGGCCTTTTACAGCGCTTCACCTGGGATTGCATGAGGGTCGATACCACTTTACGGATGCGGGAAAAGCACAACAAGGCCTTTTACAGCGCTTCACCTGGGATTGCATGAGGGTCTATACCACTTTACGGATGCGGGAAAAGCACAACAAGGCCTTTTACAGTGCTTCACATGGGATTGCATGAGGGTCGATACCACTTTACGGATGCAGGAAAAGCACAACAAGGCCTTTCACAGCACTTCACCTGGGATTGAATGAAGGTCGATACCACTTTACGGATGCGGGAAAAGCACAACAAGGCCTTTTACAGCGCTTCACCTGGGATTGCATGAAGGTCGATACCACTTTACGGATGCAGGAAAAGCACAACAAGGCCTTTTACAGCGATTCACCTGGGATTGTATGAGGTTGCCCCACTCTTCTCAGGATATTTGATGGAGTTCGATCAATCACCAGCAGAGGTAGCGATGGGAGGGGCAACTGCACCACAAAAGCCCTCAAAAACAACAAAAAGCAGGCTCCAAAGAAGACTTCCTGAGGTGCTTACTGCTCAAATCAGACCAAATACACTTTCAAGGAGTTCCAATGTGAAATCCTCAAAAATGTTGGCTTAGAAAAATCCTTTGTAGTATGCTTAAGGAAGAAAACCTATGACAATGCTTTAAATTTAGCCAAAAGGTGGGCCTTGGGGTGTGATCCAGACGGATCACCCCCCCTCTTACCTCGCTGTTGCTCCTCTCTGAGTCTGGCTGCCGCCTCCATCAGGTTGACCTTGGTGAATCCTTCGATGGTCACCTCAATGGCCGAGTCCGAGCCGTAGAACTGTACAAGGAGGTTCCTAGTGTCAATCTGGTCTGCTTTCTCCAGGCTTCCTCTTGGGATGCTTCGCTTTCCTTTGAAGTTGATTTCTGATAATTTATTTTTAAATCTTTTGAACTCAGCTTCGGTGAGATCCTCCAAGGCGTGGAGCAGGATGTCGCCAGATGTCTTCCCTCCGTTCGCTATGGCTCACGGGAGGCTCCGTCTGAAAAAAAAGATGGGTGATAAGAAAGAGGCAGGTCACAAACTCAAGAGACACAGAAGTGAGACACATTACAACAGACTCCTCACATCTGCACAATGTCTTTCAATTAGTGGATGAACGCCATTTAATATAGCGCTACTGTGAGCCCAGTAGGGCATCTTGGAGCTGTAGTAGTTGCCCTGTTCTTAGATATAATCATGTCCACTCTAGTGTAGAGTGCAATCTAGGGCATGGAGTACAATTTAACTGTAGAAGGGCTTGATCAGTGCTAGATTTTTAGGAAATCCAGATAAAGGAAATATTTATAATTAGAAGGAAATTATTTACTTAGTTACTTAGTTACTTAGTTACTTAGAAGGCCCCATGGTACACCGACGAACTCAAGAGTTCCAAGAAGAACTGCCGAGCCCTCGAGAAAGCCTGGAGAAGAGACCCAACACCAGACAACATGACCACCCTCAAGCTCGCCACCCGAAAGCACCATCAACTGATTCACGCCCCCAAGAAAACAGCATTCAAGGAACGACTGGACAACAACGAGCACAACAGCAAGGAACTCTTCAGCATCGTGAAAGAGCTCTCCAACCCCAACGCCGGAAGCAATGACATCACCCCATCACAAGACCTCTGCAACTCCCTCACCTCCTACTTCCACAACAAGATCGCTGACATACACAACAGCTTCAGCACACAACCAACGCTCCCCACGACCGCACCAACGCCTCCTACCACCACCCTCAGCGCCTGGACCCCAATCAACACCGAAGACACCATCCGCACGATGAGCTCCATCCACTCCGGATTGCCAACCGACCCCTGCCCTCACCACGTCTTCAACAAGGCCAACGCCGTCATCGCACCCCACCTGCGGGACATCATCAACAACTCCTTCGACACCACCACCTTCCCTCTGAGCTGGAAGCACGCCGAACTCAGCGCTCTACTAAAGAAACCAACAGTGGACCCCACCGGACTCAAGAACTACCGCCCCATCTCGCTCCCCCCATTTCCAGCCAAAGTCATCGAGAAGACAGTCAACAAGCAGCTGGCCGCATTCCTCGAGACGAACGGATCCCTCGACCCCTCTCAGTTGGGCTTCAGGGCCAACCACAGCACCGAGACCGTCCTCATCGCCGCAACCGATGACATCCGAGCCCTGCTTGACAACGGAGAAACAGCGGCCCTCAACCTCCTAGACCTTTCCGCGGCATTCGACATTGTCTGCCACCGCACCCTAGTGCAGCGCCTCAGCAACGTCGGAATCCAGGAGAAGGCACTGGAGTGGATCATCTCCTTCCTCGCTGGAAGGACACAGAGAGTCCGCCTACCACCGTTCAGATCAGAAGCCACAGAAGTCATCTGCGGCGTTCCTCAGGGCTCCTCGCTCAGCCCCACCCTCTTCAATGTCTACATGAGCCCCCTTGCGGCCATCGCACGCCAACACAACCTCAGCATCATCTCCTACGCAGACGACACACAGCTGATCCTCTCCCTGACCAACGACCCCGCCACCGCCAGAGCCAACCTACACAAAGGGATGAAACACGTAGCCGAATGGATGATGACCAGCCGCCTCAAACTGAACTCAGACAAAACGGAAGTCCTCATCCTGGGTCCCTCACCCTCCGCCTGGGACGACTCCTGGTGGCCCCCCGCCCTTGGCGCTGCACCCAAACCAACAGACCACGCACGCAACCTGGGCTTCATCCTGGACTCCTCCTTCTCCATGAACAGACAAGTCAACGCCGTCTCCTCGTCTTGTTTCAACACCCTGCGCATGCTACGTAAGATCTTCCGGTGGATCCCCAAGGAGACCAGGAAGACAGTCACCCAAGCCGGAACTACCGCCAAGCTCCAGAAGAGACTCCAGCGTATCCAGAACGCCTCAGCGAGACTCATCCTCGACATCCCCAGACACAGCCACATCTCCAGACACCTGAGGGACCTGCACTGGCTCCAGGTCAACAAGAGAATCACCTTCCGTCTCCTCACCCACGCACACAAAGCACTACACAACCAAGGCCCAAGTTACCTCAACAGCCGCCTCAACTTCTACGCTCCCACACGCCACCTCCGATCGACCAGCCACGCCCTCGCCGCCGTCCCCCGCATCCGAAGAGCCACAACAGGAGGAAGATCCTTCTCCCACCTGGCCGCCAAGACTTGGAACTCCCTCCCGACCCACCTCCGCCTGACCCAAGACCACCTCGCCTTCAGGAAGCAGCTCAAGACCTGGCTGTTCGAGCAGTAGCGGACCCCCCCTCCCATAGCGCCTTGAGACCCTCCGGGTGAGTAGCGCGCTATATAAATGCTTTGATTGATTGATTCTAAAAATATGGCTTCATACTGCGTTGAACACCCCCAGATGCCATTAGAGACACTTAAAAACTCTGCAGCAAAACCTTACAAACTTCCATGTAAAGGTTGGTTGGGAGGCATAAAGTGTGACTCTTAACAAGGTGTGTCGAGACCCTGCCTGAAATCAGACCAGGAGTCTGACACTGCGACAGAAGACAGACATCTATTTGTAGATTAAGGGTTGACTGTTTTCTGTTTGATGAGAGTAGGGAATATTGTTCAAATCTGCAGCAGGGAGGAAGGAGGAAGACCAACAGACCCTTCCCTGAGACGTCTCAATGACAAATAAAAAGACATTTGAGGCCGGCTTTTACAATCAGGAGTCAGCGAAGGAACCATGGTGAGTGTAGGCAACACATATTTCAATATTTGGTTATTGACTCCTGGCATAGGGTAATCGAGGCCTCTAGAGCTTGCACTTAGCTTCTAGCTTGTATGCAAAAAGACTTTAAAGGCAGTCTTCCCGTTCTAAAGCAATCTGAGTACCAGGTGTTTCAGTTGTAGAGCTCACTTGATAGAAAAACGAACAACATATTTTACCCTCAGGTGATTCGATCTCTTGATCCACAGGTCGAAAACAAATGTCAGCGGGTTTTGTTAAATTACACAGCTCTTTTTACGGCACCTATATTAATCTGCACTGTTGTGCGTATTTCCTTCCGTATTTAGAGTGTCTAGGTTTTGGTTCCCATCCTACTGTGTTTGTCAACCCCGTGATGCTAAATTTGCACAAGGTATAGATTATGGCATACATGGACATTGCTACTGCCGGTATCATCGCTGTTGTGCAGGTATAGATTATGGCATACCTTGACATTGCTACTGCCGGTATCATCGCGGCCGTGCAGGTATAGATTATGGCATGCATGGACATTGCTACTGCCGACATCATCGCGGTCGTGCAGGTATAGATTATGGCATACGTGGACATTGCTACTGCCGGTATCATCGCGGCCGTGCAGCTATAGATTATGGCATACATGGACATTGCTACTGCCGGTATCATCGCTGTTGTGCAGGTATAGATTATGGCATACCTTGACATTGCTACTGCCGGTATCATCGCGGCCGTGCAGGTATAGATTATGGCATGCATGGACATTGCTACTGCCGACATCATCGCGGTCGTGCAGGTATAGATTATGGCATACGTGGACATTGCTACTGCCGGCATCATCACGGTCGTGCAGGTGTAGATTATGGCATAATTAAACATTGCTACTGCCGGTATCATCGCTGTCGTGCAGGTATAGATTATAATATACGTTGAAGTTATATTTATGAGCATTTACATTGTCATATGGGCACAGGTTATGGCATACCTTGGTATGTGTTTATCAGTCGCCTCATTGTTGGGCCTGCACACATCATGGAACTTACTGACATGTTACTTACCTATTCCAACAGAATGCATGGAGCCCAGTAAGGGGGGCCGTGGTTAACCGCCAAGCATCGTGGATGTGTCTTAGCCGAGCTCCAGAGAGGATTCATATTCCTGATCATAACTGCGCCATTGCCGGACCAACCGACCCGCTGGTTGGCTTGATTGACCACCGTTAACTCCAGTTTGACTCTGCATGGACGAGATGGGGGTGCAGCATACACGTATCCTGGACTCGGCTGGAAGCGCAGATACTGCGACCTGGTCAATGAGGACGGCCACAGCAGCAATACGCAGCTCTATTGTGCACCATGGTGCAGCAAAGAATCGAGGCGCGGGCCCACCAGAGCCACTGTGGACACCACTTCAGAAAATAAAGGTGTGTGATGTGGGCAGAGATTGACACCGTCGGGAGAGCCCTGCCGGAGACTACCTTCAGGGTAGAAGTGCAGAACCTGTCTAGCTGAGCCGCCCTACTGGGGCTAAAGTACAATACAATACATAATGGTCAATTGAGGCGACAGCTCTCGAGCCTGCAGGACAGAGTGAATGATGCTGAGGGGATGGCTCGTTGCAATAATGTGCGGATAGCGGGACTACCAGAACGGTGTGAGGGGCTGAATCGAACTCAATATATAGGGCAATGGTTACGGGACACGATTGCACCGGAAAGCTTCACTGAAGGTTTTTAGTGAGGGGAGAGCCCACAGAATACTGCACGATCCCCTCCCCCTCGTGCCCCGCCCGGGCAATAATAGCACATATCCTAACTTTTAAAGACTGGATTACCCTACTCCATGCAGCCCATGAAAAGGCCCCGATCCAATTTGAGGAGAAAGAAATCTCTCTGTACCCAAACTTTAAATTAACGGTTCATAGAATAGGTGCATCGCTCTAGGAAGTTAAAAAGCAACTAAGAGGCCATAACTTGAAATATGCTCTCCTCTTCCCAACCAGCTTAAAAGTAAGAAATTAGCAGAAAGCCCACTTCTTTGAAAGACCAGAGGAAGCAGAGGAATGGATAGAGGTTACGTTGACACCATGCCCATCGGAAAATGTATCTCAATTTGTGAGGTCATAACCACACAAATCCCTAAAGACTGGCTAAAGCAAGAGGTCGCAAAACAATCGCAGTGTCCAGATTCTACAACAAGCCGGTCCTGAGAGCAAATAATAGAAAGCCAGAAGTCATTGAGTCTAGTGGCTGCAGCACTTGATGGCCATGACGTACCCTCGACGGGGGTATCGCACGTTTCTTCAGAGGACTCTGAAAACAGTCGAATCTTCTTCCCTTCTATCATCCCTCAGACAGTGAAAGACTACTTGGCCTGATGTCACTTAGTTTGTATGCACAGGAACTGGGGAGCCGTGCAGTAGGTAGTCAAAATGTTGTACATTACATATGTTGACCTGGAGATGTTTGCATTTGCTTTAGGATAGGACCCGAGCTGGGCCGGCCTCGGTACCGATTCAGTGTGTTACACTCCTCTATGTACTGCTGATTATGGTTTTCACCACCTCCCCTATTGCAACTGCACCAATGTTTCAACTGTTAGATGTTACAATTGTTGAATATTATCATAGTTTGGTGCTCTGCCGTTTGGTGGCGGAACCTAGTATTGGGCATTGTTATTGTTATGGGCAGACTCACTTGTGGGAATAATATCGGACACCAAAGGCCTGGTGGAGGAACGTATGACACAGCAATACAAGTTACTACATGGCGACAACCGGGAACTACAAGATTTTTACCTAGAATGTTAGGGGGATGGGGTCTATCTATAAGAGACATAGGATTCATGCTCAGCTAAACAGGAGGAAGGCTCACATCGTACTAATCAGGAAACACACCTCACTCACTCAGAGACTGCTAAACTAAGGAAAACATGACGGGGCAACTGTTCTGTACGTTCTACTCTGCATTTGCAAGGGGAGCTGCTATATGGATGAGGGGTGGTACCCCCTTTGTAATCCTGGAACAGAAGATCGATGTAAAGGGCATATATGTACAGTTCTGGGGTACACTTGACAAGGAACACCAGATACTTGGTAGTGTACAGGTTCCCCATGTGGAACAGGCACATTCTTGGGGTTATTAAATACAGTACTGGCAGACTGGGAGGGGTGTCCCTGGGTTGTAGGAGGGGATTTCAATGCAGTGCTAAATATAGACCGTGATCGCTCCCACCCCCAAAATCAGGTGCTAATAGTAAGAAACAAACTGAAGCATAGAGCGGCTGGGCGGCATGGTGGAGACTTGAAGATGCATGGGGGGTGCATAACTTGACACACCAGGAGTACTTGTTTTATTTCCCACCACACATGTTACATACGCGCATTGACAGGGTGTTCTGCTCTACGTCATTATTGGCACACATCACCCACACTACTTATCTTGGGAAGACACTGTCGGATCATAATCCCCTCGAGATGATGCTTTAATGTGGCAGGATTCCCACACCGATGCCAACATGGCAGCTGAGGCCCATCACCTTAGAAGACTCAGTATTGGTACTACCCTCTCAACCGCCATATCCAATTACTTTACAGAATACACAGATACTGCAAGCTTGCAGCAAGTGCATGGGAGGCTTTCAAGACGGTCATCCGGGGGGGGCCATTGGCGCTCAAGAGGCATCCAGGCTACAGTAGCCAGAGAGCTGCGAGAGCTAGAGGACCGACTGGGAGAGCTTGAACGGGCCGTAATAGTGGATGATGCGAACTAGGCGGCCTTACAGGAATCACATATAAAGCATGCTGAACTGTTAGAGCAGTTGAGAACTATTGATTACTGCACCTACACGCAGAAACAGAAAGCAGAGGCTGCTAAAGCGGGTGCCCTCCTGGCGAGGATTATCCAAGACACGCCGTCCATTGCCCCTATTCACGAGGACCACACGCTGGAGGGAGCTGCAGTAACTCACCATTAGGCATTAACATTGCATTCAAGAAATACCATGAGGAATTATGCGCCCCACCTGAGGAGCTCCGAAAGGAGGAGATGATCAGTTTTCTTGATGGGCTGGAGTTCCCCCAACCATCTTGAAATTAAAAAAAAGAGAAATTATACCATGCAGCTCTAGAGACAGGTTTCCTGCCCCCCACCACAAGACAGGCCTTGGTTGAATTTCTTCCAAAACCAGGCAGATATCCCACAGACCTGTTAGGATACCGTCCCCTTTCTTTACTAAACATGGACTATAAGATCCTAAGTAAAATTCTAGCCTGCACACTGCTTAGCTATTTACCGAAGCTGATACACATAGATCAGTGCGGCTTTATCCCAGGTAGGAGTACATCCCTTAATACCTGACTCCAGCACCAGATACTTACTTCGATGCCGGTGGACGATGTGAAGGGGGGTTGTATTTCACTCGACCCGCGACCTCCGTTCGATACTCTGCACTGGAGCTATATGCTACAGACGCTTTCGCTGTTTGGAATACCTAGTGAATATGCGTCCTGGATCTCACGTCTATTTACAAATCCCACAGCACAGGCCAGAACAGGAGTCCATATCTTGCAGGCCTATCCGACAGCTAGAGGCACAAGGCAGGGTGGCCCCCTGTCACCCCTATTATTTGTATTGACGCTAGAGCCACTGGCTGTTAAGATATGGGCAGTGGTAGGGAATAGGGGTATTAAGTTGGGGGCCACTACTCCTATTCTCTCGGCCTACGAGGATGACATCATACTATATCTCAATAACCTGTGGCGTCTCAATGAGCCAATTCCCTCAGTGTTTCAGCCCTTCCAAATGCTCTCTGGACTAGCCTTCAACTAGTCCCAATCTTACGCTTATTATTTTAACGACACTGCACTTTTGGAAGCTGTTCACTTTGCTTACTTGTCAATTTCTGTGTCACCCGTCATGTTTAAATATCTCGGCATACAAATCAGGGAGCCACAAGACCTATTGGACAGTAATTTGGGCCGTGCAATTAAGGCGTTAAAAACACAAATATCATTCTGGACTTACCTGCGGCTCTCAGTGGCAGGCAGAGTGCCCATTTCTAAAATGCTCCCTAGATTGCTTTATTATTTCGTTTACCTAGCGATAGTGATCCCTGAACATATATATTCAAAACACTGAACATGATGCTAACTGAATTAATATGAGGTAAGGGACGCAGAAGAGTAGGACTTTCAAAACTACAGTTTAATACGGATCAAGGAGGCCTAGGTGTTCCAGACTTCCAGGCATACTGTGTTGTCAGCAAACTCCAATGACTCTTATACTGGGCAGCTGGGTGTCTCAAGAAATAGGAATGTCACAGAGAGAGGGAGGGGGTGCATTGCATACCTTGCTATGGCTAAAAAGTTGGCCCCTACTGTCAGCGTCACCACTATTAAAAGTGACTAATTTTTCTTTTTCTTTAGATTCCCTAACTTTGTTGTCTTCTTTCAGATTCCCCAACTTTGTTGTCTTCTTTCAGATTCCCTAACTTTGTTGTCTTCTTTCAGATTCCTTAACTTTGTTGTCTTCTTTCAGATTCCTTAACTTTGTCTTCTTTCAGATCCCTTAACTTTGTCTTCCTTCAGATTCCTTAACTTTAGTGTCTTCTTTCAGATTCCTTAACTTGCCCTTTTCTTTCAGATTCCTTAACTTTGTTGTCTTCTTTCAGATTCCCTAACTTTGTTGTCTAATTTCAGATTCCTTAACTTTGTCTTCTTTCAGATTCCTTAACTTTGTTGTCTTCTTTCAGATTTCCTAACTTTGTTGTCTTCTTTCAGATTGCCTAACTTTGTTGTCTTCTTTCAGATTCCTTAACTTTGTTGTCTTCTTCCAGATTCCTTAACTTTGTTGTCTTCTTTCAGATTGCCTAACTTTGTTGTCTTCTTTCAGATTCCTTAACTTTGTTGTCTTCTTTCAGATTCCCTATCTTTGATGTCTTCTTTCAGATTCCTTAACTTTGTTGTCTTCTTTCAGATTCCCTAACTTTGTTGTCTTCTTTCAGATTCCCTAACTTTGTTGTCTTCTTTCAGATTCCCTAACTTTGTTGTCTTCTTTCAGATTCCTTAACTTTGTCTTCTTTCAGATTCCTTAACTTTGTTGTCTTCTTTCAGATTTCCTAACTTTGTTGTCTTCTTTCAGATTGCCTAACTTTGTTGTCTTCTTTCAGATTCCTTAACTTTGTTGTCTTCTTCCAGATTCCTTAACTTTGTTGTCTTCTTTCAGATTGCCTAACTTTGTTGTCTTCTTTCAGATTCCTTACTTTGTTGTCTTCTTTCAGATTCCCTATCTTTGTTGTCTTCTTTCAGATTCCTTAACTTTGTTGTCTTCTTTCAGATTCCCTAACTTTGTTGTCTTCTTTCAGATTCCCTAACTTTGTTGTCTTCTTTCAGATTCCCTAACTTGTTGTCTTCTTTCAGATTCCTTAACTTTCTCTTTTTTCAGATTCCTTAACTTTGTTGTCTTCTTTCAGATTCCTTAACTTTGTCTTTTTTCAGATTCCCTAACTTTGTTGTCTTCTTTCAGATTCCTTAACTTTGTTGTCTTCTTTCAGATTCCTTAACTTTGTTGTCTTCTTTTAGATTCCTTAACTTTGTTGTTTTCTTTCAGATTCCTTAACTTTGTTGTCTTCTTTCAGATTGCTTAACTTTGTTGTCTTCTTTCAGATTCCCTAACTTTGTTGTCTTCTTTCAGATTCCCTAACTTGTTGTCTTCTTTCAGATTCCTTAACTTTGTCTTTTTTCAGATTCCCTAACTTTGTTGTCTTCTTTCAGATTCCTTAACTTTGTTGTCTTCTTTCAGATTCCTTAACTTTGTTGTCTTCTTTCAGATTGCGTAACTTTGTTGTCTTCTTTCAGATTCCCTAACTTTGTTGTCTTCTTTCAGATTCCCTAACTTTGTTGTCTTCTTTCAGATTCCTTAACTGTGTCTTTTTTCAGATTCCTTAACTTTGTTGTCTTCTTTCAGATTCCCTAACTTTGTTGTCTTCTTTCAGATTCCCTAACTTTGTTGTCTTCTTTCAGATTCCTTAACTTTGTCTTTTTTCAGATTCCTTAACTTTGTTGTCTTCTTTCAGATTCCTTAAATTTGTTGTTTCCTTTCAGATTCCTCAACTTTGTTGTCTTCTGTCAGATTCCTTAACTTTGGTGTCTTCTTTCAGATTCCTTAATTTTGTGGTTTCCTTTCAGATTCCTTAACTTTGTTGTCTTCTTTCAGATTCCCTAACTGTGTTGTCTTCTTTCAGATTCCTTAACTTTGTCTTTTTTCAGATTCCTTAACTTTGTTGTCTTCTTTCAGATTCCTTAAATTTGTTGTTTCCTTTCAGATTCCTCAACTTTGTTGTCTTCTGTCAGATTCCTTAACTTTGGTGTCTTCTTTCAGATTCCTTAATTTTGTGGTTTCCTTTCAGATTCCTTAACTTTGTTGTCTTCTTTCAGATTCCCTAACTGTGTTGTCTTCTTTCAGATTCCTTAACTTTGTTGTCTTCTTTCAGATTCCCTAACTTTGTTGTATTCTTTCAGATTCCTTAACTTTGTTGTCTTTTTTCAGATTCCCTAACTTTGTTGTCTTCTCTCAGATTCCTTAACTTTGTTGTCTTCTTTCAGATTCCTTAACTTAGTTGTCTTCTTTCAGATTCCTTAACTTTGTTGTCTTCTTTCAGATTCCTTAACTTTGTTGTCTTCTTTCAGATTCCCTAACTTTGTTGTCTTCTTTCAGATTCCCTAACTTGCCCTTTTCTTTCAGATCCCCTAACGTTGTGTCTTCTCATCTCCACAGATTCTGTCTTCCTTTTGAAGCTACTTGCTCCCCTGTGCATCGCCGCTGTCCCACCCAGCTGTTCTTCCCTCTCCTGCCTACCTCGCATCACACCTAGCGCCCCAACCCCCTCCCGGGTAACCTACTGCATGGAGGACCCAGCGCAGTCCCATCAAGCAGATGCCTGGGTCAGCCCTCTCTCGTTTGCCTTGACTCTGCACGATCTGTCCCTCAGCTTACTCCCCACTGTTTCACTTCTCTGTATCTCCGCCTAACAGCTCATGTTTCTGCCTCCTTCTCGCTTTATTATCTTCCTCATTCCTCGCACTCTTTCTGTCTTCCTTTCATAAACCTCTGGTTTTCTCCCCACAGATTCCCTAACTTGTCTTTTTCTTCCAGATCCCCTAAATTTGTTTCTTCCTTTTCCACAGATCCTCTCTTGTTTTTTTAAGAAAGTCACTACCCTCTGCATCCCCACTCTTCCACCCAGCTGTTCTTACCTCTTCCGCCCCCCCACGCCCAGATCTGTTGACTGGGGTTGAGTGTTTGATTGGTTCAGATGCTCCGTCCATCATCCCCTTTTGTACTGCTCTGTTCGCCCTAAGTTGGCAGGGTATGCTCAGACGTGAGTCCCTTGCTCACTTTGCCACTGGATTCAAGATAGCCTGGCTGATGAGGATTATGAATCCAAAACCAGTCCCAGGATGCTTGTTTCTGGTCCAGGGAAGCATGGCTTGGCAGTTCGGCTGGACTGTTCCCATGAGGTACAGGGTCAGACTGATTTGCATATGGCCATGTCTGAACTGGGGTGGCGGAGTGAGCTAAAGAATGGTGATGGACTAAACCCAGATCAGTTGACTGGGGGTGAGTGTTTGATTTGCTCCGTCCATCATCCCCTTTTGTATTGCTTCCCTCCACGCCCAGCACCCCCTGGTAACTTATTAATTAGGGTCCACAGCGTGGCTGCGCCTTGCCAAGGCACCATAGGCAAACCTGTCTGCACCCTTCCATGCCTGGACAGCCCGCAGTGCTCAGACCCCTGTTCCCCATTTACCCTACCACAGACACTCACGGAAATGAACTCCGAAACTCCAACATCCATTACTACTGCGCATCCCCACACCACACGGCTGGACCATTCTCCTTCCGCCACTCGCCTCTCCTGCACAGAAATTCCCTCCTCACCGACGTGGCACAACTCCGCTGTCTACTCATCAACATCCATTCTCTCCACAAACAAACCAATAAAATCTGGGGCACCTTAACCTCTCTCATGCCAGATCTAGTCTTTCTCACCAAGACATGGCTAAAACCCGTCATCAGCACACGTCACTGCTGCTTCTGTTGTCAGGATCCTCCAAAAGCGCCTACCATACCATTGAACTACATCTCCCAGAATCCTTAGAAGGGGCGTGGTTCTATATAGGTAGGGAGGACCATCCCCACTTTGTTCGTGATTTTGTAACCTTAGTACTTTGGAACCACCTCTGTGAGATACTGTGCTGGATTATTCGGGGAGTCAAAGAGAGAGTTTGTTTTTTCCCTGGCGTTATTGTTTGCCTGCGCAAGAGGAGCAGGAGAAAGCTTGGGATTTTGTTTACTCGAATTTTGATCGAGTAGAGCGTTGGACGCGCAACTGGTGTATTCTTTTTGGTTTCCTCGGAGATTCAGTGGTTTGCCCGCCACGGAGACGAGAAAGGAGAGCCTTTCGCTAAGAGCGGACAACGGACAGAGAGACGCCAAAAAGCGGATTCGTAACTGTGAGTTAATGAGCGGCGTGTGTGATCACAACGCGTAGCTCGAACAATTGAGCAGACTTTCCTAAAGGGACATTTGTGCACGGCGCATCGTGTTTTGGATTAAAAGTGAGAGCGGGGTGAAGTGGGAGTTATCCTCCTGCTCGCTGCCGTTACGAAGAGAAACACTAGTGTTTATTTGTGGAAGTGCCAAAGCGGAGGGCAGTGGGATAAGCCTACACCTTGCCGTGTTTGGAGCTTGTTATCCAAGGAGAGAGATATTATAATTAAGATCGGAAGTCAGTAGTAGGAAGCTGCAACTTACCGTTTTTACTTAAGGATTATTGTTTGGGCATTTCTGAAGGAAGGAATCAGCCTTAAAGAGACAGACTTTGGTTTTTGATTCACAATTTTGGAACTTGACACTTGTTTTTCTTTGAGCACTGAAACACACAAGGCAGGGTAGGTGTATAAATACTAGAGGGCATTAACCACATGATCTTATGAGCAACTGTGAGTAACTGGTGTTATTTGTTTCATAGGGACTATCATTGTTGTTCTTCATATCAGAAAACACAGGGGAAGGTGGAGCGCATAGCTTCAGGAAAGGTGAAACTCTTTTACCAGTTGTGATAAGGCATACGAGAGTAGGGAATTTCAGTGAGCATTTATAACCAGTGTGCCTGTTGTTTTTTGTCTTTCAGCCATCCTTTCCCTGCAGTCCCCTTCCGTCCCCTCCTTGTTTTGTTTTCTTCTTTATTCCCTCGCTCTATCACTCGAACCCGCTGTGTTATATGTACTGGCGTGTTGGTGAGATAGGGAGGTGGAGTCATATGTGCTACGACCGGATCCTGCAGCGTGGAGTCTGACATCTGTTCCCACTGGATACAAAATCATACACCAAGACCGCACCAACAAACATTGTGTTGGAAGAGCCATCATTCACAAAGATTCATCAACTGCACATCCACCACGGACACCATCACTCCCATCAGAGAAAACCTAAATTTTCAGATCAAAGCTAAAAGCAAAACCACACTAAGAGGCACCCTTGCCTACCACCCTCCCTTGGAGCCAGCCCGTCTTATGCAAGGACATCACATAGTTCATCTCCCCACTAGCTATCAAATCCTAGGAGTTCCTTCTCCTAAGGGACCTAAACCTCCACCTGGAGGACCCCTCTGACCCCAATATTACCAACCTCTTCAAGACCTGGAAAACCATGGACTCTCCCAGCTAGTAACCAACCTCACACACACCGCCGGACACACACTGGACTCCATTTTCTCCACTAGCAACAAAATCACCTGCAGTCACACCAGAAAAATCACCTTGCCTGACCACTCTATAATACCCCTCCTCATCTCCATCTTACCAACCTCTCTAGCACCCCCCACAGACGTTATAGCAAGGTATTTGAGGACCTATGGACACACACCCTCGACACAGCACTACCTCCCCCCTCTCACAAACCTGACAAAGCCAACAACAGCTTCAATACCTGGATCACCCACTGTGCCAAAGACATCACCCCCACTAAAACACTCTGGATCCTGCAAATCCCCCCACCAAGCCAATTGGTTCACAGAGGAATTAGTCAACACCAAACAAAACTGCAAGACACTGGAAAGGACCTGGCATGCCAACAAATCCCTCTCCAACAGGGAAAACCTCAAAAGAGCACCAAACAAATACCTCTACTAACTAATGAATGCCAAGAAAGAGGCTATCTTCAACTGCCTAAAAGCCAGCTCCAGCTACATTGTCATGTAGTTCACCAGCCCAACAGGGAATGCCTTCACCACCTCCCAGGACCTCTGCAACTCCTTCCACAACAAGATTGCAACAATATATGAGCACTTTGACCCCCAACCTCCCCTTGATACCTTCAGCACTCTGTACACCAACAAATACAGCACCCCAGTCACCATCTCAATCTGGGAACCCCTCATAATGTCGACCACCGCCACCCTCATGAGCTCTGTCCACTCCATAACTCCAAGGTGCCCCTGCCACACCACATGTTTATTAAAGGAACTTGCTCCATCAGCAAGAAGCTCCCCCATCCTGAATATCTCAATCACCCAGACCTACTTCCCCACTGCATCTAAGCACGCAGAAGTCAAACCTCCTCAAAATAAAAAACCTCTGTGGGCCAAGCAGACCTAAAAATGATTACGGAGCCATCTCACTCCTATCCTTCCCAGCTAAAGTCCTAGAAAAAGGAATCAACATTCAACCAACTCTAAGCCAACAAATTCCTGGATCCCTTGCAATCCGGATTCTGCGTCAACCAAAGCAAAGAAACTGCAATCATAGCAGCCAAGGACGACATCAGAGCCCTCATGGACAAGGGCAACACTGCTGCCCTCATCCTCCTCGACCTCTCTGCAGCCTTCAACAGCATATCAAACTACACCCTCCTCCATGGCCTCCACCAGATAGGCATCCAAAGAAATGCCCTCAAATGGATCATCTCCTTTCTCAAAGGCAAACCCCAAAGCATCCACCTTCCACCCTACTCCTCAGCTCCAAAGTATATCATCAGTGGAGTCCTCCAAGGCTTCTCACTCAGCCCCACCCTCTTCAACTACTGCATGGGTGCATGACGAGCATCGCCAGTTGGATGCAGTGCAAAAGCATCAAACTTAACACTGATAAAACTGAGTTACTCATCTTTGGGAGCACTGCCTCCCCTGGGACCACACCTGCTGGCCCACTGAACTAGGACCCCCTCCTTAGACCACAAACATGCTTAACATCTAGACATTATTATCAACAACAATTCATGTAAAAGAAAAAGTGAATGCCGTCTCTAAGCATGCTTACATATCTTCTGCATGACGAAGAAAATCTTCAAATGGCTCCTCAGACACACCTGAAGCACCATCACCCTTGCATTCATCGCCAGCCTCCTGGACTACATCAATGCCCCGTATGTTGAGATCAACACCCAACTCCAAAACAGGCTCCAGACAATACAGAACACGGCCGCCGGCTCGCCCTCAACCTCTGAAGATGGGCCCACACGACGCCCACCTAACAGCACTGCACTGCCTCCCCATCTGCAAACAATGACATTTCAAACTCCTCACCTACACTTACAAATGCCTCCACAATGAGGGCCCAGCCTACTTTAACCTGAGAATGAACTTCTACCAGCCCACAAGACAGCTCGGCACCTCCTCCCTCCACCTCGCCCGCTCTCCTCGAATGATCAGAAGCTGCGGTTGATCCTTCTTCCACCTTGGCTCCAAACTCTGAGACGACCTCCCCCTACCTCTTTGATCAGCACTGACACTACTGGAGTTCACAATGAGAATGAAAACCTGTCTCAATAGCAAATTGCTCGGAGCATAATAATTTCCACCCCCCAGCACCTGGAGACCCTCACAGGCGATAAGTAGCGCACTATAAATCACGTTTGATCGATTGGTTGACTGATAAAGGTTGTGTCTAAGGGTGGACGGTAAACCCCGCTCAGCCGGGAATGTGCAGGGAGGAGGCGGGGGAACATCTACCCATGCCGCCTCGCTGGCTGGAAACCGACCTGGAACTCCGAAGAGGGCGTAAGATGGCAGCATTAGGCCACCTTAGGGGGAATCGCAGCATTGGCAGCTTTTTTCGCCTGGAGCCGGCCCAGAGAGGAGAGGTTACGCAGGAGGGTAGCAGTAAGGCTGGCGAGGCAGTAGCTGCCGCAGGTACAGATACATTGGGGCGAGGCACAAGGGGGAGGTTAGAGGCCCGGAGGTAAGTTTCTCCATTGGGGGATCATCTGCAAGTGATTGGGGCCGCTGGCAGTCAAACCACTCGAGCCTCTAGCAGCACACAGGAGGTTAATACACCCCAAGCAGTGGCCTTAGCCATTACTATTACCAGAAAGGGGCAAAAGAAACCAAAAACGTTCACAGTGAGTGGAAGGAGGGCTAATATTAACAGCAAAATCATCTCTGTCAGAACAGACGCCCCACGGGATACCGGCGAGCAATCCCAGGATTTGACCACTGTTGGCTTTATTTCAGCATCCCCCACCCCACTACTGGAATGGTGCCCTCAAGCAGCGACTCTCGTTCCAGGTATACCAGGTTAAAGGGAGGCCAATAAAACCAAAGAAGCAAAAGAGCACGTCACCTAACAGCTTGGGCAGAGTGACTCCGTCTTTGCGCTCTTACTTTAGGGTTCAACCAGAGGTACAGGTTATTAGTGCAAGAGCTGAACGTACAGGACAGAGTCCAGGACAGAGCCCAGTAATTTTCAATACCTCTATAGCACCAGCACCAGCACCAGCATTTACATCAGTCACGACCTCTGAGCACAGTATGGAAGCAGGCTTGGATATCGCCCTACAAGTGATCCGGGGGAGGGCTCTTTGAGCTGTTCTCCGAGTCACCCACAACTACAGTCACAGCTACAGCCACAGTCACCGTCAGCGCTTAATAACAGCCCTGATGATGAACATGATGTGGGGTCCCTAGCAGCACCATTGTCGTCATCTTTACCCTCAGGTTGGGAGAGTCTTTTCGCTACACTTTCCGAGGATATTAAAAAAGGCTTTGCAGTATACACAGTGAATCAAGGAGAAATTAGGAATTTCTGCAAATCCTTGGAAAAGAAAGTAGACCTAATAAACTCTAGGACTGTAGCTTTTGAGAGTACTGTTGGCGAACTGAAAGAAGATTTGGGGCGGGTAAAATCTGACATTCAATCATTAAAGACAGGTCATGTCGACCTTAGCGACAGAATGGAGAGGTTTGAGAATAACGCACGCAGGAATAACCTGCCCCTACTGAACATTCCGGAGGGTCGCGAAGAATCTGACAACCGTTCCTATATCGTCTCCTTACTCAAGACTTCTTTACAGCTTGAAGGCTCAGAGGAAGAACTCAGCCGGGACATACATAGGGTTCACAGAGACTCTTTTCGTAGGGACCCTGACAGACCTAAACCTAGGAAAATCCTCATTAATTTCCTAACTTTTTCTTTAAAGGATAGAATTCTCAATTCTGCATTGAAGCCGAAAACAGTTCGAGCAAAAGAATTCTCGTTTGAGATCCGGTCTGATCTCTTGAGGAGTACTTTGGAGAGGCAGTGGGAGCTGGGCAGGAGGATGGAAGATTTTAAACAATTGGGCGCAGTAGCTCAGCTAAAATTCCCGGCCTTCTTAAAAGTAATGCACAACAACACAATGAACAACATAAGATCCGTGCAGGAAGCGGATGAACTGCTTAATAGCATTAGTAAGGGAGGCCGATAATGGTCAAGCTTGGATTAAGGAGATAGCTAGGGGCAATAGGGGCAATATGGGCCCTCCTGTACAGAACATTGAACAAAACTAGTTATTGCTGAATTGATAGAGACTATAGAGATTAGAGGTTAGCGACACTATTATCAGAAGAGATAGAGTATATATTTTTTTATTGTACATCTTTCTCATTCTGATTAGATGTCATTTGATTCGACTTCATTTAAGTTTGCCAATATAGTGTCTCCCTCGTATCGGACCTCTCCGTCTCCTTAGGTATCTTTTTTTTCCCTAAAAGTAGTGGCTGGGTGGGTGCCTCCGGGATGCATTGCCTGTACTACACCAGTCCAGATAATTAGGGAAAGGGTTCCCAGAGGTGAGGGGTGGGTTTGGGGAGGGCACGGGGTAGGGGTTTGGGATGGCTGTAGCAAAAAAACAAAAACATATTCTCATTCGGCTTCTTTCCTATTCTTTGTTCACACTTGTACTCCCATCATTCTTATGGATAGGGTTTTGGGACGGAGCTGATCCAGATGTTGGTGCGGGTTGCTTCAATTCATATCTCCAGTCTCTTGTGGGGCGTTTAGGCTGACTTAAGATGAGCCTTGTACAGATTTTGTCTTTGAACGTCAATGGGTTGCGAACCAGACTAGGAAGGGACAAGATTGTACAGTATCTCCAAGACTTCCCGGCTCAGGTTTTGATTTTTCAGGAGACGCATCTTCTTAAAGAAAAGTTAGGCTCTCTCCTTAATATTAAAAGATGGGTGGATTGACTCTTATGTATGTACGAATCAGACAGCAAACATTAGACGAGTCCTCTTCATATTTAAGAAATCAGATAATGTACACATTTTACAGCAACTGGTCGACCCAGCTGGCAGATGCGTCATCAGTAAAGTTATGATGAGAGAGACTCAGTTCACTCTAGTGGGGTTTTATGGACCTAACCAAGATGACCCCTCAAAGCCTTAAGACCATCTTCTAGCATATAATATATTTTCCTGAACCGATAATCTTAGTCGGGGAGTTGGATAAAACTCCCAACTGTAGAGCTATGGTTTCTATTGCAAACAAAACAGGTGATGGACCGAATGTGGATCAATGTCACACATTCACCCCAGTCCAAAGATCTGGGCCCAAATCCATCGTTTTTTTGCACTCCACAACACCCTGGGTTAGACAATGGCGATATGCAAATCAGCTCTGACCCTGTGCCCCATGGGAACAGTGCAGTCCGAACTACAAAAGCCATGTCCTTCCCAGAACGGAATCAAGCATCCGAGGACCGGACCGGTTTCGAGGTAACACCTCTCATCAGCCTGGCTAGCTTGACTCCAGTGGTGTGGAGTGCCTGGGACCCACGTCTGAGCATCCCCAGCGCACTTATGGCGGTATTGCAAACAAAACAGGTGATGGACCGAATGTGGATCAATGTCACACATTCACCCCAGTCCAAAGATCTGGGTCCAAATCCATCGTTTTTTTGCACTCCACACCACCCTGGGTTAGACAATGGCAATATGCAAATCAGCTCTGACGCTGTGCCCCATGGGAACAGTCCAGTCCGAACTACAAAAGCCATGTCCTTCCCAAAACGGAATCAAGCATCCGAGGACCGGACCGGTTTCGAGGTAACACCTCTCATCAGCCCGGCTAGCTTGACTCCAGTGGTGTGGAGTGCCTGGGACCCACGTCTGAGCATCCCCAGCGCACTTATGGCGGTATTGCAAACAAAACAGGTGATGCCTGGGGATGCCCAGACGTGGGTCCCAGGCACTCCACACCACTGGAGTCAAGCTAGCCGGGCTGATGAGAGGTGTTACCTCGAAACCGGTCCGGTCCTCGGATGCTTGATTCCGTTCTGGGAAGGACATGGCTTTTGTAGTTCGGACTGGACTGTTGCCATGAGGCTCAGGGTCAGAGCTGATTTGCATATCGCCATTGTCTAACCCAGGGTGGTGTGGAGTGCAAAATAACGATGGATTTAGGCCCAGATCCTTGGACTGGGGCGAGTGTGTGACATTGATCCACATTTGGTCCATCAGTTGTTGTATTTGCAATGGTTTCTATTGCAGGCAATGAAGGAATTTGCTTTTTTGGATATTTGGAGAGAGAGATCGGGTCTGCAGCGGTGGCGTTTAATTTCGAAATCACAAATATCGGCACCAATCTAGGATAGATTCCGTGTTGATAAGTAACTTGCTAAAGGGCAGAGTGAAGGAGATCCCGTATCTGGCCAATCATCTTTCATATCATTCAGGTGTTTACCTAGGGTCCGCTCGGACATGGTCCTTTGACTGTTCCTTTCTTCTGGAGGAGAAAGAGAAGTTCTTCCTATTACGAGAAACAGAATGGTTTTTGGAAGCAAATTAGGGGCCAACTTCATTGATTAATGTCTTGGATTCTCTTAAAGCTTTTTTGCATGGCCAAATTACAAGCAGGGCATGTTTTAGAAATAAAAAATACGAGGAGGAGGTAAAAGGGAAGCTGAAGGAAGTAGAGGCTGATTTAAATCTCCAAGCCCCTCTTGAACTTCAGCGAGACCAGAAAGCTGAGTGGGACAGCTTAAAGAGGCAGTTAGAGACCATTCTACACTCTATGTTAATGCGTAAATGGGAGGCCAGCAAAATTGCCCACTTCGAGTACTGTGAAGGTGCTGGCAAACTCCTTGCATGGAAATCCAAGGTTGACAGGGTAAGGAATCATATTAAAGAGACCATTAATGGTAACGACACTTTCTCCTCAGATGGGGAAATTAGTCAGGCTTTTCAGACCTATTTTCAAGACATCTATTGTGAAGACAAAAGTCTGGATGACCAAAGTGTTAAGAGCTGGTTGGGGGACATCGCCCTTCCTTCTTTGGGGTCTGAACATCAACCACAACTGGACAAGGTCTTTACTCAAATTGAGGTCAGAGAAGCCATCCAACGCTGCAAGAATGGGAAAGCAGCGGGTCCCGACGGTCTCCCAGGGGAGATCTATAGCTGTTGGGTGATAAAATCATTCCCACTCTTACTCTGCTTTTCAACCATGCGCTGGAATCCAGTCTCGGACTCCCTGCGTCATAGATTTATGCTTTAATAATCCAGATTTTGAAACCAGGGAAATCCCCATTGAGCTGCGAGTCATATAGACCTAGATCATTATTGAACGAGGCTATAAAATTTTTACTTCAATTTTAGCAGCAACATTAGGCCTTATGGTGGGGGACATCCTTCATTCAGATTAAAAGGGTTTTGTTAGGAACCGGCAGCTTTCGGATCTCACCTATGACTTTTTTGGAGCTATCGATCTGTCGACATATTGTCTCTCACTGGCCTCCATGACTTTGGATGCCACCAAGGCCTTCGACAGAGTGAATTGGATCTACCTGTCGGAGGTCTTGAGGATGTTCAACGTGGGAGAGAAATGTTGCCAAATGGTCCAGTTGATCTATCAAAATCCAACGGCTAGACTTTTGGTTAACTGGAACATCACGGACCCTTTTAAGATCACAAGAGGGAGTAGGCAGGGCTGCCCACTCTCCCCTCTTCTTTATGATCTTTACATTGAGCCACTTTCTTAATGGCTTAGGGATGAGACTAACATTCAGCCCTTTAAGTATGGAGAGTGTGAGAGGAAGGTAGCCCTGTATGCCGATGATATTCTGGTCTTATCCGCCAACCTACTGTCAGCTTTCCCAGCGGTCATTAGTCTAGCCCAGGAGTTCGGCTCTGTCTCAGGATATGAGATCAATGCTTCAAAGATGGAGATCATGACTTGGAACCTTGGAGAGACCCAGCATCGAGGCCAGCTTAGTCCCAGCCTAAGATACTTGGGAGTTCATGTGGTCCAAGACATCACTAAGATTGCCAATACCAACATGACTATAGTGGCAAGAGACTGTCAGAGGCTAATGAGATCTTGGGCCCTGGTACCTCTCTCCGTTTGGGTAGAATAAATCTGATTAAGATGTTGATACTTCTGAAGATTACTTTTCTCTGTAATTGTATTCCTCTGTATTTTGAAAAATCTTCGATTGATAAGCTGCAGAGTGAAATTAATTAATTTGTCTGGGCATCCAAGTCACCTAGGATCGCTTGGAAGAAGTTGAGACAGAGGAGAGAAAAGGGTGGCCTAGCTTCACCAGATCTTCAGTTGTATGCCTGGGCCTTCCAACTATCACATTCCCGCATGCTATTGAGAATGCCCGTGAATACAGGTGCTGGAGGATGTTTCTTGCTATGCTATGGGGTGCTCATTTATCAGATGAGGGTTTTATTGTTTAAATTTGGGGAGTCAAAGTTAAAAAAAAGTTACGCTGGATTTACCATTGGGGCACCGACGGACAGAGCGGGGCCTCATACTCCCGAGCGGTCGCCGGGTGAGGTGAGGTCTTCACCCACACAAAGCTGGGAAGAAGACGTTCTTCTCCCCTTCCAGTGGGCATTCATTTGTGATGACTCCGGGTAGATATGTAACTTTTCTAGTACATTTTGTGTCCTTTTCACTCAACACATTGTTCATAGTTGCAGTAGCGTGTTTCATATGGTCCTGAAGAAAGCCGGGGCAATGCCCCTCAGGCTGAAACATGTCGACCCTTCTGCACAGCGCCTTGGGGTAGTCATACTACTCGGCGTGTTTTTAACTAATGGCACATAGTTTGCGTTTTGAATGTTGTACAGCGCCTGTGTAGTCAATTTTAAGTTTTAATTTTTTCACTGTCACCTTAGCACTGCACTTTAGGACACACCACTTTACAATGGACATCATGGCTAGATCACTGACATCCAATTCCACAGCGGCACTACATGGTCGTTTGTGATATGGAATGATCAGTAAAACATCCCACATGACGTAAAATCCACCATAAAGGGTGGTCTGATGGGAGTTTTCCAGCCTATGTTCTCAACAGCATATGTTCACACACGCACCCACTGTTGCACATTCGCTAGCACAGCTGAACCGCCTTTTTTTCAGACCTAGTCTGCTCTCTTGTGTATTTTGTATCAGGTGTAGGGGAGCGAGCAGAGAGGTCATTAAATATTCCCCTTGACCCTCCACATACATGTTTTGTTTTCTAGGGTTCTTTACTGGCCCAGGACTGTGTGAAACTATGGATGGAATCTTGTAAGACCTTACACAAAGTTGTCAAAGCAGCTTGTTTAAAAAGAAACCACCTGTTCACCATCCACAGGGCCTACTTCGCTCCCCATCCTAAAGGGCCACCAGTGAGTTGTAAAAAATGTGGTCAGGTTGCTGCCACGGATATCCACATGTTTAAGGCGTGTCCATCCCTGGTTGCCTTCTGGGGAAGTGTGGGTGAATTTTTAACAAACACTTTGGGATGCCCCATCAACATAGACTTACACCTAAGCATATTTGGCTCTGCAAAGAATGTTCCCGGCCCCCCGGGAGTTTTGCTGTTCTATGCTATCTTACTAGCCAGGAGGTAAATTTGCATGAAATTGACAGATTCATCTCCTCCCACCTTCTTGGACCGTCAGTCCTCAGTCTTGGCGGTTTCCAAAATGGATCTTGCATAAGAAGAGAGAATTTTGGAATCTTTTGCAAGCTCGATGGGGTTCAGAGTCGTTGCATTAACAGGGTTTCTTTTTTTTCCCTAGAGTCCTATGATTAAGCCATTAACACTCTTTGGGCTAGATTGGCGAATGCCGGATTTCATGGCAAGATTCTCGGGCGGAAGTTATCTAGCTCTTAGAGCTCGGCAGAAGAGTTATCACAGTGGTTACCTCATTGATCCCCCAGATGTTCTGGTACTAGTAGGTGGGTCCCCCTTTCCCTAATCAACCTACGCCCCCCAGTTCTCTGGGGGTGAGTACAGGCATTTAGGGTGTGATTTGAAGGGGGATTGGTGGCGAATGATGACAACATTTGTTTTTTTACATTTCGCAACACAATAAATACAACAGTAAGGAAAACGTAGTGAGTGCAACAAAAGTGAAAGGATTGGATAGCAGAAAAACTAAAATTACTAATAACATTTCTACAGTTGAAAATATTTATGTATTCTTAAAAATAAATAATTAATATTGAAAAAAATGCCATTAAACATATTAAACATATACAAATAAGACATATTATAATGTCAATTACATAAAATAAAAACCTACAAATATGATATTAAAAACATAATAAGAAACAGTTATAAACAATATTAATTTTAAAAAACAAATATTCACAAACAAACTAGTAAAAACATGAATGTATTTCTTTTATTTCCTACCACTATTTCCACTCCAGTGAGTGAAACCGTAGGGAAAGCATTGGATAGCGTAGGGATAAAAATTACTATTCCCACTCCACAAAGTGCAACAGTAGGGAAATCGTTGGAGAGCGTAGGGGTAAAAATTACTATTCCCTCTCCAGAGAGTGCAACAGAAGGGAAAGCATTGAATAGCGTACGGGTAAAAATTACTATTCCCACTCCAGAGAGTGCAAAAGAAGGGAAAGCGTTGGATAGCATGGGGGTAACAATTACTATTCCAACTCCAGAGAGTGCAACAGAAGGGAAAGCGTTGGATAGCGTAGGGGTAAAAATTACTATTCCCACTCGAGAGAGTGCAACAGTAGGGAAAGCGCTGGAAAGCGTAGGGGTAAAAATTACTATTCCCACTCCAGAGAGTGCAACAGTAGGGAAAGCGTTGGATAGCAGGTAAGTAAAAATTACTATTCCCACTCCAGAGAGTGCAACAGTAGAGAAAGCGTTGGATAGCGTAGGGGTAAAAATTACTATTCCCACTCCAGAGAGTGCAAAAGAAGGGAAAGCGTTGGAAAGCATGGGGGTAACAATTACTATTCCACCTCCAGAGAGTGCAACAGAAGGGAAAGCGTTGGATAGCGTAGGGGTAAAAATTACTATTCCCACTCCAGAGAGTGCAACAGTAGGGAAAGCGTTGGAAAGCGTAGGGGTAAAAATTACTATTCCCACTCCAGAGAGTGCAACAGTAGGGAAAGCGTTGGATAGCAGGTAAGTAAAAAATACTATTCCCACTCCAGAGAGTGCAACAGAAGGGAAACCGTTTGATAGCGTAGGGGTAAAAATGACTATTCCCACTCCAGTGAGTGCAAAAGTAGGGAAAGCGTTGGATAGCGTAGGGGTAAAAATTACTATTCTCACTCTAGAGAGTGCAACAGTTGAGAAAGCGTTGGATAGCGGGAGGGTAAAAATCACTATTCCAACTCCAGAGAGTGCAACAGTAGGGAAAGCGTTGGATAGCATAGGGGTAAAAATTACTATTCCCACTCCAGTGAGTGCAACAGTAGTAAAAGCGTTGGATAGCGTAGCGGTAAAAATTACTATTCCCACTCCAAAGAGTGCAACAGTAGGGAAAGCGTTGGATAGCGTAGGGGTAAAAATTACTATTCCCGATCCAGAGAGTTCAACAGTAGAGAAAGCGTTGGATAGCGGGAGGGTAAAAATTACTATTCCCACTCCAGAGAGTGCAACAGTAGAGAAAGCGTTGGATAGCGTAGGGGTAAAAATTACTATTCGCACTACAGAGAGTGCAACAGTAGAGAAAGTGTTGGATAGCGTAGGGGTAAAAATTACTATTCCCACTCCAGAGAGTGCAACAGTAGAGAAAGCATTGGATAGCGTAGGGGTAAAAATTACTATTCCCACTCCAGAGAGTGCAACAGAAGGGAAAGCGTTGGATAGCATAGGGGTAACAATTACTATTCCAACTCCAGAGAGTGCAACAGTAGGAAAAGCGTTGGATAGCGTAGGGGTAAAAATTACAATTCCCACTCCAGAGAGTGCAACAGTAGGGAAAGCGTTGGATAGCATAGGGGTAAACATTACTTTTCCCACTCTAGAGAGTGCAACAGTAGGGAAAGCGTTGGATAGCGTAGGGATAAAAATTACTATTCCCACTCCAGAGAGTACAACAGTAGAGAAAGCGTTGGATAGTGTAGGGGTAAAAATTACTATTTCCACTCCAGAGAGTGCAACAGTAGAGAAAGCGTTGGATAGCGTAGGGGTAAAAATTACTATTCCCACTCCAGAGAGTGCAACAGTAGAGAAAGCGTTGAATAGCGTAGGGGTAAAATTACTATTCCAAACTACCCCAAATCCAAATCAACCCTAAAACGTAATATTCTCCATTACTTACCTTATAATGCGTTGTAATGGCAGCCATTTGTACGGGAAATCCGCCAGTCTGGCAACACTGATCTTCAGGACATCGGGGTAGCATCAGCTGCTCCTGCGTAAAGAGTTCAGGCTCCGTTGCAGGAATGTGCGTATCTAGACTCTGCAGGACATCGAGGTCATGTCAGCTGCTCCTGCATGAAGAGGTCAGCAGGGGGTTTCAGTGCCTGGAGTGGTGTGGCACACATCTCCGGTCACCTGAAAGACCTCCACTGGCTACCCGTCAATAAGAGAATCACTTTCCGACTGCTAACTCACGCACACAAATCACTCTACGACATCGGACCAGAATGCCTCAACTCACGACTGTCCTTCTACACCCCCTCCCGCCAACTACGTTCTTCCAACCAAGCCCTCGCCACTGTACCTCGCATCAACAGGACCACCATGGGAGGCAGATCCTTCTCATACCTGGCTGCTAAAACATGGAACTCACTCCCCGCCTACCTTCGCCTCACCCAGAACCACCTAGCATTCAGAAAACAACTTAAAACGTGGATATTTGACAAATAATCCTCCTCCCCTTTCTAAGCGCCTTGAGACCCTATGGGTAGGTAGTGCGCTATATAAATTCTCTGACTTGACTTGACTTGAATTCCCAACACGGCAGGGTCGTGGACCAGGCTCAGCGGACTTGATAATTCTCGCCTCGGTGCCTACTCCAACCAGGGATCACACTCTGCAACTCTGGGCATTAGCTTGCCTCATCTCTACAACGGCCCCCCACATTCGCCAGGGATGCCTGGTTTCGCCTTGGAGATACCCAGTAGGGACCATCTCACAGGGATAGCCAGGACGGGTTCCCCAGCGGTCTACAGCGCCACGACGCCTCAGGGCAGCAGTGCGCTTTACAAGACATATTACATTACATTACATTACATGATGCTGCGAGAGGCGCTGTGCGTAGAGTGTGCTTAAACCCAGGGCCGGCTTCAGGGACGTTCGACTGGTGCAGCTGCACCTGGTGCTGGCTTTGGTGGGGGCACGGGTTTTTAAAAATAACTGAGTTTAAAGGCAGGTGAACTTCCTTGTGTGTAGAGCAGTTTCAGGCAGCAAAAAAAATTAAAGATAACTGGTGTTTAATGTCAGCGTCGGATTTGTAACGTGGGCATCCGGGCAATGCCCGAGGGGCCGGTGTCTGAGTGCTGCTTTTTTGAGCAGTCCTGGGTCCGGTTTGGGCACCGTCTCTATTCGAACAGGCAGCGGCCCAGTGGGTGTCTAGGTGGCCCTTCTAGAGGCGGATTGGCGTTCACTGGCAGAGGTGTCACTCCCTGTGTCTGCTGACCGGCCCATTAATGTCTGCACATACTGAGTGAGGGGGCAAGGACCTGACTGGAAGTGGCCTCACTTGTTTCCAGCCGAAGCAGTCATTTGAGGAAAGGCATTATGCAAATGAGGGCCTATTTTCAATCCCAATCCAACCCTGATTAATGTTACTGCTGGTAAGAGATCGGACTTCTGTGTAGTGTCAGTTCTGACTGCTCATGAAGTAGTGGCAAAGGATAATGTACCTGCTGCGGAGAACAAGTACCGTGCAGCTCACAGAACTGAGTGAGGGCACTGTGAGAGGCGTTTTATAAAGTATGAAATGAACGACAGAGAGGGAGCATGGGGAGATGAGGGGCGCCGACGGAGAGGGGTGGGGAGGGGATTCGTGGTCATGGGGGGCGCCAAAAAAGACCGTCGGGCCCAGTCCTAAAGCCGGCTCTGCATGAATCACTCTGGTCCCCAAAGTCCGTCCCATCAGAGAGACATTTACACCAAGACTCAATAAAAGAAGAGCCACCCCCCTCCCCCGGGCCCCGGGGGGGGGGGGGAGGGGCGGGGGGGACACAAGCGCTTCGCGGACACATCAGTGGCGACGAAGAAACTCAAGATGGACAGAGGCGACGACACAAAAGAAGGACACTCACCTGGGGCCTCTGACACGACTCAGCAAGACGACCCCCGAGGTCCAGAGACCCCGCAGGGAGAGGAGGGGGCGGCTCGACGACCCCCGAAGTCCACAGACCCTGCAGTGCCTAGGGGCCCAGGAGCAGCCCCTCTCGATGCCAGGGGCCCAGAGGTGACTCGGGCGGGTCTCTGCAGCTCCTGAAAGTGAAAGGCAGGTGCAGGAAGAGCTGCCGGTCTGACCGCATTCCTCCCCGAGAGCCAGAAAAACTGCATTTGTGCTCAAGGTTTCTGCGCTCCTTGTGCTTCAAGGCGGACATAAACACGCACAAACACACCCACCTGACGCCATCAAATGTCTCGAGACCGAGAGGCCCCAGTGCAGCAGGTAAAGCAGGCTCCGCCCCTTTACGTCACAGAGACAGTATATACACGTATTCCCGGTGTGAATGAATCATATTAATCTGCACATGGACCCTCTCTCCCTCGAGGTGTTTGCACTGCAGGAATCAGCGCCTCGGACTCGGTGCACGTCATGGTTTCACTCGTCTTTATCTCAAACCAGAGATCTGTGCTTCCTCGTTACACTTACATTTAAAGGCTCCGGTTCAATGTCGCATGTATCAGAGCTCATGCAGGTCACGTGCCACGTGGAATGTATGTCTTTGCAATGTCGGGCACTGGGCCCGCATTATGGTAATGAAGAGATACAACAGACACAGGGATAGTTGGCTAGTGAATGGCCTCGAGCACGTGCGCTCGGCCCCCTTTATTGACCAGGTCACCTGACTCGTGACACCTGTGGTGGGTGGGTCTATAGTGTGGGTACAGTTACAAAAGTGACTGGAACGTGACATGCGCTCGGCCCCCTTTATTGACCGGGTCACCTGACTCGTGACGCCGGTGGTGGGTGGGTGTACAGTGTGGGTACAGTTACAAAAGAGACTAGAACGTGACGTGCGCTCGACCCCCTTTATTGACCGGGTCACCTGACTCGTGACGCCGGTGGTGGGTGGATGTATAGTGTGGGTACAGTTACAAAAAGAGACTAGAATGTGATGTGCGCTCCGCCCCCTTTATTGACCCGGGACACCTGACTCGTGACGCCGGTGGTGGGTGGGTGTACAGTGTGGGTACAGTTACAAAAGAGACTAGAACGTGACATGCGCTCGGGCCCCTTTATTGACCCGGGTCACCTGACTCGTGACGCCGGTGGTGGGTGGGTGTACAGTGTGGGTACAGTTACAAAAGAGACTAGAACGTGACGTGCGCTCGGGCCCCTTTATTGACCCGGGTCACCTGACTCGTGACGCCGGTGGTGGGTGGGTGTACAGTGTGGGTACAGTTACAAAAGAGACTAGAACGTGACGTGGGTACAGTTACAAAAGAGACTAGAACGTGACGTGCGCTCGGGCCCCTTTATTGACCCGGGTCACCTGACTCGTGACGCCGGTGGTGGGTGGGTGTATAGTGTGGGTACAGTTACAAAAGAGACTAGAGCGTGACATGCGCTCCGCCCCCTTTATTGACCCGGGACACCTGACTCGTGACGCCGGTGGTGGGTGGGTGTACAGTGTGGGTACAGTTACAAAAGAGACTAGAACGTGACGTGCGCTCGGGCCCCTTTATTGACCCGGGTCACCTGACTCGTGACGCCGGTGGTGGGTGGGTGTACAGTGTGGGTACAGTTACAAAAGAGACTAGAACGTGACGTGCGCTCGGGCCCCTTTATTGACCCGGGTCACCTGACTCGTGACGCCGGTGGTGGGTGGGTGTACAGTGTGGGTACAGTTACAAAAGAGACTAGAGCGTGACGTGCGCTCCGCCCCCTTTATTGACCCGGGACACCTGACTCGTGACGCCGGTGGTGGGTGGGTGTACAGTGTGGGTACAGTTACAAAAGAGACTAGAACGTGACGTGCGCTTGGGCCCCTTTATTGACCCGGGTCACCTGACTGGTGACGCCGGTGGTGGGTGGGTGTACAGTGTGGGTACAGTTACAAGAGAGACTAGAACGTGACGTGCGCTCGGGCCCCTTTATTGACCCGGGTCACCTGACTCGTGACGCCGGTGGTGGGTGGGTGTACAGTGTGGGTACAGTTACAAAAGAGACTAGAACGTGACGTGGGTACAGTTACAAAAGAGACTAGAACGTGACGTGCGCTCGGGCCCCTTTATTGACCCGGGTCACCTGACTCGTGACGCCGGTGGTGGGTGGGTGTATAGTGTGGGTACAGTTACAAAAGAGACTAGAACGTGACGTGCGCTCCGCCCCCTTTATTGACTCGGGTCACCTGACTCGTGAAGCCGGTGGTGGGTGGGTGTATAGTGTGGGTACAGTTACAAAAGAGACTAGAACGTGACGTGCGCTCGGCCCCCTTTATTGACCCGGGACACCTGACTCGTGACGCCGGTGGTGGGTGGGTGAATAGTGTGGGTACAGTTACAAAAGAGACTAGAACGTGACGTGCGCTCGGCCCCCTTTATTGACCCGGGTCACCTGACTCGTGACACCGGTGGTGGGTGGATGTATAGTGTGGGTACAGTTACAAAAGAGACTAGAATGTGATGTGCGCTCCGCCCCCTTTATTGACCCGGGTCACCTGACTCGTGACGCCGGTGGTGGGTGGGTGTATAGTGTGGGTACAGTTACAAAAGAGACTAGAACGTGACATGCGCTCCCCCCCTTTATTGACCGGGTCACCTGACTCGTGACGCCGGTGGTGGGTGGGTGTATAGTGTGGGTACAGTTACAAAAGAGACTAGAACGTGACGTGCGCTCGGCCCCCTTTATTGACCCGGGTCACCTGACTCGTGACGCCGGTGGTGGGTGGGTGTATAGTGTGGGTACAGTTACAAAAGAGACAAGAACGTGACGTGCGCTCGGCCCCCTTCATTGACCCGGGTCACCTGACTCGTGACGCCGGTCGTGGGTGGGTGTATAGTGTGGGTACAGTTACAAAAGAGATTAGAACATGACGTGCGCTCGGCCCCCTTTATTGACCGGGTCACCTGACTCGTGACACCGGTGGTGGGTGGGTGTATAGTGTGGGTACAGTTACAAAAGAGACTAGAACGTGACGTGCGCTCGGCCCCCTTTATTGACCCGGGTCACCTGACTCGTGACGCCGGTGGTGGGTGGGTGTATAGTGTGGGTACAGTTACAAAAGAGACTAGAACGTGACTTGCGCTCGGCCCCATTTACAGACCCTGGTCACCTGACTCGTGACGCCGGTGGTGGGTGGGTGTATAGAGTGGGTACAGTTACAAAAGAGACTAGAACGTGACGTGCGCTCGGCACCTTTTATTGACCCGGGTCACCTGACTCGAGACGCTGGTGGTGGGTGGGTGTATAGTGTGGGTACAGTTACAAAAGAGACTAGAACGTGACGTGCGCTCGGCCCCCTTCATTGACCCGGGTCACCTGACTCGTGACGCCGTTCGTGGGTGGGTGTATAGTGTGGGTACAGTTACAAAAGAGATTAGAACGTGACGTGCGCTCGGCCCCCTTTATTGACCGAGTCACCTGATTTGTGACACCGGTGGTGGGTGGGTGTATAGTGTGGGTACAATTACAATAGAGACTAGAACGTGACGTGCGCTCTGCCCCCTTTATTGACCCGGGTCACCTGACTCGTGACGCCGGTGGTGGGTGGGTGTATAGTGTGGGTACAGTTACAAAAGAGACTAGAACGTGATGTGCGCTCCGCCCCCTTTATTGACCCGGGTCACCTGACTCGTGACGCCGGTGGTGGGTGGGTGTATAGTGTGGGTACAGTTACAAAAGAGACTAGAACGTGACATGCGCTCGGCTCCCTTTATTGACCCGGGTCACCTGACTCGTGACGCCGGTGGTGGGTGGGTGTATAGTGTGGGTACAGTTACAAAAGAGAATAGAACGTGACGTGCGCTCGGCCCCCTTTATTGACCCAAGTCACCTGACTCGTGACGCCTGTGGTGGGTGGGTGTATAGTGTGGGTACAGTTACAAAAGAGACTAGAACGTGACATGCGCTCGGCCCCCTTTATTGACCAGGTCACCTGACTCGTGACACCGGTGGTGGGTGGGTGTATAGTGTGGGTACCGTTACAAAAGAGACTAGAATGTGACGTGCGCTCGGCCCCCTTCATTGACCCGTGTCACCTGACTCGTGACGCCGGTGGTGGGTGGGTGTATAGTGTGGGTACAGTTACAAAAGAGACTAGAACGTGACGTGCGCTCGGCCCCCTTTATTGACCCGGGTCACCTGACTCGTGACGCCGGTGGTGGGTGGGTGTATAGTGTGGGTACAGTTACAAAAGAGACTAGAACGTGACTTGCGCTCGGCCCCCTTTATTGACCCGGGTCACCTGACTCATGACGCCGGGGGTGGGTGGGTGTATAGTGTGGGTGCAGTTCAAAAAGAGACTAGAACGTGACGTGCGCTCGGCCCCCTTTATTGACCCGGGTCACCTGACTCGTGACGCCGATGGTGGGTGGGTGTATATTGTGGGTACAGTTACAAAAGAGACTAGAACGTGACGTGCGCTCGACCCCCTTTATTGACCGGGTCACCGGACTCGTGACGCCGGTGGTGGGTGGGCGTATAGTGTGGGTACAGTTACAAAAGAGACTAGAACGTGACGTGCGCTCGACCCCCTTTATGGACCGGGTCACCGGACTCGTGACGCCGGAGGTGGGTGGGCGTATAGTGTGGGTACAGTTACAAAAGAGACTAGAACGTGACGTGCGCACCGCCCCCTTTATTGACCGGGTCACCTGACTTGTGACGTCAGTGGTGGGTGGGTGTATAGTGTGGGTGCAGTTACGAAAGAGACTAGAACGTGACGTGCGCTCGGACCCCTTTATTATTTATTTATTTATTTATTCAAGGAATTTATAGAGCGCACCTGTCACCTTACAGGTATCCTGGCGCTTAAGCATGGGCGAATTTTGCGAATCTCGCGTTCGCGAATTTTGCGGATTTGCGAACTCGCAATCCGCAAAATCCGTGAATTTTCGCGAATTTGCGAATTTTTTTTTTTGTGTTCGCGCGGGTTTCTGCCAGTTCGCGAGGGTTTTGTACAATTTCGCAAAACGCGAACTTACCTGTCGGGTCGCAAGTTTCGCGAACTTGTTGTTTCTACGTGTCCAGCCTGTTTGGGACACTCTTCTTCATCACTGCCACTCTCTGTCACCACTGCCACTCTCTGACTACTCATGCCACCCTCTGGCCCACCCATGCCACCCTCTGTTTCATCACAGCACCCTCTGGTTGTCCAGTCAGTGTACATTATTGTGGCAACGCAAGCACACCTTCCCTGCCTCAAGTGACCTGAATTAGTTTGGGGCTGATTAATGTGTCACAGAATATTTTTTTAGCTGGCACCTGCTTCCTTAGTGCTTCCTGATTAGTGATCTTTTGCACTTGCTAAGTGCTTTCATTGTTGCAAAATTAGTTACAACACCTGCCCTGCCCCAACTGACAATAATGAATTAGGGGCTGATTAATGGATTTGAACTTCCAGCCTGGCTCCTGCTTGTCTCCCTTAGCTGTAATTCAGGACCTTTGTGGCATATGTGTAACTATTCTGAGGTTCAGAGCAGGGTCACATAATAGTTGCAACTGGCAACTGAACTCTGGAGGGGCCCCTCAGGAAGCACTACAGGAAATGGCTACTAATGATGAGCCTGAACTTTTGAACCTGGTAAGTAGTTTCAGTTTTGCTAAGATCGTATTTCTGCAATTTTGCGCTTATTCGCGGGGCGCGAAGTTGTACTGGGAAGCCGCGAACTCACGCGAACAGTGCGAGCAAGCCATAAAATTCGCTGCTCGCGGATTTGCGGATTGTGCGGGAGATTCGCGAATCTCGCGGATTGCGAATTTACTGAAAATCCGCAAAATCCGCGAGCGAAACGGATTTTCCGCCCATGTTTACTGGGGCAGAGGCTTCACAAAGTGGCAAACAAAGAGTGTAACAGGGAAAGGAGTTCAGCAGGTTAAACCTTCGGAAACAGCCAAGTTTTAACACGTTTCCTAAAAAGGAGAAGTTCCTCCGTTTGACGAATCTCCAAGGTAGACTGTTCCAGAGTTTAGCAGCAGCAACTCCGAAAGATCTGCCCCCAGCCCTGACCCTCCTAAACCTGGGTACTTTCACCAAACATGCAGTTGCTGAGCTAAGTGCTCTGTTTGGGGTATACCTGACAAATTTTGTTTGCAGAGAGTTGGGACCGAGTCCATGCAGGGCCTCGAAGACAAGGCAGAGGGATTTGAAGGATATTCTCTGCTTCAGCGGGAGCCAGTGGAGCTCAGCCAGCGCCGCCGATGCAGAGGGTCTTCTAGGCCAGCCAAAAGGGTCTTCTAGGCCAGCCAAAAGCCAGCTTGGCGGCAGCAGACTGCAATCTTTGAAGTCTATCTAGCAGCAGACCCAGTGACACAAGCACGAGGGCGTTACAGTAGTCGAGTCTGCTCAATATGGTGACTCTGACTACCAAAGCTCGGGCCTGTAATGGAAGTAGCGGTAGGATCTTTCGAAGAGACCTAAAAAGGGCAAAGCAGCTGGACACCATTTCGTCATCTGAGCTTCCATGCTCAACTTATTGTTCAGCATAAGGCCCAGATTGCGAACAGTAGTGACAAGTTGAGTTTTTATCACTGTTTCTGGAGGCCAAAATTTGTCCGGAAAAGGGCGAGGAATCCGACTACCGTCACAGAACAACACCTCAGTCTTGCTAGCCTTGAACTGCAGTGAGTTATTATGTAACCAGCTTGAGCGGGTCACCTGACTCGTGACGCCGGTGGTGGGTGGGTGTATAGTGTGGGTACAGTTACAAAAGAGACTAGAACGTGACGTGGGTACATTTACAAAAGAGACTAGAACTTGACGTGCGCTCAGCCCCCTTTATTGACCCAGGTCACCTGACTCGTGACGCCGGTGGTGGGTGTGTGTATAGTGTGGGTACAGTTACAAAAGAGACTAGAACGTGACGTGCGCTCTGCCCCATTTATTGACCGGGTCACCTGACTTGTGACGCCGGTGGTGGGTGGGTGTATAGTGTGGGTACAGTTACAAAAGAGACTAGAATGTGATGTGCGCTCCGCCCCCTTTATTGACCCGGGTCACCTGACTCGTGACGCCGGTGGTGGGTGGGTGTATAGTGTGGGTACAGTTACAAAAGAGACTAGAACGTGACGTGCGCTCGGCCCCCTTTATTGACCCGGGACACCTGACTCGTGACGCCGGTGGTGGGTGGGTGAATAGTGTGGGTACAGTTACAAAAGAGACTAGAACGTGACGTGCGCTCGGCCCCCTTTATTGACCCGGGTCACCTGACTCGTGACACCGGTGGTGGGTGGATGTATAGTGTGGGTACAGTTACAAAAGAGACTAGAATGTGATGTGCGCTCCGCCCCCTTTATTGACCCGGGTCACCTGACTCGTGACGCCGGTGGTGGGTGGGTGTATAGTGTGGGTACAGTTACAAAAGAGACTAGAACGTGACGTGCGCTCCCCCCCTTTATTGACCGGGTCACCTGACTCGTGACACCGGTGGTGGGTGGGTGTATAGTGTGGGTACAGTTACAAAAGAGACTAGAACGTGACGTGCGCTCGGCCCCCTTTATTGACCCGGGTCACCTGACTCGTGACGCCGGTGGTGGGTGGGTGTATAGTGTGGGTACAGTTACAAAAGAGACAAGAACGTGACGTGCGCTCGGCCCCCTTCATTGACCCGGGTCACCTGACTCGTGACGCCGGTCGTGGGTGGGTGTATAGTGTGGGTACAGTTACAAAAGAGATTAGAACATGACGTGCGCTCGGCACCCTTTATTGACCGGGTCACCTGACTCGTGACACCGGTGGTGGGTGGGTGTATAGTGTGGGTACAGTTACAAAAGAGACTAGAACGTGACGTGCGCTCGGCCCCCTTTATTGACCCGGGTCACCTGACTCGTGACGCCGGTGGTGGGTGGGTGTATAGTGTGGGTACAGTTACAAAAGAGACTAGAACGTGACTTGCGCTCGGCCCCATTTATAGACCATGGTCACCTGACTCGTGACCCCGGTGGTGGGTGGGTGTATAGAGTGGGTACAGTTACAAAAGAGACTAGAACGTGACGTGCGCTCGGCACCTTTTATTGACCCGGGTCACCTGACTCGAGACGCTGGTGGTGGGTGGGTGTATAGTGTGGGTACAGTTACAAAAGAGACTAGAACGTGACGTGCGCTCGGCCCCCTTCATTGACCCGGGTCACCTGACTCGTGACGCCGGTCGTGGGTGGGTGTATAGTGCGGGTACAGTTACAAAAGAGATTAGAACGTGACGTGCGCTCGGCCCCCTTTATTGACCGGGTCACCTGACTCGTGACACCGGTGGTGGGTGGGTGTATAGTGTGGGTACAATAACAATAGAGACTAGAACGTGACGTGCGCTCTGCCCCCTTTATTGACCCGGGTCACCTGACTCGTGACGCCGGTGGTGGGTGGGTGTATAGTGTGGGTACAGTTACAAAAGAGACTAGAACGTGACGTGCGCTCCGCCCCCTTTATTGACCCGGGTCACCTGACTCGTGACGCCGGTGGTGGGTGGGTGTATAGTGTGGGTACAGTTACAAAAGAGACTAGAACGTGACATGCGCTCGGCTCCCTTTATTGACCCGGGTCACCTGACTCGTGACGCCGGTGGTGGGTGGGTGTATAGTGTGGGTACAGTTACAAAAGAGAATAGAACGTGACGTGCGCTCGGCCCCCTTTATTGACCCAAGTCACCTGACTCGTGACGCCGGTGGTGGGTGGGTGTATAGTGTGGGTACAGTTACAAAAGAGACTAGAACGTGACATGCGCTCGGCCCCCTTTATTGACCAGGTCACCTGACTCGTGACACCGGTGGTGGGTGGGTGTATAGTGTGGGTACCGTTACAAAAGAGACTAGAACGTGACGTGCGCTCGGCCCCCTTCATTGACCCGTGTCACCTGACTCGTGACGCCGGTGGTGGGTGGGTGTATAGTGTGGGTACAGTTACAAAAGAGACTAGAACGTGACGTGCGCTCGGCCCCCTTTATTGACCCGGGTCACCTGACTCGTGACGCCGGTGGTGGGTGGGTGTATAGTGTGGGTACAGTTACAAAAGAGACTAGAACGTGACGTGCGCTCCGCCCCCTTTATTGACCCGGGTCACCTGACTCGTGACGCCGGTGGTGGGTGGGTGTATAGTGTGGGTACAGTTACAAAAGAGACTAGAACGTGACGTGCGCTCGGCCCCCTTTATTGACCCGGGTCACCTGACTCATGACGCCGGGGGTGGGTGGGTGTATAGTGTGGGTGCAGTTCAAAAAGAGACTAGAACGTGACGTGCGCTCGGCCCCCTTTATTGACCCGGGTCACCTGACTCGTGACGCCGGTGGTGGGTGGGTGTATATTGTGGGTACAGTTACAAAAGAGACTAGAACGTGACGTGCGCTCGACCCCCTTTATTGACCGGGTCACCGGACTCGTGACGCCGGTGGTGGGTGGGCGTATAGTGTGGGTACAGTTACAAAAGAGACTAGAACGTGACGTGCGCTCGACCCCCTTTATTGACCGGGTCACCGGACTCGTGACGCCGGAGGTGGGTGGGCGTATAGTGTGGGTACAGTTACAAAAGAGAATAGAACGTGACGTGCGCACCGCCCCCTTTATTGACCGGGTCACCTGACTTGTGACGTCGGTGGTGGGTGGGTGTATAGTGTGGGTGCAGTTACGAAAGAGACTAGAACGTGACGTGCGCTCGGACCCCTTTATTATTTATTTATTTATTTATTCAAGGAATTTATAGAGCGCAGCTGTCACCTTACAGGTATCCTGGCGCTTAAGCATGGGCAAATTTTGCGAATCTCGCGTTCGCGAATTTTGCGGATTTGCGAACTCGCAATCCGCAAAATCCGTGAATTTTCGCGAATTTGCGGATTTTTTTTTTGTTTTCGGGCGGGTTTCTGCCAGTTCGCGAGGGTTTTGTACAATTTCGCAAAACGCGAACTTACCTGTCGGGTCGCAAGTTTCGCGAACTTGTTGTTTCTACGTGTCCAGCCTGTTTGGGACACTCTTCTTCATCACTGCCACTCTCTGTCACCACTGCCACTCTCTGACTACTCATGCCACCCTCTGGCCCACCCATGCCACCCTCTGTTTCATCACAGCACCCTCTGGTTGTCCAGTCAGTGTACATTATTGTGGCAACGCAAGCACACCTTCCCTGCCTCAAGTGACCTGAATTAATTTGGGGCTGATTAATGTGTCACAGAATGTTTTTTTAGCTGGCACCTGCTTCCTTAGTGCTTCCTGATTAGTGATCTTTTGCACTTGCTAAGTGCTTTCATAAGGCCCAGATTGCGAACAGTAGTGACCAGTTGAGTTTTTATCACTGTTTCTGGAGGCCAAAATTTGTCCGGAAAAGGGCGAGGAATCCGACTACCGTCACAGAACAACACCTCAGTCTTGCTAGCCTTGAACTGCAGTGAGTTATTATGTAACCAGCTTGAGCGGGTCACCTGACTCGTGACGCCGGTGGTGGGTGGGTGTATAGTGTGGGTACAGTTACAAAAGAGACTAGAACGTGACGTGGGTACATTTACAAAAGAGACTAGAACTTGACGTGCGCTCAGCCCCCTTTATTGACCCAGGTCACCTGACTCGTGACGCCGGTGGTGGGTGTGTGTATAGTGTGGGTACAGTTACAAAAGAGACTAGAACGTGACGTGCGCTCTGCCCCATTTATTGACCGGGTCACCTGACTTGTGACGCCGGTGGTGGGTGGGTGTATAGTGTGGGTACAGTTACAAAAGAGACTAGAATGTGATGTGCGCTCCGCCCCCTTTATTGACCCGGGTCACCTGACTCGTGACGCCGGTGGTGGGTGGGTGTATAGTGTGGGTACAGTTACAAAAGAGACTAGAACGTGACGTGCGCTCGGCCCCCTTTATTGACCCGGGACACCTGACTCGTGACGCCGGTGGTGGGTGGGTGAATAGTGTGGGTACAGTTACAAAAGAGACTAGAACGTGACGTGCGCTCGGCCCCCTTTATTGACCCGGGTCACCTGACTCGTGACACCGGTGGTGGGTGGATGTATAGTGTGGGTACAGTTACAAAAGAGACTAGAATGTGATGTGCGCTCCGCCCCCTTTATTGACCCGGGTCACCTGACTCGTGACGCCGGTGGTGGGTGGGTGTATAGTGTGGGTACAGTTACAAAAGAGACTAGAACGTGATGTGCGCTCCCCCCCTTTATTGACCGGGTCACCTGACTCGTGACACCGGTGGTGGGTGGGTGTATAGTGTGGGTACAGTTACAAAAGAGACTAGAACGTGACGTGCGCTCGGCCCCCTTTATTGACCCGGGTCACCTGACTCGTGACGCCGGTGGTGGGTGGGTGTATAGTGTGGGTACAGTTACAAAAGAGACAAGAACGTGACGTGCGCTCGGCCCCCTTCATTGACCCGGGTCACCTGACTCGTGACGCCGGTCGTGGGTGGGTGTATAGTGTGGGTACAGTTACAAAAGAGATTAGAACATGACGTGCGCTCGGCCCCCTTTATTGACCGGGTCACCTGACTCGTGACACCGGTGGTGGGTGGGTGTATAGTGTGGGTACAGTTACAAAAGAGACTAGAACGTGACGTGCGCTCGGCCCCCTTTATTGACCCGGGTCACCTGACTCGTGACGCCGGTGGTGGGTGGGTGTATAGTGTGGGTACAGTTACAAAAGAGACTAGAACGTGACTTGCGCTCGGCCCCATTTATAGACCCTGGTCACCTGACTCGTGACCCCGGTGGTGGGTGGGTGTATAGAGTGGGTACAGTTACAAAAGAGACTAGAACGTGACGTGCGCTCGGCACCTTTTATTGACCCGGGTCACCTGACTCGAGACGCTGGTGGTGGGTGGGTGTATAGTGTGGGTACAGTTACAAAAGAGACTAGAACGTGACGTGCGCTCGGCCCCCTTCATTGACCCGGGTCACCTGACTCGTGACGCCGGTCGTGGGTGGGTGTATAGTGTGGGTACAGTTACAAAAGAGATTAGAACGTGACGTGCGCTCGGCCCCCTTTATTGACCGGGTCACCTGACTCGTGACACCGGTGGTGGGTGGGTGTATAGTGTGGGTACAATAACAATAGAGACTAGAACGTGACGTGCGCTCTGCCCCCTTTATTGACCCGGGTCACCTGACTCGTGACGCCGGTGGTGGGTGGGTGTATAGTGTGGGTACAGTTACAAAAGAGACTAGAACGTGACGTGCGCTCCGCCCCCTTTATTGACCCGGGTCACCTGACTCGTGACGCCGGTGGTGGGTGGGTGTATAGTGTGGGTACAGTTACAAAAGAGACTAGAACGTGACATGCGCTCGGCTCCCTTTATTGACCCGGGTCACCTGACTCGTGACGCCGGTGGTGGGTGGGTGTATAGTGTGGGTACAGTTACAAAAGAGAATAGAACGTGACGTGCGCTCGGCCCCCTTTATTGACCCAAGTCACCTGACTCGTGACGCCGGTGGTGGGTGGGTGTATAGTGTGGGTACAGTTACAAAAGAGACTAGAACGTGACATGCGCTCGGCCCCCTTTATTGACCAGGTCACCTGACTCGTGACACCGGTGGTGGGTGGGTGTATAGTGTGGGTACCGTTATAAAAGAGACTAGAACGCGACGTGCGCTCGGCCCCCTTCATTGACCCGTGTCACCTGACTCGTGACGCCGGTGGTGGGTGGGTGTATAGTGTGGGTACAGTTACAAAAGAGACTAGAACGTGACGTGCGCTCGGCCCCCTTTATTGACCCGGGTCACCTGACTCGTGACGCCGGTGGTGGGTGGGTGTATAGTGTGGGTACAGTTACAAAAGAGACTAGAACGTGATGTGCGCTCCGCCCCCTTTATTGACCCGGGTCACCTGACTCGTGACGCCGGTGGTGGGTGGGTGTATAGTGTGGGTACAGTTACAAAAGAGACTAGAACGTGACGTGCGCTCGGCCCCCTTTATTGACCCGGGTCACCTGACTCATGACGCCGGGGGTGGGTGGGTGTATAGTGTGGGTGCAGTTCAAAAAGAGACTAGAACGTGACGTGCGCTCGGCCCCCTTTATTGACCCGGGTCACCTGACTCGTGACGCCGGTGGTGGGTGGGTGTATATTGTGGGTACAGTTACAAAAGAGACTAGAACGTGACGTGCGCTCGACCCCCTTTATTAACCGGGTCACCGGACTCGTGACGCCGGTGGTGGGTGGGCGTATAGTGTGGGTACAGTTACAAAAGAGACTAGAACGTGACGTGCGCTCGACCCCCTTTATTGACCGGGTCACCGGACTCGTGACGCCGGAGGTGGGTGGGCGTATAGTGTGGGTACAGTTACAAAAGAGAATAGAACGTGACGTGCGCACCGCCCCCTTTATTGACCGGGTCACCTGACTTGTGACGTCGGTGGTGGGTGGGTGTATAGTGTGGGTGCAGTTACGAAAGAGACTAGAACGTGACGTGCGCTCGGACCCCTTTATTATTTATTTATTTATTTATTCAAGGAATTTATAGAGCGCAGCTGTCACCTTACAGGTATCCTGGCGCTTAAGCATGGGCAAATTTTGCGAATCTCGCGTTTGCGAATTTTGCGGATTTGCGAACTCGCAATCCGCAAAATCCGTGAATTTTCGCGAATTTGCGGATTTTTTTTTTGTGTTCGCGCGGGTTTCTGCCAGTTCGCGAGGGTTTTGTACAATTTCGCAAAACGCGAACTTACCTGTCGGGTCGCAAGTTTCGCGAACTTGTTGTTTCTACGTGTCCAGCCTGTTTGGGACACTCTTCTTCATCACTGCCACTCTCTGTCACCACTGCCACTCTCTGACTACTCATGCCACCCTCTGGCCCACCCATGCCACCCTCTGTTTCATCACAGCACCCTCTGGTTGTCCAGTCAGTGTACATTATTGTGGCAACGCAAGCACACCTTCCCTGCCTCAAGTGACCTGAATTAATTTGGGGCTGATTAATGTGTCACAGAATATTTTTTTAGCTGGCACCTGCTTCCTTAGTGCTTCCTGATTAGTGATCTTTTGCACTTGCTAAGTGCTTTCATAAGGCCCAGATTGCGAACAGTAGTGACCAGTTGAGTTTTTATCACTGTTTCTGGAGGCCAAAATTTGTCCGGAAAAGGGCGAGGAATCCGACTACCGTCACAGAACAACACCTCAGTCTTGCTAGCCTTGAACTGCAGTGAGTTATTATGTAACCAGCTTGAGCGGGTCACCTGACTCGTGACGCCGGTGGTGGGTGGGTGTATAGTGTGGGTACAGTTACAAAAGAGACTAGAACGTGACGTGGGTACATTTACAAAAGAGACTAGAACTTGACGTGCGCTCAGCCCCCTTTATTGACCCAGGTCACCTGACTCGTGACGCCGGTGGTGGGTGTGTGTATAGTGTGGGTACAGTTACAAAAGAGACTAGAACGTGACGTGCGCTCTGCCCCATTTATTGACCGGGTCACCTGACTTGTGACGCCGGTGGTGGGTGGGTGTATAGTGTGGGTACAGTTACAAAAGAGATTAGAACGTGACGTGCGCTCGGCCCCCTTTATTGACCCGGGTCACCTGACTCGTGACGCCGTTGGTGGGTGGGTGTATAGTGTGGGTACAGTTACAAAAGAGATTAGAACGTGATGTGCGCTCGTCCCCCTTTATTGACTCGGGGCACCTGACTCGTGACACCGATGGTGGGTGTGTGTATAGTGTGGGTACAGTTACAAAAGAGACTAGAACGTGACGTGCGCTCTGCCCCATTTATTGACCGGGTCACCTGACTCGTGACGCCGGTGGTGGGTGGGTGTATAGTGTGGGTACAGTTACAAAAGAGACTAGAACGTGACGTGCGCTCGGCCCCCTTTATTGACCCGGGTCACCTGACTCGTGACGCCATTGGTGGGTGGGTGTATAGTGTGGGTAGAGTTACAAAAGAGACTAGAACGTGACGTGCGCTCGTCCCCCTTTATTGACCCGGGTCACCTGACTCGTGACACCGGTGGTGGGTGGGTGTATAGTGTGGGTACAGTTACGAAAGAGACTAGAACGTGACGTGCGCTCGGCCCCCTTTATATATTTATTTATTTATTTAAGGAATTTATAGAGCGCAGCTGTCACCTTACAGGTATCCTGGCGCTGAGGCTTCACAAAGTGGCAAACAAAGAGTGTAACAGGGAAATGAGTCCAGCAGGTTAAACCTTCGGAAATAGCCAAGTTATAACACGTTTCCTAAAAAGGAGAAGTTCCTCCGTTTGACGAATCTCCAAGGTAGACTGTTCCAGAGTTTAGCAGCAGCAACTCCGAAAGATCTGCCCCCAGCTCTGACCCTCTTAAACCTGGGTACTTTCACCAAACATGCAGTTGCTGAGCTAAGTGCTCTGGTTGGGGTATACCAGACAAATTTGGCTTGCAGAGAGTTGGGCCCGAGTCCATGCAGGGCCTTGAAGACAAGGCAGAGGGATTTGAAGGATATTCTCTGCTTCAGTGGGAGCCAGTGGAGCTCAGCCAGCGCCGCCGATGCAGAGGATCTTCTAGGCCAGCGAAGAGCCAGCTTGGCGGCAGCAGACTGCAATCTTTGAAGTCTATCTAGCAGCAGACCCAGCGACTCAAGCACGAGGGCGTTACAGTAGTCGAGTCTGCTCAATATGGTGCATCTGACTACCAAAGCCCGGGCCTGTAAGAAAAGTAGCGGTAGGATCTTTCGAAGAGACCTAAAAAGGGCAAAGCAGCTGAACACCATTTCGTCACCTGAGCTTCCATGCTTAACTTATTGTTCAGCATAAGGCCCAGATTGCGAACAGTAGTGACCAGTTGAGTTTTTATCACTGTTTCTAGATGCCAAAAATTGTCCGGAAAAGGGTGAGGAATCCGACTACCGTCACAGAACAACACCTCAGTCTTGCAAGCGTTGAACTGCAGTGAGTTATTATGTAACCAGCTTGACTGGGTCACCTGACTCGTGACGCCGGTGGTGGGTGTGTGTATAGTGTGGGTACAGTTACAAAAGAGACTAGAACGTGACGTGCGCTCTGCCCCCTTTATTGACCGGGTCACCTGACTCGTGACGCCGGTGGTGGGTGGGTGTATAGTGTGGGTACAGTTACAAAAGAGACTAGAACGTGACATGCACTCGGCCCCCTTTATTGACCCGGGTCACCTGACTCGTGACGCCGGTGGTGGGTGGGTGTATCGTGTGGGTACAGGTACAAAAGAGACTAGAACGTGACGTGCGCTCGGCCCCCTTTATTGACCCGGGTCACGTGACTCGTGACGCCGGTGTTGGGTGGGTGTATAGTGTGGGTACAGTTACAAAAGAGACTAGAACGTGACGTGCGCTCGGCCCCCTTTATTGACCAGGGTCACATGACTCATGACGCCGGTGGTGGGTGTGTGTATAGTGTGGGTACAATTACAAAAGAGACTAGAACGTGATGTGCGCTCTGCCCACTTCATTGACCCGGGTCACCTGACTCGTGACGCCGGTGGTGGGTGGGTGTACAGTGTGGGTACAGTTACAAAAGAGACTAGAACGTGATGTGCGCTTGGCCCCCTTTATTGACCCGGGTCACGTGACTCGTGACGCCGGTGGTGGGTGGGTGTACAGTGTGGGTACAGTTACAAAAGAGACTAGAACGTGACGTGCGCTCGGCCCCCTTTATTGACCCGGGTCACGTGACTCGTGACGCTGGTGGTGGGTGGGTGTACAGTGTGGGTACAGTTACAAAAGAGACTAGAACGTGACGTGCGCTCGGCCCCCTTTATTGACCCGGGTCACGTGACTCGTGACGCCGGTGGTGGGTGGGTGTATAGTGTGGGTACAGTTACAAAAGAGACTAAAACGTGACCTGCGCTCGGCCCCCTTTATTGACCCGGGTCATCTGACTCGTGACGCCGGTGGTGGGTGGGTGTATAGTGTGGGTAAGTTACAAAAGAGACTAGAACGTGACGTGCGCTCGGCCCCCTTCATTGACCCGGGTCACCTGACTCGTGACGCCGGTGGTGGGTGGGTGTACAGTGTGGGTACAGTTACAAAAGAGACTAGAACGTGACGTGTGCTCGGCCCCCTTTATTGACCCGGGTCACGTGACTCGTGACGCCGGTGGTGGGTTTGTGTATAGTGTGGGTACAGTTACAAAAGAGACTAGAACGTGACGTGCGCTCGGCCCCCTTTATTGACCCGGGTCACCTGACTCGTGACGCTGGTGGTGGGTGGGTGTATAGTGTGGGTAAGTTACAAAAGAGACTAGAACGTGATGTGCGCTCGGCCCCCTTCATTGACCGGGGTCACCTGACTCGTGATGCCGGTGGTGGGTGGGTGTACAGTGTGGGTACAGTTACAAAAGAGACTAGAACGTGACGTGCGCTCGGCCCCCTTTATTGACCCGGGTCACCTGACTCGTGACGCTGGTGGTGGGTGGGTGTATAGTGTGGGTAAGTTACAAAAGAGACTAGAACGTGACGTGCGCTCGGCCCCCTTTATTGACCCGGTCACCGGACTCGTGACGCCGGTGGTGGGTGGGCGTATAGTGTGGGTACAGTTACAAAAGAGACTAGAACGTGACGTGCGCTCGACCCCCTTTATTGACCGGGTCACCGGACTCGTGACGCCGGAGGTGGGTGGGCGTATAGTGTGGGTACAGTTACAAAAGAGAATAGAACGTGACGTGCGCACCGGCCCCTTTATTGACCGGGTCACCTGACTTGTGACGTCGGTGGTGGGTGGGTGTATAGTGTGGGTGCAGTTACGAAAGAGACTAGAACGTGACGTGCGCTCGGACCCCTTTATTATTTATTTATTTATTTATTCAAGAAATTTATAGAGCGCAGCTGTCACCTTACAGGTATCCTGGCGCTTAAGCATGGGCAAATTTTGCGAATCTCGCGTTTGCGAATTTTGCGGATTTGCGAACTCGCAATCCGCAAAATCCGTGAATTTTCGCGAATTTGCGGATTTTTTTTTTGTGTTCGCGCGGGTTTCTGCCAGTTCGCGAGGGTTTTGTACAATTTCGCAAAACGCGAACTTACCTGTCGGGTCGCAAGTTTCGCGAACTTGTTGTTTCTACGTGTCCAGCCTGTTTGGGACACTCTTCTTCATCACTGCCACTCTCTGTCACCACTGCCACTCTCTGACTACTCATGCCACCCTCTGGCCCACCCATGCCACCCTCTGTTTCATCACAGCACCCTCTGGTTGTCCAGTCAGTGTACATTATTGTGGCAACGCAAGCACACCTTCCCTGCCTCAAGTGACCTGAATTAATTTGGGGCTGATTAATGTGTCACAGAATATTTTTTTAGCTGGCACCTGCTTCCTTAGTGCTTCCTGATTAGTGATCTTTTGCACTTGCTAAGTGCTTTCATAAGGCCCAGATTGCGAACAGTAGTGACCAGTTGAGTTTTTATCACTGTTTCTGGAGGCCAAAATTTGTCCGGAAAAGGGCGAGGAATCCGACTACCGTCACAGAACAACACCTCAGTCTTGCTAGCCTTGAACTGCAGTGAGTTATTATGTAACCAGCTTGAGCGGGTCACCTGACTCGTGACGCCGGTGGTGGGTGGGTGTATAGTGTGGGTACAGTTACAAAAGAGACTAGAACGTGACGTGGGTACATTTACAAAAGAGACTAGAACTTGACGTGCGCTCAGCCCCCTTTATTGACCCAGGTCACCTGACTCGTGACGCCGGTGGTGGGTGTGTGTATAGTGTGGGTACAGTTACAAAAGAGACTAGAACGTGACGTGCGCTCTGCCCCATTTATTGACCGGGTCACCTGACTTGTGACGCCGGTGGTGGGTGGGTGTATAGTGTGGGTACAGTTACAAAAGAGACTAGAACGTGACGTGCGCTCGGCCCCCTTTATTGACCCGGGTCACCTGACTCGTGACGCCGTTGGTGGGTGGGTGTATAGTGTGGGTACAGTTACAAAAGAGATTAGAACGTGATGTGCGCTCGTCCCCCTTTATTGACTCGGGGCACCTGACTCGTGACACCGATGGTGGGTGTGTGTATAGTGTGGGTACAGTTACAAAAGAGACTAGAACGTGACGTGCGCTCTGCCCCATTTATTGACCGGGTCACCTGACTCGTGACGCCGGTGGTGGGTGGGTGTATAGTGTGGGTACAGTTACAAAAGAGACTAGAACGTGACGTGCGCTCGGCCCCCTTTATTGACCCGGGTCACCTGACTCGTGACGCCATTGGTGGGTGGGTGTATAGTGTGGGTAGAGTTACAAAAGAGACTAGAACGTGACGTGCGCTCGTCCCCCTTTATTGACCCGGGTCACCTGACTCGTGACACCGGTGGTGGGTGGGTGTATAGTGTGGGTACAGTTACGAAAGAGACTAGAACGTGACGTGCGCTCGGCCCCCTTTATATATTTATTTATTTATTTAAGGAATTTATAGAGCGCAGCTGTCACCTTACAGGTATCCTGGCGCTGAGGCTTCACAAAGTGGCAAACAAAGAGTGTAACAGGGAAATGAGTCCAGCAGGTTAAACCTTCGGAAATAGCCAAGTTATAACACGTTTCCTAAAAAGGAGAAGTTCCTCCGTTTGACGAATCTCCAAGGTAGACTGTTCCAGAGTTTAGCAGCAGCAACTCCGAAAGATCTGCCCCCAGCTCTGACCCTCTTAAACCTGGGTACTTTCACCAAACATGCAGTTGCTGAGCTAAGTGCTCTGGTTGGGGTATACCAGACAAATTTGGCTTGCAGAGAGTTGGGCCCGAGTCCATGCAGGGCCTTGAAGACAAGGCAGAGGGATTTGAAGGATATTCTCTGCTTCAGTGGGAGCCAGTGGAGCTCAGCCAGCGCCGCCGATGCAGAGGATCTTCTAGGCCAGCGAAGAGCCAGCTTGGCGGCAGCAGACTGCAATCTTTGAAGTCTATCTAGCAGCAGACCCAGCGACTCAAGCACGAGGGCGTTACAGTAGTCGAGTCTGCTCAATATGGTGCATCTGACTACCAAAGCCCGGGCCTGTAAGAAAAGTAGCGGTAGGATCTTTCGAAGAGACCTAAAAAGGGCAAAGCAGCTGAACACCATTTCGTCACCTGAGCTTCCATGCTTAACTTATTGTTCAGCATAAGGCCCAGATTGCGAACAGTAGTGACCAGTTGAGTTTTTATCACTGTTTCTAGATGCCAAAAATTGTCCGGAAAAGGGTGAGGAATCCGACTACCGTCACAGAACAACACCTCAGTCTTGCAAGCGTTGAACTGCAGTGAGTTATTATGTAACCAGCTTGACTGGGTCACCTGACTCGTGACGCCGGTGGTGGGTGTGTGTATAGTGTGGGTACAGTTACAAAAGAGACTAGAACGTGACGTGCGCTCTGCCCCCTTTATTGACCGGGTCACCTGACTCGTGACGCCGGTGGTGGGTGGGTGTATAGTGTGGGTACAGTTACAAAAGAGACTAGAACGTGACATGCACTCGGCCCCCTTTATTGACCCGGGTCACCTGACTCGTGACGCCGGTGGTGGGTGGGTGTATCGTGTGGGTACAGGTACAAAAGAGACTAGAACGTGACGTGCGCTCGGCCCCCTTTATTGACCCGGGTCACATGACTCGTGACGCCGGTGGTGGGTGGGTGTATAGTGTGGGTACAGTTACAAAAGAGACTAGAACGTGACGTGCGCTCGGCCCCCTTTATTGACCAGGGTCACATGACTCATGACGCCGGTGGTGGGTGTGTGTATAGTGTGGGTACAATTACAAAAGAGACTAGAACGTGATGTGCGCTCTGCCCACTTCATTGACCCGGGTCACCTGACTCGTGACGCCGGTGGTGGGTGGGTGTACAGTGTGGGTACAGTTACAAAAGAGACTAGAACGTGATGTGCGCTTGGCCCCCTTTATTGACCCGGGTCACGTGACTCGTGACGCCGGTGGTGGGTGGGTGTACAGTGTGGGTACAGTTACAAAAGAGACTAGAACGTGACGTGCGCTCGGCCCCCTTTATTGACCCGGGTCACGTGACTCGTGACGCTGGTGGTGGGTGGGTGTACAGTGTGGGTACAGTTACAAAAGAGACTAGAACGTGACGTGCGCTCGGCCCCCTTTATTGACCCGGGTCACGTGACTCGTGACGCCGGTGGTGGGTGGGTGTATAGTGTGGGTACAGTTACAAAAGAGACTAAAACGTGACGTGCGCTCGGCCCCCTTTATTGACCCGGGTCATCTGACTCGTGACGCCGGTGGTGGGTGGGTGTATAGTGTGGGTAAGTTACAAAAGAGACTAGAACGTGACGTGCGCTCGGCCCCCTTCATTGACCCGGGTCACCTGACTCGTGACGCCGGTGGTGGGTGGGTGTACAGTGTGGGTACAGTTACAAAAGAGACTAGAACGTGACGTGTGCTCGGCCCCCTTTATTGACCCGGGTCACGTGACTCGTGACGCCGGTGGTGGGTTTGTGTATAGTGTGGGTACAGTTACAAAAGAGACTAGAACGTGACGTGCGCTCGGCCCCCTTTATTGACCCGGGTCACCTGACTCGTGACGCTGGTGGTGGGTGGGTGTATAGTGTGGGTAAGTTACAAAAGAGACTAGAACGTGATGTGCGCTCGGCCCCCTTCATTGACCGGGGTCACCTGACTCGTGATGCCGGTGGTGGGTGGGTGTACAGTGTGGGTACAGTTACAAAAGAGACTAGAACGTGACGTGCGCTCGGCCCCCTTTATTGACCCGGGTCACCTGACTCGTGACGCTGGTGGTGGGTGGGTGTATAGTGTGGGTAAGTTACAAAAGAGACTAGAACGTGACGTGCGCTCGGCCCCCTTTATTGACCCGGGTCACCTGACTCGTGACGCTGGTGGTGGGTGGGTGTATAGTGTGGGTAAGTTACAAAAGAGACTAGAACGTGACGTGTGCTCCGCCCCCTTCATTGACCCGGGTCACCTGACTCGTGACGCCGGTGGGGGTGGGTGTATAGTGTGGGTACAGTTACAAAAGAGACTAGAACGTGACATGCGCTCCGCCCCCTTTATTGACCCGGGTCACCTGACTCGTGACGCCGGTGGTGGGTGGGTGTATAGTGTGGGTACAGTTACAAAAGAGACTAGAACGTGACATGCGCTCGGCTCCCTTTATTGACCCGGTCACCTGACTCGTGACGCCGGTGGTGGGTGGGTGTATAGTGTGGGTACAGTTACAAAAGAGACTAGAACGTGACATGCGCTCGGCCCCCTTTATTGACCAGGTCACCTGACTCGTGACACCGGTGGTGGGTGGGTGTATAGTGTGGGTACCGTTACAAAAGAGACTAGAACGTGACGTGCGCTCGGCCCCCTTCATTGACCCGTGTCACCTGACTCGTGACGCCGGTGGTGGGTGGGTGTATAGTGTGGGTACAGTTACAAAAGAGACTAGAACGTGACGTGCGCTCGGCCCCCTTTATTGACCCGGGTCACCTGACTCGTGACGCCGGTGGTGGGTGGGTGTATAGTGTGGGTACAGTTACAAAAGAGACTAGAACGTGACGTGCGCTCCGCCCCCTTTATTGACCCGGGTCACCTGACTCGTGACGCCGGTGGTGGGTGGGTGTATAGTGTGGGTACAGTTACAAAAGAGACTAGAACGTGACGTGCGCTCGGCCCCCTTTATTGACCCGGGTCACCTGACTCATGACGCCGGGGGTGGGTGGGTGTATAGTGTGGGTGCAGTTCAAAAAGAGACTAGAACGTGACGTGCGCTCGGCCCCCTTTATTGACCCGGGTCACCTGACTCGTGACGCCGGTGGTGGGTGGGTGTATATTGTGGGTACAGTTACAAAAGAGACTAGAACGTGACGTGCGCTCGACCCCCTTTATTGACCGGGTCACCGGACTCGTGACGCCGGTGGTGGGTGGGCGTATAGTGTGGGTACAGTTACTAAAGAGACTAGAACGTGACGTGCGCTCGACCCCCTTTATTGACCGGGTCACCGGACTCGTGACGCCGGAGGTGGGTGGGCGTATAGTGTGGGTACAGTTACAAAAGAGAATAGAACGTGACGTGCGCACCGCCCCCTTTATTGACCGGGTCACCTGACTTGTGACGTCGGTGGTGGGTGGGTGTATAGTGTGGGTGCAGTTACGAAAGAGACTAGAACGTGACGTGCGCTGGGACCCCTTTATTATTTATTTATTTATTTATTCAAGGAATTTATAGAGCGCAGCTGTCACCTTACAGGTATCCTGGCGCTTAAGCATGGGCAAATTTTGCGAATCTCGCGTTCGCGAATTTTGCGGATTTGCGAACTCGCAATCCGCAAAATCCGTGAATTTTCGCGAATTTGCGGATTTTTTTTTTGTGTTCGCGCGGGTTTCTGCCAGTTCGCGAGGGTTTTGTACAATTTCGCAAAACGCGAACTTACCTGTCGGGTCGCAAGTTTCGCGAACTTGTTGTTTCTACGTGTCCAGCCTGTTTGGGACACTCTTCTTCATCACTGCCACTCTCTGTCACCACTGCCACTCTCTGACTACTCATGCCACCCTCTGGCCCACCCATGCCACCCTCTGTTTCATCACAGCACCCTCTGGTTGTCCAGTCAGTGTACATTATTGTGGCAACGCAAGCACACCTTCCCTGCCTCAAGTGACCTGAATTAATTTGGGGCTGATTAATGTGTCACAAAATATTTTTTTAGCTGGCACCTGCTTCCTTAGTGCTTCCTGATTAGTGATCTTTTGCACTTGCTAAGTGCTTTCATAAGGCCCAGATTGCGAACAGTAGTGACCAGTTGAGTTTTTATCACTGTTTCTGGAGGCCAAAATTTGTCCGGAAAAGGGCGAGGAATCCGACTACCGTCACAGAACAACACCTCAGTCTTGCTAGCCTTGAACTGCAGTGAGTTATTATGTAACCAGCTTGAGCGGGTCACCTGACTCGTGACGCCGGTGGTGGGTGGGTGTATAGTGTGGGTACAGTTACAAAAGAGACTAGAACGTGACGTGGGTACATTTACAAAAGAGACTAGAACTTGACGTGCGCTCAGCCCCCTTTATTGACCCAGGTCACCTGACTCGTGACGCCGGTGGTGGGTGTGTGTATAGTGTGGGTACAGTTACAAAAGAGACTAGAACGTGACGTGCGCTCTGCCCCATTTATTGACCGGGTCACCTGACTTGTGACGCCGGTGGTGGGTGGGTGTATAGTGTGGGTACAGTTACAAAAGAGACTAGAACGTGACATGCACTCGGCCCCCTTTATTGACCCGGGTCACCTGACTCGTGACGCCGGTGGTGGGTGGGTGTATCGTGTGGGTACAGGTACAAAAGAGACTAGAACGTGACGTGCGCTCGGCCCCCTTTATTGACCCGGGTCACATGACTCGTGACGCCGGTGGTGGGTGGGTGTATAGTGTGGGTACAGTTACAAAAGAGACTAGAACGTGACGTGCGCTCGGCCCCCTTTATTGACCAGGGTCACATGACTCATGACGCCGGTGGTGGGTGTGTGTATAGTGTGGGTACAATTACAAAAGAGACTAGAACGTGATGTGCGCTCTGCCCACTTCATTGACCCGGGTCACCTGACTCGTGACGCCGGTGGTGGGTGGGTGTACAGTGTGGGTACAGTTACAAAAGAGACTAGAACGTGATGTGCGCTTGGCCCCCTTTATTGACCCGGGTCACGTGACTCGTGACGCCGGTGGTGGGTGGGTGTACAGTGTGGGTACAGTTACAAAAGAGACTAGAACGTGACGTGCGCTCGGCCCCCTTTATTGACCCGGGTCACGTGACTCGTGACGCTGGTGGTGGGTGGGTGTACAGTGTGGGTACAGTTACAAAAGAGACTAGAACGTGACGTGCGCTCGGCCCCCTTTATTGACCCGGGTCACGTGACTCGTGACGCCGGTGGTGGGTGGGTGTATAGTGTGGGTACAGTTACAAAAGAGACTAAAACGTGACGTGCGCTCGGCCCCCTTTATTGACCCGGGTCATCTGACTCGTGACGCCGGTGGTGGGTGGGTGTATAGTGTGGGTAAGTTACAAAAGAGACTAGAACGTGACGTGCGCTCGGCCCCCTTCATTGACCCGGGTCACCTGACTCGTGACGCCGGTGGTGGGTGGGTGTACAGTGTGGGTACAGTTACAAAAGAGACTAGAACGTGACGTGTGCTCGGCCCCCTTTATTGACCCGGGTCACGTGACTCGTGACGCCGGTGGTGGGTTTGTGTATAGTGTGGGTACAGTTACAAAAGAGACTAGAACGTGACGTGCGCTCGGCCCCCTTTATTGACCCGGGTCACCTGACTCGTGACGCTGGTGGTGGGTGGGTGTATAGTGTGGGTAAGTTACAAAAGAGACTAGAACGTGATGTGCGCTCGGCCCCCTTCATTGACCGGGGTCACCTGACTCGTGATGCCGGTGGTGGGTGGGTGTACAGTGTGGGTACAGTTACAAAAGAGACTAGAACGTGACGTGCGCTCGGCCCCCTTTATTGACCCGGGTCACCTGACTCGTGACGCTGGTGGTGGGTGGGTGTATAGTGTGGGTAAGTTACAAAAGAGACTAGAACGTGACGTGCGCTCGGCCCCCTTTATTGACCCGGGTCACCTGACTCGTGACGCTGGTGGTGGGTGGGTGTATAGTGTGGGTACAGTTACAAAAGAGACTAGAACGTGACATGCGCTCGGCCCCCTTTATTGACCAGGTCACCTGACTCGTGACACCGGTGGTGGGTGGGTGTATAGTGTGGGTACCGTTACAAAAGAGACTAGAACGTGACGTGCGCTCGGCCCCCTTCATTGACCCGTGTCACCTGACTCGTGACGCCGGTGGTGGGTGGGTGTATAGTGTGGGTACAGTTACAAAAGAGACTAGAACGTGACGTGCGCTCGGCCCCCTTTATTGACCCGGGTCACCTGACTCGTGACGCCGGTGGTGGGTGGGTGTATAGTGTGGGTACAGTTACAAAAGAGACTAGAACGTGACGTGCGCTCCGCCCCCTTTATTGACCCGGGTCACCTGACTCGTGACGCCGGTGGTGGGTGGGTGTATAGTGTGGGTACAGTTACAAAAGAGACTAGAACGTGACGTGCGCTCGGCCCCCTTTATTGACCCGGGTCACCTGACTCATGACGCCGGGGGTGGGTGGGTGTATAGTGTGGGTGCAGTTCAAAAAGAGACTAGAACGTGACGTGCGCTCGGCCCCCTTTATTGACCCGGGTCACCTGACTCGTGACGCCGGTGGTGGGTGGGTGTATATTGTGGGTACAGTTACAAAAGAGACTAGAACGTGACGTGCGCTCGACCCCCTTTATTGACCGGGTCACCGGACTCGTGACGCCGGTGGTGGGTGGGCGTATAGTGTGGGTACAGTTACTAAAGAGACTAGAACGTGACGTGCGCTCGACCCCCTTTATTGACCGGGTCACCGGACTCGTGACGCCGGAGGTGGGTGGGCGTATAGTGTGGGTACAGTTACAAAAGAGAATAGAACGTGACGTGCGCACCGCCCCCTTTATTGACCGGGTCACCTGACTTGTGACGTCGGTGGTGGGTGGGTGTATAGTGTGGGTGCAGTTACGAAAGAGACTAGAACGTGACGTGCGCTGGGACCCCTTTATTATTTATTTATTTATTTATTCAAGGAATTTATAGAGCGCAGCTGTCACCTTACAGGTATCCTGGCGCTTAAGCATGGGCAAATTTTGCGAATCTCGCGTTCGCGAATTTTGCGGATTTGCGAACTCGCAATCCGCAAAATCCGTGAATTTTCGCGAATTTGCGGATTTTTTTTTTGTGTTCGCGCGGGTTTCTGCCAGTTCGCGAGGGTTTTGTACAATTTCGCAAAACGCGAACTTACCTGTCGGGTCGCAAGTTTCGCGAACTTGTTGTTTCTACGTGTCCAGCCTGTTTGGGACACTCTTCTTCATCACTGCCACTCTCTGTCACCACTGCCACTCTCTGACTACTCATGCCACCCTCTGGCCCACCCATGCCACCCTCTGTTTCATCACAGCACCCTCTGGTTGTCCAGTCAGTGTACATTATTGTGGCAACGCAAGCACACCTTCCCTGCCTCAAGTGACCTGAATTAATTTGGGGCTGATTAATGTGTCACAAAATATTTTTTTAGCTGGCACCTGCTTCCTTAGTGCTTCCTGATTAGTGATCTTTTGCACTTGCTAAGTGCTTTCATAAGGCCCAGATTGCGAACAGTAGTGACCAGTTGAGTTTTTATCACTGTTTCTGGAGGCCAAAATTTGTCCGGAAAAGGGCGAGGAATCCGACTACCGTCACAGAACAACACCTCAGTCTTGCTAGCCTTGAACTGCAGTGAGTTATTATGTAACCAGCTTGAGCGGGTCACCTGACTCGTGACGCCGGTGGTGGGTGGGTGTATAGTGTGGGTACAGTTACAAAAGAGACTAGAACGTGACGTGGGTACATTTACAAAAGAGACTAGAACTTGACGTGCGCTCAGCCCCCTTTATTGACCCAGGTCACCTGACTCGTGACGCCGGTGGTGGGTGTGTGTATAGTGTGGGTACAGTTACAAAAGAGACTAGAACGTGACGTGCGCTCTGCCCCATTTATTGACCGGGTCACCTGACTTGTGACGCCGGTGGTGGGTGGGTGTATAGTGTGGGTACAGTTACAAAAGAGACTAGAACGTGACGTGCGCTCGGCCCCCTTTATTGACCCGGGTCACCTGACTCGTGACGCCGTTGGTGGGTGGGTGTATAGTGTGGGTACAGTTACAAAAGAGATTAGAACGTGATGTGCGCTCGTCCCCCTTTATTGACTCGGGGCACCTGACTCGTGACACCGATGGTGGGTGTGTGTATAGTGTGGGTACAGTTACAAAAGAGACTAGAACGTGACGTGCGCTCTGCCCCATTTATTGACCGGGTCACTTGACTCGTGACGCCGGTGGTGGGTGGGTGTATAGTGTGGGTACAGTTACAAAAGAGACTAGAACGTGACGTGCGCTCGGCCCCCTTTATTGACCCGGGTCACCTGACTCGTGACGCCATTGGTGGGTGGGTGTATAGTGTGGGTAGAGTTACAAAAGAGACTAGAACGTGACGTGCGCTCGTCCCCCTTTATTGACCCGGGTCACCTGACTCGTGACACCGGTGGTGGGTGGGTGTATAGTGTGGGTACAGTTACGAAAGAGACTAGAACGTGACGTGCGCTCGGCCCCCTTTATATATTTATTTATTTATTTAAGGAATTTATAGAGCGCAGCTGTCACCTTACAGGTATCCTGGCGCTGAGGCTTCACAAAGTGGCAAACAAAGAGTGTAACAGGGAAATGAGTCCAGCAGGTTAAACCTTCGGAAATAGCCAAGTTATAACACGTTTCCTAAAAAGGAGAAGTTCCTCCGTTTGACGAATCTCCAAGGTAGACTGTTCCAGAGTTTAGCAGCAGCAACTCCGAAAGATCTGCCCCCAGCTCTGACCCTCTTAAACCTGGGTACTTTCACCAAACATGCAGTTGCTGAGCTAAGTGCTCTGGTTGGGGTATACCAGACAAATTTGGCTTGCAGAGAGTTGGGCCCGAGTCCATGCAGGGCCTTGAAGACAAGGCAGAGGGATTTGAAGGATATTCTCTGCTTCAGTGGGAGCCAGTGGAGCTCAGCCAGCGCCGCCGATGCAGAGGATCTTCTAGGCCAGCGAAGAGCCAGCTTGGCGGCAGCAGACTGCAATCTTTGAAGTCTATCTAGCAGCAGACCCAGCGACTCAAGCACGAGGGCGTTACAGTAGTCGAGTCTGCTCAATATGGTGCATCTGACTACCAAAGCCCGGGCCTGTAAGAAAAGTAGCGGTAGGATCTTTCGAAGAGACCTAAAAAGGGCAAAGCAGCTGAACACCATTTCGTCACCTGAGCTTCCATGCTTAACTTATTGTTCAGCATAAGGCCCAGATTGCGAACAGTAGTGACCAGTTGAGTTTTTATCACTGTTTCTAGATGCCAAAAATTGTCCGGAAAAGGGTGAGGAATCCGACTACCGTCACAGAACAACACCTCAGTCTTGCAAGCGTTGAACTGCAGTGAGTTATTATGTAACCAGCTTGACTGGGTCACCTGACTCGTGACGCCGGTGGTGGGTGTGTGTATAGTGTGGGTACAGTTACAAAAGAGACTAGAACGTGACGTGCGCTCTGCCCCCTTTATTGACCGGGTCACCTGACTCGTGACGCCGGTGGTGGGTGGGTGTATAGTGTGGGTACAGTTACAAAAGAGACTAGAACGTGACATGCACTCGGCCCCCTTTATTGACCCGGGTCACCTGACTCGTGACGCCGGTGGTGGGTGGGTGTATCGTGTGGGTACAGGTACAAAAGAGACTAGAACGTGACGTGCGCTCGGCCCCCTTTATTGACCCGGGTCACATGACTCGTGACGCCGGTGGTGGGTGGGTGTATAGTGTGGGTACAGTTACAAAAGAGACTAGAACGTGACGTGCGCTCGGCCCCCTTTATTGACCAGGGTCACATGACTCATGACGCCGGTGGTGGGTGTGTGTATAGTGTGGGTACAATTACAAAAGAGACTAGAACGTGATGTGCGCTCTGCCCACTTCATTGACCCGGGTCACCTGACTCGTGACGCCGGTGGTGGGTGGGTGTACAGTGTGGGTACAGTTACAAAAGAGACTAGAACGTGATGTGCGCTTGGCCCCCTTTATTGACCCGGGTCACGTGACTCGTGACGCCGGTGGTGGGTGGGTGTACAGTGTGGGTACAGTTACAAAAGAGACTAGAACGTGACGTGCGCTCGGCCCCCTTTATTGACCCGGGTCACGTGACTCGTGACGCTGGTGGTGGGTGGGTGTACAGTGTGGGTACAGTTACAAAAGAGACTAGAACGTGACGTGCGCTCGGCCCCCTTTATTGACCCGGGTCACGTGACTCGTGACGCCGGTGGTGGGTGGGTGTATAGTGTGGGTACAGTTACAAAAGAGACTAAAACGTGACGTGCGCTCGGCCCCCTTTATTGACCCGGGTCATCTGACTCGTGACGCCGGTGGTGGGTGGGTGTATAGTGTGGGTAAGTTACAAAAGAGACTAGAACGTGACGTGCGCTCGGCCCCCTTCATTGACCCGGGTCACCTGACTCGTGACGCCGGTGGTGGGTGGGTGTACAGTGTGGGTACAGTTACAAAAGAGACTAGAACGTGACGTGTGCTCGGCCCCCTTTATTGACCCGGGTCACGTGACTCGTGACGCCGGTGGTGGGTTTGTGTATAGTGTGGGTACAGTTACAAAAGAGACTAGAACGTGACGTGCGCTCGGCCCCCTTTATTGACCCGGGTCACCTGACTCGTGACGCTGGTGGTGGGTGGGTGTATAGTGTGGGTAAGTTACAAAAGAGACTAGAACGTGATGTGCGCTCGGCCCCCTTCATTGACCGGGGTCACCTGACTCGTGATGCCGGTGGTGGGTGGGTGTACAGTGTGGGTACAGTTACAAAAGAGACTAGAACGTGACGTGCGCTCGGCCCCCTTTATTGACCCGGGTCACCTGACTCGTGACGCTGGTGGTGGGTGGGTGTATAGTGTGGGTAAGTTACAAAAGAGACTAGAACGTGACGTGCGCTCGGCCCCCTTTATTGACCCGGGTCACCTGACTCGTGACGCTGGTGGTGGGTGGGTGTATCGTGTGGGTACAGGTACAAAAGAGACTAGAACGTGACGTGCGCTCGGCCCCCTTTATTGACCCGGGTCACGTGACTCGTGACGCCGGTGGTGGGTGGGTGTATAGTGTGGGTACAGTTACAAAAGAGACTAGAACGTGACGTGCGCTCGGCCCCCTTTATTGACCAGGGTCACATGACTCATGACGCCGGTGGTGGGTGTGTGTATAGTGTGGGTACAATTACAAAAGAGACTAGAACGTGATGTGCGCTCTGCCCACTTCATTGACCCGGGTCACCTGACTCGTGACGCCGGTGGTGGGTGGGTGTACAGTGTGGGTACAGTTACAAAAGAGACTAGAACGTGATGTGCGCTTGGCCCCCTTTATTGACCCGGGTCACGTGACTCGTGACGCCGGTGGTGGGTGGGTGTACAGTGTGGGTACAGTTACAAAAGAGACTAGAACGTGACGTGCGCTCGGCCCCCTTTATTGACCCGGGTCACGTGACTCGTGACGCTGGTGGTGGGTGGGTGTACAGTGTGGGTACAGTTACAAAAGAGACTAGAACGTGACGTGCGCTCGGCCCCCTTTATTGACCCGGGTCACGTGACTCGTGACGCCGGTGGTGGGTGGGTGTATAGTGTGGGTACAGTTACAAAAGAGACTAAAACGTGACGTGCGCTCGGCCCCCTTTATTGACCCGGGTCATCTGACTCGTGACGCCGGTGGTGGGTGGGTGTATAGTGTGGGTAAGTTACAAAAGAGACTAGAACGTGACGTGCGCTCGGCCCCCTTCATTGACCCGGGTCACCTGACTCGTGACGCCGGTGGTGGGTGGGTGTACAGTGTGGGTACAGTTACAAAAGAGACTAGAACGTGACGTGTGCTCGGCCCCCTTTATTGACCCGGGTCACGTGACTCGTGACGCCGGTGGTGGGTGTGTGTATAGTGTGGGTACAGTTACAAAAGAGACTAGAACGTGACGTGCGCTCGGCCCCCTTTATTGACCCGGGTCACCTGACTCGTGACGCTGGTGGTGGGTGGGTGTATAGTGTGGGTAAGTTACAAAAGAGACTAGAACGTGACGTGCGCTCGGCCCCCTTCATTGACCGGGGTCACCTGACTCGTGATGCCGGTGGTGGGTGGGTGTACAGTGTGGGTACAGTTACAAAAGAGACTAGAACGTGACGTGCGCTCGGCCCCCTTTATTGACCCGGGTCACCTGACTCGTGACGCTGGTGGTGGGTGGGTGTATAGTGTGGGTAAGTTACAAAAGAGACTAGAACGTGACGTGCGCTCGGCCCCCTTTATTGACCCGGGTCACCTGACTCGTGACGCTGGTGGTGGGTGGGTGTATAGTGTGGGTAAGTTACAAAAGAGACTAGAACGTGACGTGTGCTCCGCCCCCTTCATTGACCCGGGTCACCTGACTCGTGACGCCGGTGGGGGTGGGTGTATAGTGTGGGTACAGTTACAAAAGAGACTAGAACGTGACATGCGCTCCGCCCCCTTTATTGACCCGGGTCACCTGACTCGTGACGCCGGTGGTGGGTGGGTGTATAGTGTGGGTACAGTTACAAAAGAGACTAGAACGTGACATGCGCTCGGCTCCCTTTATTGACCCGGTCACCTGACTCGTGACGCCGGTGGTGGGTGGGTGTATAGTGTGGGTACAGTTACAAGAGAGAATAGAACGTGACGTGCGCTTGGCCCCCTTTATTGACCCAAGTCACCTGACTTGTGACGCCGGTGGTGGGTGGGTCTATAGTGTGGGTACAGTTTCAAAAGAGACTAGAACGTGACATGCGCTCGGCCCCCTTTATTGACCCGGGTCACCTGACTCGTGACGCCGGTGGTGGTTGGGTGTATAGTGTGGGTACAGTTACAAAAGAGTCTAGAACGTGACGTGCGCTCGGCCCCCTTTATTGACCCGGGTCACCTGACTCGTGACGCCGGTGGTGGGTGGGTGTATAGTGTGGGTACAGTTACAAAAGAGACTAGAACGTGACATGCGCTCGGCCCCCTTTATTGACCAGGTCACCTGACTCGTGACGCCGGTGGTGGGTGGGTGTATAGTGTGGGTACAGTTACATAAGAGACTAGAACGTGATGTGCGCTCGGCCCCCTTTATTGACATGGGTCACCTGACTCGTGATGCCGGTGGTGGGTGTATAGTGTGGGTACCGTTACAAAAGAGACTAGAACGTGACGTGCGCTCGGCCCCCTTCATTGACCCGGGTCACCTGACTCGTGACGCCGGTGGTGGGTGGGCGTATAGTGTGGGTACAGTTACAAAAGAGACTAGAACGTGACGTGCGCTCGGCCCCCTTTATTGACCCAAGTCACCTGACTCGTGACGCCGGTGGTGGGTGGGTGTATAGTGTGGGTACAGTTACAAAAGAGACTAGAACGTGACATGCGTTCGGCCCCCTTTATTGACCCGGGTCACCTGACTCGTGACGCCGGTGGTGGTTGGGTGTATAGTGTGGGTACAGTTACAAAAGAGTCTAGAATGTGACGTGCGCTCGGCCCCCTTTATTGACCCGGGTCACCTGACTCGTGACGCCGGTGGTGGGTGGGTGTATAGTGTGGGTACAGTTACAAAAGAGTCTAGAACGTGACGTGCGCTCGGCCCCCTTTATTGACTTGGGTCACCTGACTCGTGACGCCAGTGGAGGGTGGGTGTATAGTGTTGGTACAGTTACAAAAGAGACTAGAACGTGACGTGCGCTCGGCCCCCTTTATTGACTCAAGTCACCTGACTCGTGACGCCGGTGGTGGGTGGGTGTATAGTGTTGGTACAGTTACAAAAGAGTCTAGAACGTGACGTGCGCTCGGCCCCCTTTATTGACCCGGGTCACCTGACTCGTGACGCCGGTGGTGGGTGGGTGTATAGTGTTGGTACAGTTACAAAAGAGTCTAGAACGTGACGTGCGCTCGGCCCCCTTTATTGACCCGGGTCACCTGACTCGTGACGCCGGTGGTGGGTGGGTGTATAGTGTTGGTACAGTTACAAAAGAGTCTAGAACGTGACATGCGCTCGGCCCCCTTTATTGACCAGGTCACCTGACTCGTGACGCCGGTGGTGGGTGGGTGTATAGTGTGGGTACAGTTACATAAGAGACTAGAACGTGATGTGCGCTCGGCCCCCTTTATTGACATGGGTCACCTGACTAGTGATGCCGGTGGTGGGTGTATAGTGTGGGTACCGTTACAAAAGAGACTAGAACGTGACGTGCGCTCGGCCCCCTTCATTGACCCGGGTCACCTGACTCGTGACGCCGGTGGTGGGTGGGCGTATAGTGTGGGTACAGTTACAAAAGAGACTAGAACGTGACGTGCGCTCGGCCCCCTTTATTGACCCAAGTCACCTGACTCGTGACGCCGGTGGTGGGTGGGTGTATAGTGTGGGTACAGTTACAAAAGAGACTAGAACGTGACATGCGCTCGGCCCCCTTTATTGACCCGGGTCACCTGACTCGTGACGCCGGTGGTGGTTGGGTGTATAGTGTGGGTACAGTTACAAAAGAGTCTAGAACGTGACGTGCGCTCGGCCCCCTTTATTGACCCGGGTCACCTGACTCGTGACGCCGGTGGTGGGTGGGTGTATAGTGTGGGTACAGTTACAAAAGAGTCTAGAACGTGACGTGCGCTCGGCCCCCTTTATTGACTTGGGTCACCTGACTCGTGACGCCAGTGGAGGTTGGGTGTATAGTGTTGGTACAGTTACAAAAGAGACTAGAACGTGACGTGCGCTCGGCCCCCTTTATTGACTCAAGTCACCTGACTCGTGACGCTGGTGGTGGGTGGGTGTATAGTGTTTGTACAGTTACAAAAGAGTCTAGAACGTGACGTGCGCTCGGCCCCCTTTATTGACCCGGATCACCTGACTCGTGACGCCGGTGGTGGGTGGGTGTATAGTGTTGGTACAGTTACAAAAGAGTCTAGAACGTGACGTGCGCTCGGCCCCCTTTATTGACCCGGGTCACCTGACTCGTGACGCCGGTGGTGGGTGGGTGTATAGTGTTGGTACAGTTACAAAAGAGACTAGAACGTGACGTGCGCTTGGCCCCCTTTATTGACTTGGGTCACCTGACTCGTGACGCCGGTGGTGGGTGGGTGTATAGTGTTGGTACAGTTACAAAAGAGACTAGAACGTGACGTGCGCTCCGCCCCCTTTATTGACCCGGGTCACCTGACTCGTGACGCCGGTGGTGGGTGGGTTTATAGTGTGGGTACAGTTACAAAAGAGACTAGAACGTGACATGCGCTCGGCCCCCTTTATTGACCAGGTCACCTGACTCGTGACGCCGGTGGTGGGTGGGTGTATAGTGTTGGTACCGTTACAAAAGAGACTAGAACGTGACGTGCGCTCGGCCCCCTTTATTGACCCGGGTCACCTGACTCGTGACGCCGGTGGTGGGTGGGTGTATAGTGTTGGTACAGTTACAAAAGAGACTAGAACGTGACGTGCGCTTGGCCCCCTTTATTGACTTGGGTCACCTGACTCGTGACGCCAGTGGTGGGTGGGTGTATAGTGTTGGTACAGTTACAAAAGAGACTAGAACGTGACGTGCGCTCCGCCCCCTTTATTGACCCGGGTCACCTGACTCGTGACGCCGGTGGTGGGTGGGTGTATAGTGTGGGTACAGTTACAAAAGAGACTAGAACGTGACATGCGCTCGGCCCCCTTTATTGACCAGGTCACCTGACTCGTGACGCCGGTGGTGGGTGGGTGTATAGTGTTGGTACCGTTACAAAAGAGACTAGAACGTGACGTGCGCTCGGCCCCCTTTATTGACCCGGGTCACCTGACTCGTGACGCCGGTGGTGGGTGGGTGTATAGTGTTGGTACAGTTACAAAAGAGACTAGAACGTGACGTGCGCTTGGCCCCCTTTATTGACTTGGGTCACCTGACTCGTGACGCCGGTGGTGGGTGGGTGTATAGTGTTGGTACAGTTACAAAAGAGACTAGAACGTGACGTGCGCTCCGCCCCCTTTATTGACCCGGGTCACCTGACTCGTGACGCCGGTGGTGGGTGGGTGTATAGTGTGGGTACAGTTACAAAAGAGACTAGAACGTGACGTGCGCTCGGCCCCCTTTATTGACCCGGGTCACCTGACTCGTGACGCCGGTGGTGGGTGGGTGTATAGTGTTGGTACAGTTACAAAAGAGTCTAGAACGTGACATGCGCTCGGCCCCCTTTATTGACCAGGTCACCTGACTCGTGACGCCGGTGGTGGGTGGGTGTATAGTGTGGGTACAGTTACATAAGAGACTAGAACGTGATGTGCGCTCGGCCCCCTTTATTGACATGGGTCACCTGACTAGTGATGCCGGTGGTGGGTGTATAGTGTGGGTACCGTTACAAAAGAGACTAGAACGTGACGTGCGCTCGGCCCCCTTCATTGACCCGGGTCACCTGACTCGTGACGCCGGTGGTGGGTGGGCGTATAGTGTGGGTACAGTTACAAAAGAGACTAGAACGTGACGTGCGCTCGGCCCCCTTTATTGACCCAAGTCACCTGACTCGTGACGCCGGTGGTGGGTGGGTGTATAGTGTGGGTACAGTTACAAAAGAGACTAGAACGTGACATGCGCTCGGCCCCCTTTATTGACCCGGGTCACCTGACTCGTGACGCCGGTGGTGGTTGGGTGTATAGTGTGGGTACAGTTACAAAAGAGTCTAGAACGTGACGTGCGCTCGGCCCCCTTTATTGACCCGGGTCACCTGACTCGTGACGCCGGTGGTGGGTGGGTGTATAGTGTGGGTACAGTTACAAAAGAGTCTAGAACGTGACGTGCGCTCGGCCCCCTTTATTGACTTGGGTCACCTGACTCGTGACGCCAGTGGAGGTTGGGTGTATAGTGTTGGTACAGTTACAAAAGAGACTAGAACGTGACGTGCGCTCGGCCCCCTTTATTGACTCAAGTCACCTGACTCGTGACGCCGGTGGTGGGTGGGTGTATAGTGTTTGTACAGTTACAAAAGAGTCTAGAACGTGACGTGCGCTCGGCCCCCTTTATTGACCCGGGTCACCTGACTCGTGGCGCCGGTGGTGGGTGGGTGTATAGTGTTGGTACAGTTACAAAAGAGTCTAGAACGTGACGTGCGCTCGGCCCCCTTTATTGACCCGGGTCACCTGACTCGTGACGCCGGTGGTGGGTGGGTGTATAGTGTTGGTACAGTTACAAAAGAGACTAGAACGTGACGTGCGCTTGGCCCCCTTTATTGACTTGGGTCACCTGACTCGTGACGCCGGTGGTGGGTGGGTGTATAGTGTTGGTACAGTTACAAAAGAGACTAGAACGTGACGTGCGCTCCGCCCCCTTTATTGACCCGGGTCACCTGACTCGTGACGCCGGTGGTGGGTGGGTGTATAGTGTGGGTACAGTTACAAAAGAGACTAGAACGTGACATGCGCTCGGCCCCCTTTATTGACCAGGTCACCTGACTCGTGACGCCGGTGGTGGGTGGGTGTATAGTGTTGGTACCGTTACAAAAGAGACTAGAACGTGACGTGCGCTCGGCCCCCTTTATTGACCCGGGTCACCTGACTCGTGACGCCGGTGGTGGGTGGGTGTATAGTGTTGGTACAGTTACAAAAGAGACTAGAACGTGACGTGCGCTTGGCCCCCTTTATTGACTTGAGTCACCTGACTCGTGACGCCAGTGGTGGGTGGGTGTATAGTGTTGGTACAGTTACAAAAGAGACTAGAACGTGACGTGCGCTCCGCCCCCTTTATTGACCCGGGTCACCTGACTCGTGACGCCGGTGGTGGGTGGGTGTATAGTGTGGGTACAGTTACAAAAGAGACTAGAACGTGACATGCGCTCGGCCCCCTTTATTGACCAGGTCACCTGACTCGTGACGCCGGTGGTGGGTGGGTGTATAGTGTTGGTACCGTTACAAAAGAGACTAGAACGTGACGTGCGCTCGGCCCCCTTTATTGACCCGGGTCACCTGACTCGTGACGCCGGTGGTGGGTGGGTGTATAGTGTTGGTACAGTTACAAAAGAGACTAGAACGTGACGTGCGCTTGGCCCCCTTTATTGACTTGGGTCACCTGACTCGTGACGCCGGTGGTGGGTGGGTGTATAGTGTTGGTACAGTTACAAAAGAGACTAGAACGTGACGTGCGCTCCGCCCCCTTTATTGACCCGGGTCACCTGACTCGTGACGCCGGTGGTGGGTGGGTGTATAGTGTGGGTACAGTTACAAAAGAGACTAGAACGTGACGTGCGCTCGGCCCCCTTTATTGACCAGGTCACCTGACTCGTGACGCCGGTGGTGGGTGGGTGTATAGTGTTGGTACAGTTACAAAAGAGACTAGAAAGTGTCCAGCACAACAGTATATTACTCCCAAACTTTAATGAAAATTAAAGGAACAAAGTCCGAACCTGCGGGACGGAATACACACACAATATACTGTTGTCACAATTCTACCAAAGTCTCTTCAGCTGCTTGACGCATGACGACGGTGCAAACTTGCAGCTGGAACTATGGTGACAAACCGTCCGTTGCTCAAAACTTTGCTGTGCACAGCAAACAAAGCTATCTAGGATTGGCTTGAAAGCCATCAGCCAATTCTAGAGCTCGCTGGTACACTACAGGAACGTTCTCGTTGGCCCTGATTCGCATCAGGCCCAATGAGAACATGTTTAGGATACCCAGCCAGCCACTGTTCTTCTGAACGTCGAGTGTGAGTGCATCGTGACTCGTGAACAAAGTGCTTGAGGTACATGCCTTTCCTGTACGTGTGCAGAAAGACTGACTCGTGTGCACTGGGTGTGAAGAGTGAGGCCTGTACTGGTGTGGGTTCAGGGGAAGGTGGTGTCTGTGATAGCGCAGGATGAGAGGGGTGCTTGTGAGTTCAGGGTACACAGCTTGTTATTTCAGTCCAGCGGGATGGTGCACCCATGTGAGTTCTGGGTAGGTAGTGTGTCTCTGTTAGTGTAGGGTGAACAGCCTGTTGAGGGGGTGGCCTGTCTTTATGAGAGGAGGATGAGTCGTGTAACTGAGTGATTGCAGCCCATAAAAGCCAAATCTACTGCCTTTGACACTGCTCATTTTGGTAATAATGTCAAAGCCAAAGAATGGCTTCGAAATGTTTCACATGTGGATACCACACACGCACATTTATTGCGCCACATGCATGAAGTTTCTATTTGAGAGGCGTTCTTACTCTGAGGCTCTCATCACAAAGTAGAACTAAATTAAGAGTAATACCACAACAAAGCAGTTACATTACTGTAGTTAAGATATATATATATATATCTCAATATATAAATACAATGTACCTCATAATATAGGGTATTAGGGCTGTATGGCCCATAAATGACTAAATAGGAGTGATGCGTTGACAATAGATTTACAGATTAAGGCACAAAAGTTACAGGAACCTTTTGCAGGTAAATGACAAGCTTTGTGTTTTAACAAAAAACTATAATGTAGTTTTGTCACATTTCAGTAAATTATTAACAGCAAATGTACTCTAATTGGAACACGCTAATATGCAGCAATTCAAAACAACACATATGTGGGGCTTTAAAAACACTCTAAATGAAGGTTTATAGACAGTGATATGCTGTTGATGCCCTCATACTGCAAAATACCACAAAAACACTTACTTTTGACAGAAATGCTTTCTTGTATTCCTTTTGCAGTTTTATATAGTGCAAACATTACCCAAGAGCATGGTAGCACTTTACATGACCACCAGATTAAATTACACCAGGATAGATTTGTTTTTTTTAGGGTCAGGGAAATTAATTAATTTTCCCAGGATCATGGACCCAGTTACCAAGGGCAGCTTTGTTCACTCTGTAACATGGCCTCCCTTTCACCAAATAACAAACAACACACGTCAGCGCTTTGACACTAGAAAGAGGGAGATTTTGAATAAAAAATCAGGAGTTTTCACCCCCCCCCCATTGACTTGAAGAATTTAGACAGGAGACTGCTAAAATAAAGCCATTTTTTCTGAGAAAATTGGGAGTCTCCTGCCTAAATTGTGGCTGTTGGCATGTGTGAAACAATCGCCGGATGTTTAGTATTCCCCTTAGGGTAACCAACCGTCCGTAAATTTCACAGACCGTACGTAATTTGGATCTCACATCCTTTGTCCGTGATGATCCCTTTTACGGACACCGTTTGTCCGCAATTTTGGACATTGCAGGGACAACACTGTTCCCCTGCATGAAGCCTCAACTCCGTGATGTCTCATCATTTTACAACGGATACATTTTCAATATTATATTCAAGGAAGCCATGATTGCTGCTTTTTTACTTTATGCAACTAACAACCATTGACAAAGCCAATAGTTCTGGCTTGTTGTAGGTGTAACGTTTCTTGTTGTGTTATATATCTGGATATAATGACAGAAGAGGCAAAATACCATCTGGCGGCACACTATGCTAAGCACAGATTTTTGGCTTAGATGTTTTAAGCAACGCCCTTAATTACATCAAACACCCCCTTTGGAGAGCCCTCCCCAGTTATTTCATCTCACTTAAAGTCCTGGTAACAACACCTTGTCACAGTCACCTCACATCCTGGCACTGTGCATCATGCATGACTCATGCCTTCCACTTTTCAGATTGCCTGTGTGCAGGGGCATAGGGAACCCTGCCCCCACCCCCTGCTTTAGGAACTACAGGGAGGGTGACATTCTTTATGGGCCTCTTCTCTCTGCAACTCTGCAGACAAAGGCTCAGCTCATAATTAAAAAGAAAAATGTGGGCAAGTGAGTAAGTGAAGGGATGGGCGGATGGCTGAATGGATTACTGAAAGGGTGAATAGATGGATGATGAGAGAAAGGATGGATGGATGACTGAGTGGAAGGATGGATGAGAGAAAAGGTAAATTGATGGATGTATGGGTGGAAGAGTAGATGGATGGGTAAAAGGGTGGATGGATGGATGATTGAAAGGGTGGATGATGGGCAAGTGAATAGGTGGATGGATGAGTGAAATGATTGATGAATTGATAGGTGAAAGGGTGAATGGATGGACGGATGAGTGAAAGGGTGGATGTAAGGATGCATGAGTGAGTGAAAGGGAGGGTAGATGGACAAAAGGTCGGATAGATGAGTGAAGGAGTAGATGGATGAGAGAAAGGATGGGTGAGTGATAGGGTCAATGGATGGATTCATGAGTGGATGAGTAGATGGATGGGTGGGTGGGTGGAAGGAAGAATGGCTAAGTGAAAGGGTTGATGGAGAGAGAAAGAGGATGGATGGATGACAGAAAGGGTGAATGGGTGGAAAGATGAGTGACTGGGTGGATGGATGAGTAAGTGAAAGGATGTATGGATGGGTAAATGGCTGGATGGATGAGTGAATGGATGGGTGGAACAGTGGATGGATGACTGTACTGATGGATAGGGTGAAAGGGTGGATGGATGGATAATTGATGGATGTGTAAAAGGGTGGATGGAGGAATGGATAAGTGATGGATGGAAGGATACATGATGTATAGGTTTGCAAATGGTTGAATATGTTTGGATATGGATGGGCTTACTTATATACTTTGCGCAACCTCCTCTGATGTGTCTGTAAAACGTACCTTTTGTCCTGAAGTTTTGTCCTGAATTTTGACCTCCTGTCCTATATTTTTGTCCTGAATTTTGACCCTTTGTCCTGAATTTTTACACTCACTGTCCTGAATTTGCACCCATGCCAGTTGGTCACCCTAGCTGGAACTACTAGTTCACATGGGCACAATGTCCTGGTGCTCCGGGGATGTGCCCTTCTGGACTCTCAGCCTCGCTCTTGTGGTGGCAACAAAGATGACAAAATGATATATTTGATGGATGTTGTTTTCTACCATTCAGTCCTGGCTTCTTTAGTGTAGGCAGCGTGGCTTCTCTTTGCAAAGGAGGGAGTAGCTGAAAGACATCCCTCTCACTAGGACGCCCCTCTCGCGGGTATTCTTCTGCCACAAGATATTCCGGAGGCCCTCTTCATCAGGTTTCCACTGGGCCGGGTGTTCTCCGCAGCGTTGTTCCACCTCCAAAGTCTGCGTGTGAATGGAGGAGGCGATGAGAGTGTCACCACAAAGTCCATAGCTCCATTTGGAGGATGGTTGTTGACTCCTGCCTTTGCGTACAATTTCCTCTTCTTCCCTGGACGTGCAGGGTAGACAGCGATGAATCCATCTCTCTTGTCGGGACCCGCTGCCACCGGTGTCCCTGAGGCCTTTGCCCCTTGCATATCCACGGGCTGCTGTGGAGTGGTCATTTCTCCTTCTGCCGGATGCTTGAGCGCTCTCCCCATCCAGACTTTTGCTCAATCCCAAAGGTAGGTGTTGCCAATGGTCCGACCTGTTCATTCCTGCAGCCGACAGGTTGTCAGAGGGCTTGTAAGTAGATGCCTGTTCTTCTCCTCGTGCCACTGATATTCTCCTGGACATGTATGTCACTGTGCTCCATGTTGTGGCGCATGTCACCTCTTCTTCTGGTGTGTGGGTTAACCTGCCACACCTCTCCTCATCTTCCTGGACGTTGTTGTTTCTGATGGTGTTCTGCCACTTGACTCCTTTCTTCTTTCCACTTCTTCTTCGAGGCATTGTGCCACTCGTTTTCCATATTCCTGGATGCTGATGTTTCTGGCAGCACTATGCCTTTTTATTCCTTTCTTCTTTTCTTTTCTTCCTCGCGACGTGGTCCAGTCATCTTGCTGCTCTTGTCCTCCTGATCATGCTTCTCCGAGCGGCGTGCCCTCCATCCGTTTCCTTCTGGTCTTGTCCTTGCTCGTGGACACTGTCTTCTTTCCACTTTGTGACTGAACCGGTCGCCGCCGCCTTCTTCCATTGACTGTGTTACTTCTGGTTCTTGACGATCAAGGCCCGAGCTACCTCAACAACCGCATCAACTTCTACGCTCCCTAACGACACCTCCGATCAGCCAGCCACGCCCTCGCCGCCATCCCCCGCATCCGAAGAGCGACGACAGGAGGAAGGTCCTTCTTCCACCTCGCCGCCAAGACCTGGAATTCCCTCCCGACCAACCTGCTGTCATATGGATACTTCGTTACATATATTGCGTTAAGTTAGCATGAGTGCATTACATGTTTAAACAGCCTTTTTTCCTTCGGCTTCAGTTTTGCACACGACACATACTTGTTGTTGTCGCCTTCACCCTAGAAGCGGTGAGGTGGTTTATTTGAGAATAATATGTTATTTCTATGCTATCAGCTTTGCCTGGTACACTTGGTACAACTGTCTGCACACTGAGAGCTGCACACTCTGAAATTAACCTAACACAAGGTTGCTGGGAGGCTTGATCCTCGCACCACATTAGACATAACACAAATAATGTTGATGCCAACATTTTGGGCTCTACGCGGGTTTAAGATAGAGTTACACGGAATGAACGTAGACACTTGGTGCTGCGCATGAAGAGAGCTGGTAGCGGTTGATGTGAACTGCTCCTACTGACATTGAGAGGTATGGGGCCGCCCTGCTAAAGCCCGAATGAGACCTTCTTAGATATAATATAATATGCTAGATAGGGTGCGCGAAATATAGGTGATATAGATTTCTATAGAAATTGCATTATAACATGCTAGCACCTTTTGCTTACTATGGATTAGTGACTATGTTGCTGACTCTGATTTTTATAATCTGCATTTTGGTATTATACAAGATACTGCGTTTGAGAACTTTGCATTGAATAATAAATATTTCAAACTTGCACTTGTGTTCTTTGACTCTCAGTTTTGGTTTGAAATGATTATATAACGAAAGAGTGTTCATGTGTTCCACGACTCCTGAGGTATTCTAAAGATCATGTTCTGGTTTGTCTAATACATGGATCATTCCATAATGATCCATGAGACACTGTAGCTAGCTAGGTAACGAGATTTCTGACACTGAGATGAGTTTTTGGATCATCCTAACTCACTGAGGTTCTAGATCTCTATGCACAGTTCTGTGGGAGAACGGAAACCCTGCTACACTGCGACTGACCCAAGACCACCTCGCCTTCAGGAAGAAGCTCAAGACCTGGCTGTTCGAGCAGTAGCAGCTCCCCCCCGCCCCCTAGCGCCTTGAGACCCTCTGGGTAAGTAGAGCGCTCTATAAATGTCTATGATTGATTGATTGATTGATTGATTGATTGATTGATTGACAGGTGTCACCTCCGTCTTCTTCTGGTCCTCCTCGTGGATCTCTTGTGGGTCCTTCTCCGGACATCCGCTCCACGGACTTCTACTTCTTTTTGATCAGACCTTCTGCCAGGTCTCTCATCGCCGGCGACCATCTTGCTGGTCGGATCCTTCTTTTCTTCATGGGCGATCATCTGACATTACCTTCCTTGCGACCAGCCTGGGTGGTCTGCTTTCTCTTCTTTGCAACCAGACCGGTGGTCGACTTTACCTTCTTTGCGACCAGACTTTAGTGTAGGCAGCGTGGCTTCTCTTTGCAAAGGAGGGAGTAGCTGAAAGACATCCCTCTCACTAGTACGCCCCTCTCGCGGGTATTCTTCTGCCACAAGATATTCCGGAGGCCCTCTTCATCAGGTTTCCACTGGGCCGGGTGTTCTCCGCAGCGTTGTTCCACCTCCAAAGTCTGCGTGTGAATGGAGGAGGCGATGAGAGTGTCACCACAAAGTCCATAGCTCCATTTGGAGGATGGTTGTTGACTCCTGCCTTTGCGTACAATTTCCTCTTCTTCCCTGGACGTGCAGGGTAGACAGCGATGAATCCATCTCTCTTGTCGGGACCCACTGCCACCGGTGTCCCTGAGACCTTTGCCCCTTGCATATCCACGGGCTGCTGTGGAGTGGTCATTTCTCCTTCTGCCGGACGCTTGAGCGCTCTCCCCATCCAGACATTTGCTCAATCCCAAAGGTAGGTGTTGCCAATGGTCCGACCTGTTCATTCCTGCAGCTGACAGGTTGTCAGAGGGCTTGTAAGTAGATGCCTGTTCTTCTCCTCGTGCCACTGATATTCTCCTGGACATGTATGTCACTGTGCTCCATGTTGTGGCGCATGTCACCTCTTCTTCTGGTGTGTGGGTTAACCTGCCACACCTCTCCTCATCTTCCTGGACGTTGTTGTTTCTGATGGTGTTCTGCCACTTGACTCCTTTCTTCTTTCCACTTCTTCTTCGAGGCATTGTGCCACTCGTTTTCCATATTCCTGGATGCTGATGTTTCTGGCAGCACTATGCCTTTTTATTCCTTTCTTCTTTTCTTTTCTTCCTCGCGACGTGGTCCAGTCATCTTGCTGCTCTTGTCCTCCTGATCATGCTTCTCCGAGCGGCGTGCCCTCCATCCGTTTCCTTCTGGTCTTGTCCTTGCTCGTGGACACTGTCTTCTTTCCACTTTGTGACTGAACCGGTCGCCGCCGCCTTCTTCCATTGACTGTGTTACTTCTGGTTCTTGACGATCAAGGCCCGAGCTACCTCAACAACCGCATCAACTTCTACGCTCCCAAACGACATCTCCGATCAGCCAGCCACGCCCTCGCCGCCGTCCCCCGCATCCGAAGAGCGACGACAGGAGGAAGGCCCTTCTCCCACCTCGCCGCCAAGACCTGGAATTCCCTCCCGACCGACCTGCGACTGACCCAAGACCACCTCGCCTTCAGGAAGAAGCTCAAGACATGGCTGTTCGAGCAGTAGCAGCACCCCCCCCCCCTAGCGCATTGAGACCCTCTGGGTAAGTAGAGCGCTCTATAAATGTCTATGATTGATTGATTGATTGATTGATTGATTGACGGGTGTCACGTCCGTCTTCTTCTGGTCCTCCTCGTGGATCTCTTGTGGGTCCTCTTCCGGACATCCGCTCCACGGACTTCTACTTCTTTTTGATCAGACCTTCTGCCAGGTCTCTCATCGCCGGCGACCATCTTGCTGGTCGGATCCTTCTTTTCTTCATGGGCGATCATCTGACATTACCTTCCTTGCGACCAGCCTGGGTGGTCTGCTTTCTCTTCTTTGCAACCAGACCGGTGGTCGACTTTACCTTCTTTGCGACCAGACTTTAGTGTAGGCAGCGTGGCTTCTCTTTGCAAAGGAGGGAGTAGCTGAAAGACATCCCTCTCACTAGTACGCCCCTCTCGCGGGTATTCTTCTGCCACAAGATATTCCGGAGGCCCTCTTCATCAGGTTTCCACTGGGCCGGGTGTTCTCCGCAGCGTTGTTCCACCTCCAAAGTCTGCGTGTGAATGGAGGAGGCGATGAGAGTGTCACCACAAAGTCCATAGCTCCATTTGGAGGATGGTTGTTGACTCCTGCCTTTGCGTACAATTTCCTCTTCTTCCCTGGACGTGCAGGGTAGACAGCGATGAATCCATCTCTCTTGTCGGGACCCACTGCCACCGGTGTCCCTGAGACCTTTGCCCCTTGCATATCCACGGGCTGCTGTGGAGTGGTCATTTCTCCTTCTGCCGGACGCTTGAGCGCTCTCCCCATCCAGACATTTGCTCAATCCCAAAGGTAGGTGTTGCCAATGGTCCGACCTGTTCATTCCTGCAGCTGACAGGTTGTCAGAGGGCTTGTAAGTAGATGCCTGTTCTTCTCCTCGTGCCACTGATATTCTCCTGGACATGTATGTCACTGTGCTCCATGTTGTGGCGCATGTCACCTCTTCTTCTGGTGTGTGGGTTAACCTGCCACACCTCTCCTCATCTTCCTGGACGTTGTTGTTTCTGATGGTGTTCTGCCACTTGACTCCTTTCTTCTTTCCACTTCTTCTTCGAGGCATTGTGCCACTCGTTTTCCATATTCCTGGATGCTGATGTTTCTGGCAGCACTATGCCTTTTTATTCCTTTCTTCTTTTCTTTTCTTCCTCGCGACGTGGTCCAGTCATCTTGCTGCTCTTGTCCTCCTGATCATGCTTCTCCGAGCGGCGTGCCCTCCATCCGTTTCCTTCTGGTCTTGTCCTTGCTCGTGGACACTGTCTTCTTTCCACTTTGTGACTGAACCGGTCGCCGCCGCCTTCTTCCATTGACTGTGTTACTTCTGGTTCTTGACGATCAAGGCCCGAGCTACCTCAACAACCGCATCAACTTCTACGCTCCCAAACGACATCTCCGATCAGCCAGCCACGCCCTCGCCGCCGTCCCCCGCATCCGAAGAGCGACGACAGGAGGAAGGCCCTTCTCCCACCTCGCCGCCAAGACCTGGAATTCCCTCCCGACCGACCTGCGACTGACCCAAGACCACCTCGCCTTCAGGAAGAAGCTCAAGACATGGCTGTTCGAGCAGTAGCAGCACCCCCCCCCCCTAGCGCATTGAGACCCTCTGGGTAAGTAGAGCGCTCTATAAATGTCTATGATTGATTGATTGATTGATTGATTGATTGACGGGTGTCACGTCCGTCTTCTTCTGGTCCTCCTCGTGGATCTCTTGTGGGTCCTCTTCCGGACATCCGCTCCACGGACTTCTACTTCTTTTTGATCAGACCTTCTGCCAGGTCTCTCATCGCCGGCGACCATCTTGCTGGTCGGATCCTTCTTTTCTTCATGGGCGATCATCTGACATTACCTTCCTTGCGACCAGCCTGGGTGGTCTGCTTTCTCTTCTTTGCAACCAGACCGGTGGTCGACTTTACCTTCTTTGCGACCAGACTGGGTGGTCTGCTTCCTTTCTTGGCGACCAGACCAGGTGGTCGGCTTCCCCTTCTTTGCGACCAGACTGGGTGGTCAGCTTTGCCTCCCTTGCGACCAGACTGGGTGGTCGGCTTTGCCTTCTTTGCGACCAGACTGGGTGGTCGGCTTTGCCTTCCTTGTGACCAGACTGTGTGGTTGGCTTTCTTCTCCTTGTGACCAGGCTGGGTTGGCGTCCTCCTGGTGTGTCTTCATGCTTCCAGTGATCTGCGTGATCACAGTTCTTTCTGTTGCAATGCTTTTGCTTTGGCGCGCTTTTGTCTGCGCTCTTCGTGTGCTTCGCTGGCTTCGGAGGGTTACGTCACTGCTCCTTGGACCTTCTCTTGGGCACGCCGTCATGCGTGCTGATGATGGCGCTCTTGTTGCTGTGAAACGTCGCTGCCTCACTCTGGCACCTTTGTGCGCTGTCTTGTGGTGTTGGTGTGTCGCTGTGCAACGCCACTCTGTCTGTTGAGTGACCTCGCATCACTCTCTCACTGACTGTCCGTGTGCGTGGAGTTCTGGTGCTCCTGGCACGTTCCTGCGCAGTGCTGTGCTGTCCTGGTGTGTGGGTGTGGAGTTCTTGCACTTCTGGCGCGTCCCAGCGCTCTCATTCATTGGCGTACCTCTGTGTGCTCAAAGGTCTGTGATTCCTTACATCACTGTGCAGTGACCCTTGTGGTTACAGTCCTCGGCTTGCATTGCTGCCGGCTTGCTTTAGGATGTATCCTTCAATTGTTTTGTCCAAAGCTTGTTCTTTCCAGTGCTGTAATTGTGGTGGCCAGTAGGTGGCAGTGCTGCTTCCTTTTCCAGGCCTGCCTTCCTTGTCCTCGGCAGTTTCTCCTCTGTTTCCGGTTCCTTGCCTTTACCCCTCGTGGACGGGGCCCTTTTCACGGATGCCTGCTGCTCTGGATGCATAGGGACCGCTCCTCGGGGAACGCGCATACAGGCACCACCAGGGACAGCTCTTGACTTCCGGTGAGCTACTTTTGTTTTCTGCCTCCGTCGGGTGGCTGCCAGCTGCCTCCTCCATGCTATCCCTGCCCACAGCAGCTTCTCCGCTCACGTGCTGCTTGGGAGGGGGTCTGGGGGCGTCTGCATTGGGGCTCCTGTGTTTGCGGGTCGCACTGTCCTCTGTCCTTTCTCTACACCACTCGCGACAGCCTCTCTTAGTTCACGTGCTGTGCGGGTGGGGGCAGTAGCTGCAGTCGGAGACACCCGGCATTGTTCAGGGGCAGTGTGATTGGCACGGTAATGTGGTTGTGGTGTTCACTGTGCGATTCGACAGCGGATCTCCACACGCTGCGGTCACCTTGCTGCCGCTTTGCTCCCGTGGCTGCTCCTAACGCTCTCTTGCTGCCCCTATTGCGGGCGGAACGGGCGCTCTCTTTGAAGATTATTCACCCCGCCGCCGCAGCCTCACTTGACACACTCTGCGCGGCGGGGGACACGGGACGCTGCAGGCAAGCCGCAGGTGGGCTCCGCTGGCCTCGTTTCGCTATATGTTTATCTTTGGCCGCATCGCGCCCGGCCAGGCGCCATGACTATGCGGGTGGGCTCCACTTTAATGTACTATCATAAGGGGGGTCGCTTCGGGCTTGCAAGGCCCCCTAGGCATTTCTCAGCGCCCGGGCTCACCTGCGGCCTACGGGCCTGTTAAACCACGCGGGTGGACTCAGCGTTGGTCACTCCATGATGGGGGCACTCTGATGCGGCCGATGCAGATGGGCTCCACACGGCTCACTTTCATGGTGATGTCTCTTTGTTGCGGCCGACGCGGGTGGGCACCGCTCGGCTCACTCTTCACCACACATGGGAGGCAGTTCACGCTGGGCTTATAAGGTGTGGGGTGGGCTCCCGTTTACCTTCTTATCTCCAGGCAGGCCTGGGACTCTGCACACGCCCTGCAGGCCTCTCGGCGGCCGGCGCCGATCTCGAGAGGGTGTCCTTGAGGCAGGCAGCTCACTCCCCTTTTCCACAATGTTTTTCTGTCAGCTGTGGCACGCGTGGCACAGCTTCTGTCTCGTTGCCAGTGTAATATCGGGCACTAGGCCCATATTATGGTAATGAAGGGAGACACCAGACACAGGTATAGTTGGCTAGTGAATGGCATCGAGCACGTGTGCTCGGCCCCCTTTATTGACCCGGGTCACTTGACTCGTGACGCCTGCTGTGGGTGGGTGTATAGTGTGGGTACAGTTACAAAAGAGACTAGAACGTGACGTGTGCTCGGCCCCCTTTATTGACCCGGGTCACCTGACTCGTGACGCCGGCTGTGGGTGGGTGTATAGTGTGGGTACAGTTACAAAAGAGACTAGAACGTGTCCAAGACCAGAGCGCTTTACAGAAAGGTAGTTATAAGGGTACAAGAAATATAAATGACATTAGCACGGGAAGGACCGGAAAAGGACAACATCGGTCACAAAGGTTAAACATTTCAAAAGGAGGGAAGAGTAACAGAGCGAACCCTAGGGTGAGACTGGTATGTTATGTTATAGGGGGATTTATATTGCGCACTGCTACTCAAGAGTGTCCTGGCGCGGGGGTACAGAGACAGAACAGGCAACAGAGCTACATTGATTGTTTGAACAGATGAGTTTTGAGGAGTTTTTTGAAAGTAGAGAATTCCTTGGTATGCCGCAGGGCATCTGGCAAAGCATTCCACATGGTGGTAGCCTTTACCACAAAGGACTGCCCCCCAAGCCGTGCTCAACAAAATCTGGGAATCACCAGTCGTCTTTGAAGGGCAGAGCGAAGAGCACGGTTAGGGAGGTAAAAGGCAAACCTTGAGCTAATGTAGGCAGGGCATGGGCCGTGGAGCGCCTTATGCGCCATAGTCAGAGCTTTAAAGTGAACTCGCTGGGCCAGGGGGAGCCAGTGCAAGCTGTTTATGTACGCTCAGTCTCCTTGGGATGTTAAACAGACGCATTCTGAATAACCTGCAGCTTTCCCAGAAGGTACCCCGGGATGCCGATGTAGAGGGCATTAGCGTAGTCTAGACGTGATAAAATGAGCGCCCTGGCCACCGTCTCTCTGGCCCAGCGAGGGAGCAGAGGAAAGAACCTCCTTAAGGCTTTAAGTGTGTCAAAACAAGTCCCTGAGAGTCGCTTGATCTGTTCGTGGAAGCCCAGATCGACACCGAACCATATTCCCAAGTTCTTGGCGACACCACAGTCCCCACTGGGGCATGGGAACCCAGAGGGCCAGAGGGATTCTCTAAAAGCCGTGGGGAATTGGCCATAGATGAGCACCTTGGATTTACCTTCGTTGCACTTCAGGCTTGCCTGTGCCAACCAAGAAAATACTGATGACAGGCAACGATGGGCCACATTGGTTTGAAGATCAACGCCCTTCCAAGTGAAGAGGAGCTGGGTGTCATCGGCATAAGCCATAATTTTGGCACCCAACTTCTCTGCCAGATAGACCAGGGGGGTGAGGTATATATTGTAAAGAAGGGGGCTCAGAGTCGACCACTGCGGAACACCGATGGCCACTTTACTGGAGGATGAGGAGAAGGGGGGCATCCACACCTGTTGGGAACGGTTGTCCAGAAAGGATTTAACCCAAGCCAAGGCCATACCAGTAATGCCGATGTCAGACAGGCGGGAGAGGAGCTGGAGATGGGGTACCGTGTCGAAGGCGGCAGAGAGGTCCAACAGAATCAGAGCCGCCCTGCCGCCCTCGTCCAGGCATTCCCTGATAGCCTCCATAATCTCCATCAGTGCTGTCTCAGTGCTGAAAGATGTCCTAAACCCGGATTGAGATGGGTGAAGAGCACCGGAAGATCCAACAAATCTCTCCAGCTGTTTAAAGGCCACCTTTTTGCACACCTTAGCTAAGGCCGGAAGGAGGGAGATGGGGCGATAATTGGAGAGGAGAGTGGGATCAGCTGAGAGCTTCTTGAGGAGAGGGAGGAGTTTGGTGTGTTTCCATTCCACCGCAAGATCGCCGACATCCACAACAGCTTCGGCGTTCCACCCCCGCACCCATCAACCGAACCTACACACCCCGCCGCCATCCTCCAGACATGGACCGAAGTGACCCCCGAAGACACGACACGCATGATGAACACCATCCACTCCGGATCTCCGACCGACCCATGCCCCCACCATGTCTTCAACAAGGCCGCCTCTACCATCGCTCCCCACCTCCGAGACATCATCGACACCTCCTTCGACACAGCCACATTCCCGGATAGCTGGAAGCACGCCGAGCTCAGCGCACTACTGAAGAAACCAACAGCGGACCCGACCGACCTCAAGAACTTCCGCCCCATCTCGCTCCTTCCCTTCCCTGCCAAAGTCATCGAGAAGATCTTCAACAAGCAACTGGCGCCTAAAATAAATAAATAAAATAAATAAAAAAAATAAAATAAATAAATATCAAAAATTATATATTATTATTATTATTATTATTATTATATTATTTATTAAAATAAATCGGCGCCTGCATCAAAATCATGCAGGCTCAGTCAGCGCAATTCCAACAATGTCTGAAGTTGTTGGGAAAGCCTAAATGAATAATACCAAGAATTCTTTCAGCAGCACCCTTTGACTTTCTTAATAAGGAAGCAAAAGTTAATATCACAGCTGAACAGGAGAGGACAAAACTACATGACAATGACAATCATTGCAGCACACTTCAGACTAGGGTAATGCAGCACTTTCTCAAGTGGGCTGTGGAGCCAGACCAGAAATGTCTTCATCAAAATCAGTTTGACTCCCTTTTGAAGGAAGCTGAGGAATTATTCAGTCTTAATTCCGGTGGTAAGGAGTTCCAAATTCTAGGTGCAATACCGGAGAATGCTCGATTGTATGTATTTTATGGAATTTCTGTCACAATAATACATGTGTCTGCCTGAGTAGAATTCAAGGCAGGGCCCTACTCACATGGATATGTTGCTTTGTTATTCACAACTGCTCTTCTGCCTTTTTGATAGGTTTGTGCAATACACATGCCACATACATACATATGTAAATACATCAAACGAAATCATTTTTGACTTCCAATTTATTTACTAGAAATCAAACTTAAGCTCATATGTTCACAAATGATTCAAGATTTGTTTTAGGAAAAAAATGCTGGCAGAGAATGGTAGTAGGTATATGTGCATAACAGTAACTTTTACAGAAGGCTGAGATAAAACATTACTATTGTATAATACTTGTATTGTTATTATTATTATTATTATTATTAAATGGAATTTGTGGAGCGCGCTGGCACCATGAGTTTCCTGGTGCTATGGGAAATCGAATTCCGGAACTGAGGTTTAGCAGGGTGGGGGAAAAAGAAAAGTTTTAAGCAACTTCATGAAATGCAGGAGGGAGCTGCTTGATTTGATGTTCAAGGGAAGGGAGTTCCAGAATTTCGGAGCCAAAGAGGCAAAACTTCGTCCACCAAATTTGTTAGTTCTGGTTTTGGGTGTGATAAGTGATTTAAGATGGGTAGAGCGAAGGTTGCGGATTGGACAGTAGGGAGTGATAAGGGAGATCAGGAAGGCAGGACTGGGGCAGTTGAGGGCTTTGTACGTGAGACAGCCCAACTTGAAGGCCACCCTTTGTTCAATTGGTAGCCAGTGAAGTTTGTACATCATGGGTTTGGCAGATTGCCATTTTGGAGATTTGAAGATGATCCGGGCTGCCTGGTTTTGGACCACCTGAAGGCAGTGGAGGAGGGTTTTGGGAAGTCCGTGATAAATGCAGTTGGAAAAGTCCAAACGGGAGAGCACAAGAGAGATGATAACCTGAGTCAAGGCAGGTGTGGGAAGCAGGTAGCTGACCTTCCGGATCTTTCTGAGCTGGAAGGAGCAGGATGAGATCACGAAGCCGATATGAGGTCGGAGGGAGAGTTCGGCGTCGGTAATTACGCCGAGGCTTTTTACAGAGGTGGAAGGGGTCGGCGGGGAGCCCAGTTCGGAAGGCCAGAACTGGGTTCCCCAGGAGGAGAGGCTGGAGCCCGGGAGGAGGAGCTCAGTTTTCCCGGGGTTTAGCTTCAATTGGTTGGAATTCATCCAATCTTGGATGTGGAGCATGGCAGAGTGAAAGTTGTCTATTGCATTGGGGGAGTTGAGTGGGAAAATGATCTGCAAACCGTCGGCATAGTTAAAAACTGTAATGTCCCACTTGCGGAGTGAATGGAGTAGGGGCCGGAGGTACAGGTTGAACAGGAAAGGTGACAGGGAGGAGCCCTTGGGGACTCCGCAGGTTGTGGGGGTCTTGGGTGCTGTGTAGGGGCCCAGGCGGACGGCTTGGGATCTGTCAGACAGAAAAGAACGGATCCAGCTGAGAGCGGAGTCCTGGATGCCAGCCTGTTCGACACGGTTGAGCAAGATGTTGTGGTCAACCGTGTCGAACGCGGCCAAGAGGTCCAGGAGGACGAGAGCCTGGGGGGTTCCTGAGTTGGCATTTCTCCTCAGCGTGTCGAGGACAGCTAGGATGACGGCTTCAGTGGAAAATGAGGGCTTGAAGCCGGCCTGATTAGGCTCCAAATAGCAGGAGGACTCAATGAAATTGGAGACACATCTGGTAACATGTGCTTCGAGGAGTTTTGAAAAAGTAAGGCAGAAGCGATATGGGGCGATAATTGGAGAGTATTGTATTAGTGCAGAAGATAAGTTCAACCATAACCATAATGCCTTACTAACAAGGTAGAAGTTTTCCTTTGCTGTCATGTGGTATAATGGTTACATTATTAACTGCGGGTGCTGGATACAGACTGGACACAGCATCCTGTTCTGCCCTGGGGACCGCCCTTTACTAGTTAAATCCATTGCAGATTGGTGCAGTGTGACAAATCCTAGAGAAGAAGTACGCTGTCCTGTTTCAGAAGTGAAAGGTGGACTGTCCGTATAAACCAGTTTGTGACTACACCTAAGTGCCTGGGTCTCTGGGCTCCTGTGGCCACCTCATGAAGGGTTCGCTTAAGGTCCACACTTGCTTTACCCCTCCTCATATGTGGTGCACAGTCATTGCAGCTTCTGATAGCTTCTTTGCCCCTGTGCATGCATCTATATCATGGTATTTGTGCAAGGTCAAAGGTGATCCCCCATGTGCACAAGGTCACGACCATGTGAATGAGAATGCCTTCCTGGGCCAGAGCTAGCACGCTTTTTGCAGTGGTTCGATAAACATTACAAAAAGCTGCACCCTTTGTAATACCAAAGTGCCCCAAAGGCGCCTAAATTGGGCACAAGCGACTGTTGCATTTTCTGTGCACTTTGTGAAATATGTTCCAGAGCTTAATGTGGTTTTCTCCATGTGAGTGATCCATGACATGGTACCTAGAGGCGATTCAGTTCTCAGTATGTGCTATGAAACAAAAACATTTTTTGATAGATGGACATTTGTTCATTTTAGATTGCTTCCCCTACAGGTATTAATATTCTCTGGAACCGGTCTACCAACCAATTCGTGGTGCTGCTGCAAATTAATGACGTGTTGACAGTGAGCGTGTGCTTTCATTCATAATGTGAATACACACCCCATGGTCTGCAGTAATAGTTGAGAAAATAATGTAGAAAACATTTTATAATGCATCGGCAAAGTATTTTTAGTTCCTTTGGTCATTGCTTACTTTTAAATAACACAGGCATATACAATGTGAAATCACAGAGTAAAATTAGGAAAAGGGCTTCCTGCCGACATGCCTGCATTAAACTGGAATCCCTCCAGGGGCGTAGCTTCCATTGGTGCAGCAGGTGCAGTGGTGTCGGAGCCAGAGGCCGAAGGAGCCTACTAAACACTTCTTATTCTGTATTTCAGAGTTCGAACAATGACCTGCGGAGAAAGGGCCCATAATACACTGTCTAAGACCATTGAGTCACATCAAAGGATATGCGTTGTATCGCGACATTTATACAGCACTTACTTCCCATATATAGGGAGCTGATGCGCTTGCCTACATGAGTAGCATGCTTCACCGTGTAAGGTGTGTGTATGGTAGGATGTCGTCTATATTTTGATCCAACATGGACGTGTTTCCATGTCATGTGTGATGACCACTGAGGTGTGGTGATCATGGTATGGGACGCAGCACTTAGCAGTGTCATAGATGAATACGCGTGAGAGACAGGCGCTTCATTTGTCGTTTTCTGTAAGCTGAAAGCTTTGAGCAGCTCTTAGGTCCCTTATGGCATTTCTTATTTTAATAGTCCACTGCACTGGGCTGTCCATTCTTAGAGATTCTGTTTCAGGTTTATTGTCCTGAGGAGGCATAGATTGGAGGTAGACATGGGTCAGAGACCTGCTGGGATGGATGGGGATGAGGCACTGATAGATGGCAGGTGAATGAGTTACATGAGAAGTTGAGATCTTGAATATGAGGTGTGTGCAATTTGTAGGGATACAATAATAGGGATTAAGGCAAACATGCATGTGATTTATAGTAGGCTGTGCTCAGAGAAAGAGGCATTCAGAGGATGGAAAGGAAGGAGAGAGTTGTTTGAAAGAAAAGAGAGAGTCCAGAATTGAAGTTTTAAGGCAAAACCAGTTTTCATGCTGGGTTTGTAGGAATATTTTGGAGGTTTTTTGACAATGTATGCAAACCCGTAGAAAGAAATAAGATGATTTGCATGTGTTGGGATATAATTTTATACCAAAAGGGAGTCACCGTTCCTAAGTAGAGAGAGAAAAAAAGAAGGGAAGTAAGAGGTCCAGAACATATGCCCACTAGGGACATATAGTTACCCAGCTGCCAAGGGACATAATACCCCTTAAAGCAGCACCATACACTTTCTTTTAATAATGACAGAGGGCTCACCTTAGTAAAGATTAATCACTCTCCCTCTAGCCATTTTTTAATACACCATCTACGACTTCACTGCCGCTTACACCTACGCACCCATCAAAAAATCTCCAAAAAAGAGACCCTGCGGGGGACCCCTGGGGCATTGCAGCGCCGGCCGATGAGGAGCAAAAGCCCAATGATGAAGCATGACATCCTTCGGGGTGTGTGAAGCATCAAGATGAGGACACACTGCCCCCACAATTAGAGTAGCACACGACAAGAGTACCTCTTACTTCCCTTCTTTTTTTCTCTCTCTACTTAGGAGCGGTGACTTTGGGCGCACGGGTCACCGGATCTTTTGAATAGCTCCTAGAGTCCCTCCCTTTTGATTAATATGGAGTTATTTTAGGCTTTGAGACACCACTGAGCACCCACACACTCCCATCACCCCAGGGTCACAAGAATTAAAATAGGTATGGTTTCATTTTCCCATATAATCCAACGGAAGGAAAACACAAAACAGGAATGTTGTACTTATAGTGTTTGTGCTAGACATACACCTCCCCCTTCCCTCTGATGATCAGTGTGGAATGAAGAAGAACAGTTGTTTTAGAGAATTTGTGTAAAGTATTTCTTCTCAGGCCAGGTAGCACTGGGGCTGTGGCCAATCTGGAGCGCCCACATCACAGGAACAATGAAGTGTGAGATTTTGCATCTGTTTGTCATTCAACCTTCCTTTAGCAGTAATCAGACATGTAAAAGGAAGGGCCCTGCCTTCAAACTTCCTCACATGAATGATAGAACGTGTAGCCCCACCCTTCACACCGCTGCTTAATTTTAGCTGGTGGACTCTGGGTTGGGGGCATATGTGGGAGGGGCACTCAGCCAAATTTGTAGGGGCAGTCACTTTTTCCCCCCCATCAGACATTACCAAGAGCAAGAGAGGAAAATACACACAAATCAGAAAGATGGAGGAAGAGAAAGATGGAAAAACAATCACAAATGGAGAATGCAGGAACTTGCAGGAGTGATATAAATGGGCAGGGAGTGTCTGGTGGTGGATTAATGTGGCATGAGGTGGATTTAGGAATTGAAGACTACCCAGCCTTGGTATTTTGTATCCAAATGTTTAGCTGTACTGAGTGCAGGCTTTTCCAAGTTAAGCACTCCCTCACACTATGTACCAAACCTTCATGCTGAGGGCAACAAACCTCAGCTTTTTCCCTCAAGGCCTCCATTTCCTCTCTTCAGAAGCTGGTCTGGTGCTCTGTCTCCCTTCTCTACTCTCTAAGCAGGATACTATGTCCCTCCTTCTGTCCCCTCGATGCACCATTCAGTGGCTAAGAAGGCACCCTCGACCATAGAAGGAATGGCCAGCCAGCACCCCAGTGGAGGTAATAGTGAAGGGTAGCGGGAGCTTTTGCCAGAAAGAGATCAAATGCGTTAGGAAGTCTAACAATGGGAACATATTCACTCCGGGAATTTCAAAGATCTCTAGAGAATTGCCAATTAGTCGCAGAATATCCCTAACTTGTGCTATTGAAGGCGCCCCTGAAGCAAGAATTGAACTCAACAGGTACACTACTTCAGAGCTTTCCTCAATATTGAAAATGTTTATTGGTGACAGATTTAGACCCGGGGTCTAAGGATTCAGCACTTTCCAAGCACAAAATGTTTTTCTGTCATGATATCTGAGATAACACCAAATGGTAAGAAAATAAGGTCATACGTCTGTTAAGTTAAGAGTATCTATATGAAAGTAAACTGTCTAGGTCTTGGAGCATAATCAAGATGTACATTACATTAGGTAAATAATTGATACCTTTCATCTATGCATTAAAAAAAGGAAAAGTGTTTGGGAAATATATCAGATAAGCACTAGGACTTCCATCATAACAATCTAACATATGTACAGCTGGAACATCTTTACTGTGAATAAAAAAAAACCTGGCAAAATGCAGAACAGGTGTCACCTAAACCACAAGACTATCTACTCTGCTTCCTTGTGTTAGACCAGGTACGGCAACGCTGCCAAAGATTCTGGTTGACTCTTGGAAGGAGGCAGGTTACAGACAGTGAATGGGCAACTCAGTCACCGTAAGACCATTGATGGGAAAGCAAGAACCAACTTTTAATTTTGGTTTAATCCGGTTAGTGTAGTGTAATGTGTCCAGTTGTGAAGTTATATAGTCTTGTGCAGTGCTATGGTTTTACTCTCACGGGTCATTATCTGCCGGTAAGTTCTGTGTTCCTGTTAGACACGCACCATTCTTCCAATCACTAAGTGTATTTGCAACCACTTTGTACAGTGGACAAAAGATATATTGTTAGAAACTGGGTTTCTGGTTGGCAGAGGTATGAACCATGCCCAAGGAGGAACCACAATCCTAGTCAGGGTACGTGTGGTACACGATAAAAGTTTACCTGTGCTCACCCTCTGGTATCTTGAGCACAGAGCAGTCAGGTTAAACTAAAGAGGCAATGTGTGAAGTATTTATGCACACAGTAACACAGTAAAAATACCCATAAGTACTACACATCAGTTTAGAAAATAGCAAATATTTAACACAAGACCAAAACAACAACAATCCAACAGACACAAGTCAAGATATGTGTTTTGCAAATTAAACCAAAATGCAGTGCTTAGAAATCAATAGCTCCAACTGGGGCTATCTGGTCGCACTTGACTGTAACAAATCCAAAAGTTCAGTCCGACCGCGATGGAGCGCGGGCCGCATACAGCAGTCACTCAGACCTGCAGACTACTTTGGATGCATCAGAAATTGAAGACAATGCGAGACACAGAGGAGGTGAGGTGTCGCAGATGCAGGTGATGCATCGGTCCTTAAAGGTAGTGCAAGGTCATTGAAGCTCTGATGCTCGGGGACGATGGGGTGTGCATAGGAGGTGATGCATCAGTTGCAGGTGCTAGGCCTCAGTGCCTGAAGGAGACACAGCGTCGATGTTGTGTCAATGTGAAGAGCATGATGCATTGATTCTTCGGTGTTGATGTTGAACCTCTGGGCTGAGGGCGCTCTATCGGTTGAAAGCCATGCAGGGCCAGGGTTGTGCAGGGTTGGAATGGTGCATCACAGACTTTGGTGAGGCCGTGTTCAAAACTCTCGCAGTGGCGGTTCTTCAGCGGTTTTGTGACAAAGTCGGGGCTGTGTTTCAAGTCGAGGTCGATACATCACACTCTCAGCGAGCGGGGACCATGGCTTTGGCGCAGACAGTGGCTATGATTTGATTTTGCAGGGATGATCCGGTTCCAAAATGATGCTTTGGAGCCGATGCGTTTGTCTCTTGATTGCAGCACCAAAACTCACTTCCAAGGGCACAGGACTGGATTTGGCACCACTTGGTAGAACAGGACGCACAGCAGAAGATCCCAAGCGCTGGTAGCAAAATGTAGGCAAAGTATTTCTTTTCCATGAGACTTAGGGGAAACATTGTTTACAACGCACGTGTTACAACGCGTGTCATTAAAACAATTGTTTTACAATGCGAAATCCATTACAACACATGTCATTACATCGCATAGTCCATTACAATGTATTCCCCAAAGTAACGCCCCAGCAGAGTTAGAATAGTAATTGTGTTGTAATGGATAATGCTTTGTAACGACATGCGTTGTAATGGATTTTGCGATGTAAATAATGCGTTGTAATGACACGCGTTCTAACGCGTGCATTTTAAAGTGTCATGTTCGAGACTTGGGTGTACAGAGTAAAGTCCAGTGCTCTCCTCTCCCAGGCAAGAGTCAGGAGGTAGCAGGCCAAGACAGCAAGGCAAGCAGAAAAGTGGCAGTCCCTGCTGGGAGCACCACAGCTTTTCTTCCTGGTAGAATGTCCTCAGTCCAGAAGTGTTTTGAGTATTTCATTTTAGAGGTCCAGTATGTATACACATTTTAGACTTTGAAGTAGGGAGACTTCAAAGGAAGGCCTTTGTAGGGCACAGAAACCCCGCACTTCCTGGCTCCTATCACACTACCTCGGATTATGTAGCTCTTTCTGTGGGAACAGGCACAGCCCTATACAGGAACAAGTATCAGCTCCTCCCGCCACTCTAGCTTAGAATGGCTCAGCCTGGTGATGGCCCATCAGGATATGCAGGGCACACCTCAGCTCCCTTTGTGTGTGACTGTCAAGAGTGACCTCACTAAGGGCAGCTTTCAACCAACCCAGACGTACATTCTAGGGACAGGCAGAGGCACAACCTGGTTAAAGAAGGAAAATGCCAACTTTCTAAAAGTGACATTTTCTGACCTGCAATTTAAAATAACAACTTCTCAAAAAGCTGTGTTTTTTAATTGTGAGTCTAGACACACCAAATTCCCGTTTTCTGTCTGGTCCCAATTGGAAGTTAAAGTTGTAAAGTGTTACAAGGCAGCTCCAATGCTAACCTATGGAAGAGATAGGCCTTGCTGTAGTGAAAAATGAATTTAACCGTTTTTCACTACCCAAACGTTTAAAACTCAAACGTACATGTCCTACCTATAAACTACACTGCACCCTGCCCAGGACTACCTAGGGCCCACCCTAGAGGTGCCTTACATGTAATAATGGGTAGGTTTTAGGCCTGGCAAGTAGGTGAACTTGCCAGGTCGAAATGGCAGTGTAAAACCACACTCACAGGCTCTGCAGTGGCAGACCTGAGACATGTTTGAAGAGCTACTCATGTGAGTGGCACAATCAGGGCTGCAGGCCCACTAGTAGCATTTGATTTACAGGCCCACGGCACTTACAGTAAACTGTACTAAGGACTTATTGGTAAATCAAAAATGCTAATTATGGAGAGCCAAACGTCATTACATTTTAGATACGGAGCACATTTAGTGAAAAAGTGCCCATTGTCATAAAACCAGCATAAATAAAGTCAAAACAGAGGAGGAAGAAGGCAAAAACATTTGGGCTAACCCAGTAAAAAGGGCCATTTCCAACAGATATAATGAAAAACTCTTAATGAAAAGACAAAAATCGAAGCCCTTTGATCGCACAATCCGGGACTTTGTTTGCGTACAGCACAGTGTTCACATGCACGCATGTCTTTCAGCCAGTTGTATTTGCATTGATTTGGGTTTTCGCTCCAAAGGTAACCAGCTTACTCTAACAATTACATTTCTTGTGACTCAGTGACTCCAATCTGGCAACTCTTGTTATTTGATTCACCCAGTATTTTTCTGGTGGTGAAAATTATCATTCCAATAGATATATATTCCATGCTGATAGTATGCTGATGGACTACATTGTTTTTAGTTCTTACTAATGCCATGTCTGAATAATTTAGATTGATAACTATGCATTAGTGTTAAAAATGTTTGGGATATATGATAGACTTGTATATTTCAATCTTGGTATTTCACCACATGAAATAGATATGCGTGCATCTTCTCGTCATTTCATACACACATTGAATATTTGACACTGTCCAAAGTAGCTTTGTGAAGAAGGTGTTAAGTTACATTTGTGAAGTCTGCACACAAGTTTGTGCACAAAAGAGCCAGTCCTTCCATTTTGGAGACAGATGCGGCATGATCTAATTTGTCATTACCAACATTATAGTGTCAATGTAATAATTTTTGTGTCCCTGGGTGAGAAATCATTTGAGTGACTTTGTGTGTAGCAACTTTACATTTCTATCGGATTTTCAGCTAGTTCAAGTTCTCATGATGCCAAACAGTATTGAATTATATATCGAGATGGGGCACATAAAACCAGCTGAAAGCTTAAGGAGCACTGCTTATACCAGCCAAAGAGACCAAAAGAAAGCTTTAACAAGCATGGACAAAGTCATTTCTTTTTGTGCTTGAACCTAGATTTTATTTATCTTGCAGCAACAATATTTTATGTAGAATTAAGTGTCTACCAAAAAAGAATTTTTCTAAGAGGGTCAAAGGAAATATATTTAACGACCTGTCATCTCACTTCCCTACTATAATCATATCAAAATACAAGACAAAGATGACCGGTCAACTGTGTATACTTCTGTACTAGTAACTAAGAACCAACATGATTCATGCAAAGAAAAAATGAGTTACATCTGGCTGAGAAATTCCCATCAGCCCACCCTTCTGGCGGAATCTCATCATGTGGGATTTGTTAATCAATCCAAACACCGCCCAAACCATCAATTGACGTGCGGATATGGATATTGGAAAGAAACTCTAGCCAGAATGTTGCTCAGAAGGTGATGCTAAAGGCGTGCAGTGCCGTGTTCTAGTGAAGTGATAATTAAAATTAACTACTTGGACAAAAAATTTGTTTAATGAGGATTGTCCAAGTCTCAAAGTTAAAACCACGCCTGGTAGTCTAAATCTATAACTACACTGTGGCGCTGTGCAGAATGGTCAAAATGTTTCAGCCAAATGGAAACTCTATCCGGCTTTCTTCAGGACCTTAGTGATAGTAAGCTACTGCAGCATATGAAAAATCTAATGTGATAATAATGTGCAAATAAGAATTAAATAATATACTTTGCAATACTTATGCCTACCAGGAACTTGGAGCCCCAATGTACACTGGAATAAGTAGAGTGTCTTTCTCCTGTTGGAAAAACATACAAAAACAAGCACATATTTACATGTATATCCACATAGTTACAAAGAAACTGTACAGACAACACAGCTGCGTAAGTATTTTATACTCCGCTTTATCATGAGCATAGTAGCTCTATCACAGAAAGGAATTGCCTCTCCGTAATACTCACCTAGCTTTTTGTGGGAGACGACCTCACCTCACCCGGCAACCGCTCGGAAATATGAAAATTTGCTAGTAGGTAAGCACAAGTGAAATGTTAGTACATGTGGCCCATTGTGTTTAAAATGTCACCTTTAATTGCCAGATATTCATAATCCTAACTAAATCACCCTTCACAAGTGACATTCTCTCTGCACAGGGAAAATAAAAGCACTGCTCAGAGATTTTTTCAATATGAGTGAAATCTGACAATTCTTTCTTTATTCTCTTTTCTGGTCTTTTGCCCCCTGTCCACCTTTTCCAATTATACTTCTGTAGCTAAATTAGCTAGACATTGGCTATTGAGTAAGAGGAAATGTTGGGAGGTTGAGAGAGGACAAGGATATAGAGGTAAAGAGAATAGAATAGTGAGGGAAGTGAGGTAAAGCGAGAGCATGGAGACAGAAGATAGAGTGGAGGTAGCAAGATATGGAGAAAAGTAGGACAAAGAGAGAATGCTGAGGTAGCCATAAAGAAACATATAGAGAAGTAGAAAGAGGAGGAGGTATAGTGAGATGGCGAGAACTAGAAACAGAGACAATAAAATATAAGGAGAGTGAGAGACATAGTGGAAGAGAGGCAGCTAGGCAGAGAAGTGAGGCAATGAGAGAAGTATAAAGAGATGCACAGTAGAAATAGTAGTGAGATAGAAATATGGTTAAAGGATAAGAAAATGATAAGATGTATCTAAAGGTATATAATGACAGATCAGAATAATAGAGAAGCAAGGTAGAGAGGTTTTGAGCAAAAGAAAGAAAAAAGTGTAGAGAGAAATGTGATGAATGAAGGATAGATAGAAGTGCAGAAGACTCATCAAATCCGCAAAGAACTTCCTCCAAGACACAATCCTCTGCAATTCCCACAGCTCCAAGGAACTCTTCTCCTTCATACAGGAAGTTGCCAAACCCAACAGCGAAACAACAGACGTCCCTCCCTCCCAAGACCTCTGCAACAGACTCTGAGCTTTCTCTCACCTGAAGATCAGGACGATCTACAACAACCTTGATGACCAAAACCTCTGCACAGGCCTCAACCCCCAGCAACAGCAACCAACAGACACTACTTACTTGGACCCCACTCACGACTGAAGACACCCTAAAGACCATGAAGACCATCCACTCCTGAGCACTTTCAGACCCCTGCCCACCACACTTCTTCCACAGGGCCGCCACAGCCATCGCACCTAAGCTGCATCAAGCCATCAACTGCTCCCTCGAGACAGCCACATTTCCCGACTACTGGAAGTACGCTGAAGCCAATCCCCTTCTTAATAAACCCTCCGTAGACCTAATGGACCTCGAGAATTTCAGGCCCATCTTGCTGCTTCTTTTCACAACCAAAGGTCATCGAAAAGACTGTCAACACCCAGCTAGCATACCTCACTAAAGCCATCAACATCCTAGACACCTCCCAAACCGGGTTCCGCAGCACCCACAGCACCAATACCGCCCTCCTTGCCGCTGCAGATGACATCTGCACCCTCCTTGACCAAGGCCAAATGGCAGCCCCCATCCTTCTGGATCTATCAGCAGCCTTCAACAAGGTCTCCCACCACACACTAGTCACCAGACTCCATGACGCCAGCATCCAAGAAAAGGCCCTAGATTGGACGAACTCATTCCTCACGGTCAGAACACAGAGAATAAGACTCCTGTCCTTTCTCTCAGAACTGACAGAGACCAGATGGGGAGTACCCCTAATGATCCTCCATCAGCCCCACCCTCTTCAATGTCTACATGGCCCCCCTCGCAGCCATCATCAGAAATCCTGGGCTCAACATCGTCTCCTACGCCAATGACACCCAACTCATCCTTTCCTTCACCAAGGAACCCAACATCACCAGGAACAACTTCCAAGAAGGGATGAAAGCCATCGCTCCCTGGATGAAGATCAGCTGCCTGAAACTCAACTCAGAAAAACCAGAAATTCTCATCCTTGTCTTCAACTCTTCCACATGGGAGAAAACTTGGTGGCCCCCCCCCCATCCTCGGTAACCCATCCACCCAACACACCATGCACGTAACCTCTGCATCATACTGAACTCATTACTCACAATGAATCACCAGATCAACACCGTCTCCTCCGCGTGCTTCAACACCCTCCGCATAGTACGTAAATCATTCAAATGGGTTCACTCACGCCCTCATCACCAGTACACTGGACTATGGCAATGCCTTCTACGTCGGAATCAACAAAAACTCCTCCACAAACTCCAGACCGTCCAGAAAGCCGCAGCCAGACTAAATCTCTATATCCCATAGCACAACCAAGTCACCCATCACCTCTGCAACCTCCACTGGCTCCGCGTTGAAAGAAGAATTTCTTTCAAGCTACTCACGCATGCCTAAAAGGCCCCCCACAACATCGTACCTCAAAACCTCAACAAGCACCCCTATTCCACGCCCCCAAGTGGAACCTCCGCTCAGCCGACCTCTCCCTAACCACCGGCCCACTCTTCTACAGGAACAGAGCCCCAGGAAGGTCCTTCTCATACCTCGCCACCAAGACCTGGAATGATCTTCCCCGTCACCTCCGGCAAAGCCCAACACTGCACCAATTCAGGAAAAACCTCCAGACCTCGATCTCGGAATTACCTCAATGGAGCTGCCCCCGAGCACCCTGAGACCCTTCTGGGTGAGTTGGGCGCTTTACAACCCCTTGATTGATTGAATGATTGTAGAGAAAGAGATGCGCTTGATTGAGAGGTAGAAAGACAGGGTGACAGAGCTGCGAGGTAGAGAGGCAACAAAAGAGGAGGTAGACAGCTGTTTCAAGAGAGGAAGAGAGAGAGGTGTGTTGAAACAGTACAGGGGAGGTACAGTGGAAGGTTTGAGGTACAGAGAGAATTAAGGTAGAGGTGAGGCACAGTGGTAGAGGGGGCACTGAGAGTAGTAGGAAGGGATTAGGTTGTTTGTGAGAGAGGGGTTCAGTGTTGGCGTAGAGAGATATTGAAAGTGAGAAACATACTGTATGTGATGTAGAGAGAGTTGATATAGATAAGGGGTAGATTTATAGAGATGTAGAGAAAGACGGGGTAAAGACAGAGAGTGGAGTAGATGAGGTGAGAGGCAGTAAGGTGGGAGAGATCGAAAAATTGCTTTTATTTTATTTACAACAAAATGCTGGAGAGGGCGATGGCTGGACATACCCAGCTGTCAAATAAAAAAAAAATCAGTTTTGTATGCACACTATTAGTGGTTATCAGGGGGCCCCCTGAAAAGTTGGGGTTCTTAGCAATTGTTAGAGGTTTATAAAACTTATATAATTTCTCTTTGCAAAATTAGTCTAAATTTCAGGAAAATTATTTGAAATTACAGGAACAGATGAAAAAGGCATTTAGAGATTTTATTTTAGCATTAACATAACATTCTCTGAGATTTCTCACTAAAAAAGGGCTAAATCTCAAATGGTCCAAAGAAAAAAGTTCCACAGCGGATCCGACAGCCAGCACCTCTATATTCCGATGTCCCTCAAATGTCCAATTTATTGTTGTGCTGATAACCTCCAGGACCTGCTGCGGTTTGGTCCTACTGGAAACCCAGACGAGAACTTTAGAAACAGAATGGAGGCAGCACCAATTATGAAGTAGACCAGGACCACGTTGTATCAAAAATATATTTTCTTTTATTTTTTCATTTTTAAGACAGCCAACGCGTTTCGCTCCCCAACCATGGGAGCTTCGTCAGGGCTGAAAACAACACAGAAATAATACACCAATATTAATAACACATAATAATATTACATATACAACAAGAAGACAAACAAAGTTAAAAAATACATTTAAGTTGAACTTTTTTTTCCTCCGAGACGAGATGGCAACAATTGAAAGGGTCACAATATCAGTCCTATGTTTTAAGAGACATCTTGCCTTTACATCTAAATATACACTAACAACAATGGTGCAGCTGGATGATTGTATAAAACATTGGTAGCCAGATCCAGATACAACCAAATGTAGAGTGCCTCAGGTCAGACAAATGAACAAGAATGAGAGAGCCGCCAAGCAGAACCCAAGTAAGCAGAGGAGAGAGAAAAGGGAAACAAGAAGGGGCAGCCCCTACAAGAGCCCACACCACTAGGTTACCCCATGTGGAAAGCACACACATACACCCACGCACCAGTGACCGGGCTAAAGTAGACACTATAAAAAAAATGGTCTCACCAAAGATGTTATTAGATCTTGAAGCGACGGAATGACGTCAGTGAAAAAGTTTGACCAAAACAGTATGGATGCTGAAAAAATGACACAAAAGGTATTTTTAATATATAAGAGATTGTCCAGAGATCAAACCCTAATATATGTATTAAGGCGCTAGAGCTCCTTACCCGATATCAAAATACTGATATCCGGATAATATTATAGACACGTCACGGGCTTATGGGTAAAGGGCACGATTTGTCCAAGAAGATAATATTTCCACTGTATCAAAAAGGAAAAAAAGGGGGAATTTCAGTCAATGTGCGTCAGTGGTTAATGTTCAAGTGCTGATATTTAATAAGCCGTGCTGAGAAAGCTAATCACAGAGACAGTATTACTTTATGTACATAGAAAGGGAAGATTCTAGTTCATCACAAATCAATAATATAAAGTTACTCACAAAAATAATGTAAAAAAAATTTTTTTTTTTTTTAGGCATCCAAAGACAGGCACGTGCGCAGACCTTAATAAGCTGCTACCTCCAATGCTGTAATGGAAAATAGAAAAAACGGGGGTTGTATATAAACAAACATGTAGATCACGCCCCCACACAGTACTTTTCCATTAATCCACACTGTAGATTCAAAAATAAATCAGTCACTACTAGTCGGCAGGAAATTTTGCTTAAGTAATGGTCCTGTTGCAAGCACATATCACATATGTAGTCCTATGCAAACAATGTTGCTATCATAATAGTTTAGAAAAACGGACCGTGTGTGAGAGCGAATTTGCACATATACAATCCTATGCAGGAGATGTTATCAGCATGGTTTTGGAGTAATGGGGCTTGATAAGATTATTAATACCAGTAAAGAGAGTGTCATAACACATGTTGCATATCTATATAATATGCATTCCCAATATTTCTCCAAGTGGGAGCGTTTCAATGTCACCCAGCTAGTCCCCCTCCAAAGTGAAGACTAGCATACATAAAACATACGGACCAGCAAAAGAATATAAGCAGCCAAATTGCATTCCATTTAAAAAGGCTGCAGAGCACGGCAAATGGTGGCAACAGCAGTTTTCAGTTCCCTCATGTTGATTCATGCCTTTGCTATTGGACTTTTCTACGAATGGACGGAAAATTATGCAATGTGGTGTAATGAAAACATTTGGGGCTTTAGATGTAAAAAGCATGACCCGCAATGATGGAAATGTTGTGGGATTATATCATGTAAAGAAAATTTCAGCTAGGCCTTGTAAAATCCCTCTTTCCTTAAACATTCGAAGAGGTCTGTGTAAGAGCGGGGTGACGATAGAAGAGATAAGAGGCAGAAGCGTAGAGTAAACTCAATAAGACTTTATTGAGTACAGCAGTGACGACCCCATCGAGCATCAAGCCCTGCAAGTGTCAACTGACCAGTTGCTTACATTCTATGCTCCTTCGCATTCCACATTCCAGAACTGCAACATAGCAACAGTGAGGCAGCTTTGGCTCCAGAATGAGGACACTACATCACCTACCCCTCTCAATGGAAAGCAAGAAAACTAAATAAGCCTTAGACAAACTAAGTAAGAAAAACCCAAAGCAAACTCACAGAACACAAAAGAAGGTTCTGCACAACTTCAAGATGACTAAACATAATCTTGGACTTGGCTGGCCATTGAAGCACTCTGCAAGGCCTGCGAGACATTTGTTGTGGAACAACACTAGAACTTGCTGACACTTCTGTTGGTTGCCACTTAGCCACTCTGTTTAAGTTCCATACCGTATGGTCACTGGTCTCAATGGCGTTCTTGAAAACCTTTATTACTTTAAAATGTACACTACATTTTTGTGTACATTTTTACCCAAGCGAGGAGATATTATTTTCACCCTATCACCCACAGAAACCACTGTGTGTTTATACGCCCTCCTTTCATCATACCATCTCTTTCTTTTCTCCTTAACAGCACACTCCCTTTCTCTCCAGCCTTCCACACAATCATACTTTTCCTCAACCAATAGTCTCTTGGAGGAAACCCAAGAAGGACAAACTTCCGCGTTTGCCACCCTCTCTTTGAATAAGCGAAAAGGGGATGCACCCGTGGAAAAGTATGGACTAAATCTGTACTTTCGCACCTTCTTTTTTATGGCTTCATCCCAGTCAATTCCATTCACTACACTCTGTTGCATAGTTTCTTTCAACACTTTCACAAACTTCTCAACAACCCCATTACTTTCAGGATGGTAGAGGGCTGCTTTCTTGTGTTTAATGCCCCTAGAGGACAAGAACTCTTCCACCATGGTCGAGGTGAATTGCACACCATTGTCAGAAACCAAAGAAAGGGGAAAACCTTCCCTTTTAAAAAGACCATGCAAAAACTCAATCACCACAGAACATTCATCCGAACACACCACCTCAACTTCTGGCCAGCGTGAGTACATGTCCACACACAAGAGGACATGCTGATCATGAGGCCCCAAAATATCATTTGCAATGTCCAACCAAGGCCCATCAGATCTCTCTCAATACCATCGGTTGGGTTCTATACTTCAAAACTTTATCGTTGCACGCAGATTCTGTACACTTCCTAACCTCACTTTCAGTCCAGACATCCATGGCTGACCACCAATTAGCCTCTCTTAGCCTCTCCTTGGTCTTAACCATACCCATTTGTCTGGCACGGGCACTCTTCAATAATCTATCCCATAAGGTATGAGTAGACCATCCACGACCGACAATTCATTCTTAACCTGCCAAAAACCCATCAACTCCAGATCACAAACTATGGTCAACATCCTTTGCTAATGCCTTTCTCCAACCACCTTCAGAAACAATAAGATCACTAATTAAAAAAACATCAACTTCTTCTTCGAACTCTTCACCACCAAAACTATTGCACTCTACCACATCTTCTTCGAATTTATTGAGATACAAAATCAATTCCTTTCTTTGCAAAAACCTATTTCAACGGTTTATGATCCGTGAGTACTACACATTTTCTTCCCCAAAGAAATGTACAGAATTGCTGACAGCCCAATAAATAACTAGGGCCTCCTCTTCCACAACGGAGTAGTTGAACTCTGCCCCTCTCAAAGGTCTGGACATGAATAACACAACCTTTTCTACTCCCTTGGATTTCTGAAACAAGACCACACCCAAACCCTTAGAAATGGCGTGCCACCATCAAATACGACTCCTTTCTTGGGTCAAAACTGCCTAGATCTTGCACCTTACTAAGACACTTTTTAAGATGTAAGAACTCCTCATCACAAACACTCGACCATGCGAACTAACATCATTTTTTTAGAAGATCTCTTATATTTCCTGTGCCCCCTGCGAAATTAGGCACAAACTTGTGATAAAATTCCGCTAGTCCCAGGAATTTTACAAGTTCATCTTTTTTTTGGGGAGCTCTGAGATTGCAAATGGTGTCAACCAAAGCAGCCTTGGGCTTAATTCCACTCGCAAAGACTTAGTGACCCAAATATTCGATTTCAGCTAGATCAAATTTGCACTTATTAGCCCATAAAGTTAATCCAGCATCATTCAATTTCTTCAGTACTAATCTCAACCTAACATTGTTCTCTTGAGAGTCCACACCAAGCACCAGGACATCGCCCTGATATATTTTGACCCCTTCAACGCCCTTGAGGATGCATTCCATGACCCTCTGGAGACCGAACTACTGAGATTAGGCAAAAACCAATTGATGGACAGAATGCAGAACAATGTCATACATTCACCCATGTACAGAGATCTGCGTCCAAATCCATCGTTTTTTTGCACTCCACACCACCCCAGTTCAGACATGGCCATATGCAAATCAGTCTGACCCTGTGCCTCATGGGAACAGTCCAGCCCGTACTGCCAAGCCATGCCTTCCCTGGACCGGAAACAAGCATCCTGGGACATTAGTAACTAGAAGAGCAGCAACAAACTCAAAGTAAACAGCAGTAAAATGGACATCATTCAGTCTGGCATCCCTGAGGTATCTTGGTCACATGAAAGGTGGCAGCTGGAACTGTGCTCCTGTCCCCCTTGCAAACATGCGATCTGAGAGCTACGCCCAACAAAACAACATGCCCTGTCCCGGACAAAGCTCGTCAGCCAGGTAATTGTCTTCTGCTACGGGTTCATGTGTAAATTATGGTATATCTTCAAATGCCATCCTATTGAAGCAAGGAACCCTTTGCTGCAGGGCTCAGATATGTACAGTTACACATACAGGACACACACACACCATCCCGCACACAGTCGCTGCTAACATCTCTCTGACTGACTACACCTGTGATGGCCTCATACATGCTAACATCCTCTGTGCCTTGCCACCCTTACTGGCATGTGGTCATTCACCATCACATAGTAATGTCAATGCAAGTGACACACAGGAGACCTCAGTCCCATATCTGGTCTTCACACTACAAATATGTGTTCACACCTCAATGACAACGTGACTACTCACTCCAACTGTCACTTCATGGAGCTATACAAATAGGTTTATTTGCATTTACTACTCACACACCTACTGCACTGTAGTGCACAAAGGGACAGTATAACAGGTAATGGTGCTGTCGCGTTCTAATCTAGGACCCCGATCAATACTGTGACCTTATGCCCCTATACGGCTATAATCCATTTGTACCCCTATAATGGCATAAACGATCAAGAGTGATATTTCAGAAACTCGTCTCTGGCCTAACACGATCAGAGACACATTTCAGAATTGCTTCCTCTGCAGCTCATTAAAGCAAATGACACAGCAGAAGCCACTATCTAAGATTCCTAGATTACACTCCGAGTTCTTCAACAAGATAAAACTCAGCAACCTGGGAAAGCCCCGCTTGCTATGTTTTGATTAGTAATAGAACTCTAATGAGCACTGAGAGACGATCACTTCCTAGTGACATCTTTATTGACGTCTTATGTCCAAAAACTTACGTCAAACAAGGCACCTTTCAGGTATAAATACTACCAACGTTGCCTTAAGCAAAGGCTGCCTCAATGACATCGGCGAACGATGGTGTGGTGAACATAGGAGCAGAACAGCTGTCCCTTACAGATCCCAGCAGATACAAGCTGCCCACGGATGCTGCCCCTCCTCCTCCTCGACGCGCTGAGAGATGCGCTGTCTTTTCTCCTGCCGAGAAAATCCAGCTCCGGCGTTTCCAGCCTACTCTTGCGAGTGACTGGGATATCGAGTCCTGGAAGGAGATACAAGCCCTCCAACATTCTATTCCAGAGGTATGGTGTTGACTAAACCCTTAGAGAGAATTCTTGAAGCAAACCTTGGCAAAACCAACTTAACTTAAACTGCTACATACTTACTCCCTCCCAAGTATTAGGATTAGGTCAGTTACACTGGGGTAGGCGTAGTTAGAAGCACCAGTTGAGTACGTTAGCCTAATGTATATGAATGTATATATGTTTTATTCATTTTAAACCATTGTATGGCTAAGAAACCATATCAATGCTTTTTCAGTATTATTTCGCAATACTCATTTCACTGTACGCACTTTATATAATAACAAGTCTTGCAATTGTGGCAATTCATTTCTCTTGTACGAGAAGAAAGACTGTTCAATAAATAATACCTTTTATTGAAAACGCCCGTCTCTCTATTCTCTGCATATTGGTGAAAGTAATCTGCACAAAATTGACTGAGTAAAATAACTGTCTATTGTTTCACACGACTCTAGAGATTGACTCCTATCTGAGGAGCAAAGTTGTCATGTGTATGCGGTTGTTGGAAAACTGAATCCCTTCTTGGCTGTGCCAGGGAAGCTGATCACTTCCTATTCAGTCAAGAAAGTTTCCAGTGACCTCTGAGCTAGTTGGTAACAAACCCAATTAAGTTTAGCATAGTCAGTGGAGACCTGGAAGATCCGCACTTCTTCGTCCATACTACTGTTTATGTTATTCCAATGCGCAGGGCCTATTGGGAAAATAGGAACTACACTACATGGCGCCCAACGTTTGGTAAGGCAATAAAACTAACGCAAGACGTTAGAGTAACTCAGTCGTGCATTTTTCAAACAGACCCCTTTCTCCCGTAAATACTCCAATAGACGTATGGAGTGGGTGAAAGGCTAAAATCCGCCCGAACTTAGTAGGAAGAGATTCCTATGTAAAGCTCTGGTTTATTCAACGTTGAAGGATACAGTGTTCCAAAATATTGTGCACCTAATCTTTGTCTCCTTGGAGACCTGCTCTGCAAACCTTGCATTTATACAATGCCAGGAGAAAACGGAACCGCTGCACCCGCAGAAAATGCGGCTGAGCAGGGTCCCGACGGTACTACTGAACCGGGTGCGATAATCATCCCGGCACATTTAAGAAAGTCTATAACGTCAAAACTTATAGAAAATGGACTGACCACACAAGGTGGCACAGTCGTCTTCATGATAGAGGCTCACGAATATCGGCAGACAGAGATATTCTATTCATGGATAACACACGAGTTCCACTACTACATAGGAGGGGACCCACCGGAAGAGTACGCTCCTTTCGAGGAGATTGAAATTCCATTAAAATTCCAAGAGCATCTGCTCTGGTTTAAAGGCACCCTAAAACATAATGATCATATTACCAGGCTCGGTCCACTAGGTAGACCAGGAGCAACGTGGCCGGTTCTAACCAGCTACACACCGCATCCGGACATTGCAAAAATGTCTAGAGAAGAACTTTTAGCACAGCTAAAAACATTAATTAAAATACATAGACAATTAGTCCAATATGTAATGAGGACTACAACAGTCCAAACAGCTGTAAATGTACAACAGCTGACCCCTCATCAGGGTAACACAAATAGAATTACACCACAGAACATACAATCATGTCTTGGTAAAAGACCCATAAAACGGGAACAAATTCCTTTCTGGTTAATCAAATAGAGGCAGTATTCCCGAATACTACCCCTATTGAGAAACACAGAATCTTGACCATCTGCCTTCCAATGGGGGTCGCACCACTCGTGGAGGACTGTGACACTTGGGGTACAGTCTTTGCTTCCATTTACACAAAAACACATGGTGTTCCGTCAATGGCGGTGATACCAGATGTGCTAAAACAGATTCAGAATGAATACAGTCCAGAACCTGCTTTAACTCTTGGTATGAAATTACTGAAGGACTTCAAGCAGGTCTCGGCTATATTACTAGCCAACATAAAAGGAGAAGCAGCATCTGTGGCGATCCGCCAGAAATTGAAGGAAACAGATATAACAGATCAACCAATTGAGCTTGCCAGAATCATAGAAAAATGCTATGAAGAATTAGGTAGAGACAGCTTGGGTGGAAAACCAGTAAAGCCCCAACTACTCGAAAATCCTGAAAAATTATTTATTAAAAATAATTCAAACACTCCTAAAAAGAGCTGGGATGGAAATAAACAATCCACTCCCAAAGAAAAAGTTTTCCAGTCCAAAGGAAGGTCTCCTCGACGGAGGGAAAGAACTCCGAATCGAGAACACCAGTCTCCCCAGAGAGAGCCCTCTGAGAAAAGATATAACCTTAGAAATAGGGATAACTTGAAGAAGCCTGATAGATATCAAAGTATTGATACACGTCCCTCTCGATCTTTTTCGCAGAAATCGGAAAGAAAAGGACGGTCAGACCCAGGAGAGCACACCAAGTCCAAAGACAGGGAACCTGCTCAAAGTAAAAAATCACAATTTCCAAGAAAGAAGGTAGCCAGTATTAGAGTAATCGAACATGCCGAGAATACTGAGGACACAGTTGAAAAACGGGGAGTGGGCACAGACATTATTAGACAGCGCAGCAGAAATCAGTATAGCTCGCAAGATCCTGATGAGTCATCTGGAGACAGTGGACACGAATGAATACATTCAAGTAGAAACTGCCGACACCAGAGTTAGCGAACCTCATGAGATATACGAAATAACATTGCGTATAGAGGGTGATAAGACTAGGAAAATAAGGGGTCTCTTTTGGGATAACCTCTCAAAAGGCTATGACATCCTGTGAGCTGAAAAAGACTGGCCCCCAGAGTTTGTCAGGGAGTGCCCTCGTGGCGAAGACATGATTATGCCTGCCTTCTCGAATCATATTCCGATTCACACTAAGTATATATATGCAAGGAAATGGGCAGTAGCCCAGGAAACAGCATTATACAAAAATCATGTAGGATGGGATGAGAACTCTCCTTCTCACAAAATCCAGTTAAAAAGTCAACCTACTGCACAAAGGCAGTATCCCATTAAGCAAGAAGCTAAAAAACAAGTCAGGAAGATTTTAGATCAACTTGAATACCAGGGGGTGATTGAAACATGCACCTCTTAAATGAACAATCCTTTGTTTCCTGTCTCCAAACCAGACAATTCATATTGTCTAGTTTTGGACTACAGACACCTTAACTCATGTTGCAAAACATTTGCAGTACAGAATTCACATAGTGCTGCACTAATGAATAACATAGTTAGGAAAAAATATAAAACAACATTAGACATATTTAATGGTTTCTTTTGTCAAAATATTGCACCAGAAAGCAGATACTTGACCGCTTTCTTAGTAATGGGGTCTCAGAAAAATTTCTGTAGGCTCCCACAGGGATTCAAGAACAGCCCAGGACTATTCTCAGCCAGAGTAACAGAGTTACTGCAAATATATGATGATGAGGCATTATCTGACGTAGATGATATTTATCTCACAGACGATGACTTGGATACTCACTTGAAAAGAGTGAACACCATTACACTTGGGTTCGCAGCAGAGGGTTACAAATTCAACTTTAAAAAGTATCGAATTGCCCATCTGACTGTCTTATTTTTAGGATACGAATTTTCAAGTGAAGGAAAAAGCCTAGCGGACAACTTCTTAGAGAAGTGCGCTGTACTCCAAGCACCTAAAATGCTGAAGAACTTACAATCGATTCTAGGCTTCCTGAATTTCGGTAGAAGTTATATTCTAAATTATGCGGAGAGGGTTAAACCTCTCTACGAACTAATTAAACCTGATTTTAAACCAATCAACTGGACTCAAAAACACACAGAAATTTTGAGATCACTGCAAACAGACATGTTTGCAAAAAGAAAATTAGAAACACGTGACAACACACGCAACCTTGTAATCTGAGTCATCCCAGGAAGATGCAGATTCACGTACCTGACCTCTAATGAGGGAGAAAAGGTACCAATTTCAATTAAATCTCACTTGTACACACAAGCAGAAAAAACATTCAGTCTCACAGAAAATACTGTGAAAGCAGTACAGACTGCAATAGCTAATGAGCGAGAACTAGCACATGGCAAAAGGATCAATGTCCTCACAGCGGAATCCGCCTTCGAGGCGCTATTCAGCCCAGTAAACCTGCCTACAGTGTCACTGGATCCGACATAGATACAGTATGTAGATTCTCCTGGAGCGGAAGATGTGAAATACTATTTCGCCCCGCAATTCGAAAAACTGAATGATTTGACTTATGAAGAAGAATATCCTCTGCCAATCGAACTTCTGCCTCTCCCACAGTACGCCTATATAATCTATACAGATAGATTTGTACAGCATTTCAACGTAGAGAACAAATCCTACGATGCAGCCTGTGCGATTGTTAAAGGTCGCTGGCTGTGCGGTAAATTCAGACCGAAAATAACAAAAACTGAATCAGTGAGAAACTGTTCGGCTCAGAGAGCTGAAATCAAATCTTTAAAGATGGCGCTTGAAAATGCAGAACGTGAATTCCCGACACTAATCGTGTGCGATTCGCATTTTTGCGTCAACTCTTACAATAATAAGTTGCAGAGCTGGATTGAAAATGATTACAAAGATGACACAGGTGCCACAATCAAGCATAAAATGCTTTGGAAACAAGTAGCTCTTTTACAGAAAGAACTACAAAAGACTCACGTGATACACACTCTGAGTCATCAACGTGATGGCGTTCACGTTGCAGGGAATTAATTGGCTAATACAGCCATAGCGGAAGCAACTAAACCGGCTTCCGTAGCCACAAAAAAGCGTTCAGTAAAATACATTGACAGGGAAACCATGCTGGCAGTAAAAACGTCCGTAAAAGGCGACTGTGCAGCACTACCCGTGAACTATCCACTCAATTATGCATACGTAATCGATGCAAACTCCGTTCCTTTTGCTCGAATCCCTGGAGTGGGGGATAGGGTAATTCCAAACACAAACCGGAGAAAGTTATTAATAGCAGAAGCACACATGGGTGACAGTCCAAGGCACAAACAGATGAAGGTATCTCTGACTGAATTACAATCAGTATACTGGTGGCCAGGAATGAGCCTGCACCACTATAAATATGTAAAGAACTGGCCAGACTGCGACAGGGATCGCGGCAGCGAAAGAGGCGGAGTAATGCCATGGCCTGGTATGTAGCTAGCGTAATGCTGTCTATATACAATCCAGCGTCCTATTAATCATTTAAGACTATACTCACTTAAAAATGTGGCCCCAGTGCTCGGCTGACGCTAGAACGGTTATAAAAGATCTGAAAGACTTTATCGACACATACGCAATTGCCACGTTCCATTCTGACCAGGGTCATGCTTTCAGCTCTCGAGCTTATAAGGAGGCCATGGCAAGCATGGGCGTTGGATTGCGGTATTCTCGTCCGTCACACCCCGAAGGGAACAGTGTGGTAGAAAGAAAAAACCGGGACATAAAGCAATCTATAACAGCGAAGGTATTAGGTTCGGGTGATGGGTGGGTCAAACATTTAATAAGTGTCCAGTTAAGTCTTAACAATTTGCCAAGAAATTCTCTAAAAGGTTTCAGCCCATACGAACTATTGTTCGGAACTAGAATGCACATTCAGGACTTAGATAGTCAGGTATCAGTGGTAGAAGATAAGAATAAAGACTTTGACATCAAAGATCGTTTGGCTGTTTTACAGGACTTGAATGAAACAAGAAAATCCTTAAGCAACATAAAGTTAAAGCAACAGCCAGCTACCACTGACGAGGCACCACCAGCCCCAGCAAGGCTTGTCTGGATTCCAAAGATTGGGGATCTAGTCAGAGAAAAAATAGCGGTGAAGAAGGAATTTGGGCCTTCTTACAGAAAAGCAGTACCTGTCTTAGCAATCAACGGAACAAGATCAGTAGTACTACCGCCCCTTGCTGGTAAAAAGGAGAACAGAGTTGTATCAATCGACCTGGTAAAACCACAAGCATGTGGCCTATAATCAACAGTAGGCCCAGTGGACTCCCAAGAAACAACAGAATACCCAAACTTGCAACAATCCAAGAGGTTCAAACTGAAAGACTAATCACATTTGATCAGCCTGCAGCGCAAAGAGAAGGACTATGCAATAATGCCATGGAACTCGTGCCTCTTGAGACACAGATTGAAACAGTTTGTCAAGAAACACCAGTCTACAACGATGTGGCATCAGAATGTGCTACCGAAAGACAAATCGAAAAAACAATTCCAACAATTGACAGAACTGCCTCTGGCTACTTCTCAACTTCGATAACTTTTCTGAAGATCTAGGCAACCCCGAAGTAACGCCAGGAACAAAGATTTTTAAAGAAAAAGCAACAGAACTCTTTCATCAACTAAAGGAAATTTATCTTGTTTCACCATGGTTAGAGTTCTGGTTCGGACTAGGAGTATTCTTCCTCTTGCTTTGGCTCATCATGCTACTTTGTTTGGGAAAATTCATTGAGGGAAAATACAGTTCAATGGACACAGCAAGTCAGAACAACAACTTAGTCATCAAACCACACAGATCATCCCACATGAAGAAAAGAGAACTATCAACAGTAAATGTCACAGCCATTCCAATACCCGGCGGGGTAGTATGGGAGAAAACTGACTATGAAATATATGGTCCGGTCGAAATCCTGAAATATCCTCATCAATTCAAGGTTTCCTTAAGTGACTTTGTAAAACCAAGTACATTCTCTAATGATTGGGATTTTGAAAGTATTAATAATATGATGTCTGATTTAGTAATGTCAGCTAGATTCACAGAACATGATTATTTACAGGGTTCATCTAATTATGAGCAGATGTTCTGCTACACACACTATGGAGATCATTACTTGCATAAATCTGCTCAACCTAGAAATGTTTTAAAGTATAATCAATGGGAACATTGCGCTACTCCACCAAAAAGCAGTTCTAAAACATTCTATGAGAAATTTCAGTACTTCTCAGGGTTTAACACCAGTGATGCAGAAACGTTTTATTATAAACTGTTAGATAAAACAGGGTTGAAAACAATGTTGACAAATATTAAATTGATATATTCAGAAGCATTTTATGAAAAAATGATGACATTTGGTTTTGATTTTTGGAAAAATAACATTGAAACAAAAACCATCTGGGGTACAAAAGAGTGGCAGGTACAAGGCCTAGAAGCATTATTTCGAACCTGCATGATCCCAGAACAAATGCTGTTTTTAAATGACACAATTCACCAAACAACCTGTCTTGGCATAGCTAAGATTAAAGAACTTAACAAACCGTATATTCCAAAGCCAATACCTGATAATGTAACCACAGATATTGAAATAGACGTATCACAAATTTTACATCTAAACAGAACACATCCTGTTTGGAAAAAGTGGTTAATCTGGCCTACTGACACAAACAACTGTCAAGGTAGATTCCTGAATAAAACACAGGGGTTAAAAATGTCCAGACCAGACCCTAGATACTCCCAGAGACAACATCCAGGGATAGTAACAACATACAGTGTAGGGAAGCTGTGCCTTGAATGGCTAGAATCATCCACACTGGCTGAAATTAAGCAACACTGATCTTTACTTAAAGATGGTGCTGATTTGCGCGATTTCATTCTGGGACCTCGCAAACAGCGTCAAAAACGTTTCATAGCGACCAGTACATATGCGGCTTACAACGAGGCATGGAAAATTATGCAAATTGAAACAGCAGAGAAAATACGAGAAATTGATCGTATTAATTTGGAAAAATCACTTTCTGTAGTGGACAATGGGTTAATGACTCTGTCCTCCAGAATATATTCACTGGACAGTATTGTATCATCTGCCATAGATATAATAGACAAAGACTTGCTAATGTTACAGCATGGCCAGTCACAATTGCCTTCTATTGTACAGTTAGGCTGGACGCTGCAAAATCTTCGTTCAGGCTATGTGCCTTGGCGTTTAATCAACACAACGTCATTGTTTTCTATCTTTAACCTTACTGATAGACAAATCAGCTTGGCACAGAAAGGAGCAGACTATACAATCCTGAGCATCGAAAAACTTGAGAGATTACCATTGACAATGTCATAAAGTCCAGCCATTGAATGGATAATACACAGGATTATCACAATTCCGATAACAACTTTCCGATTTAAAAATTGCCTTGAATACATACCTACTGGCCATTATGAACGATTGGTTAAAGGATACATTAAATCAGCATGGAAACTACCATACACACACACATGCTATAGTGACAGCAACAAAAATGTATTTCTTAGTGGTGAAAACTGCAAACATTCACTAAGTAGTATACTTTTGTGCCAGGGTATTAACTTACACGGAGCCTGTGAAGGAAATTCTAACAACCTTTCATGCCACCATCATGTCACACCTGCAACGCAGATAGAGCCTTTTTTTATGCAACCCGCAAATGGGAGTTACATTCTAATAACGGATCACAGCTGTTGTGGCCTTTTGCCAGGAAAAGCCTATCTCGTGAGTGTAACTTCCATGGTCAAATGCTGTATGCAAGCATTGTTTCCAAACGGCCCTGGAGACACTGAGACTCCCATATGGCCTCGTTTGAATTTCTCTTCTATACGAATTGATACTTTAAGCAGAATGAAGTCTGTGCTTTTGCAGACAACAGTGCCCATCACGTCATCAAAAGAGACGTATGAACTCCTAGTTGCAAGGACAACATCAGAGATTCATGACCTTTTATCAACGAATTGGCCTGTGCATTTCACAGAAATGCTTAGCCAGATCCTTAACATGTCTAGCGCCATAGGCATCCCAGGCGTACTTAAGACCATTTTTACGGGACTGCTAATAGCATTCAAAGCAATTTTGGGAATCATTCCCAATTTTGTCCATTCAGTCTTTGGCGGCATACCCCTACTTTTGGGACTTGTAGCAGGCATTTTATTTTTGACCCTCCTGCTCCGATATGGCAAGCCAAAACTCAGACATGACTCCGGCAGGAATGGAAGAAACGATCCTAGCAATACGCTACCGGGACCGAATAACTAGAGTCCTTGGATTGGCCAGGCAGAGAGATCTGAACATGACCTGGTTTCTTTCATTCAGACCTATATGGCAGACCTGCATCTTACCTATACTTCGATGTATGCTATGCGGAGATGTGTGCATGTTGGACATCTGTCTTGCACTTCCATCAGCAGTATCAATAGATATCGATACTTTGCTAAGTCCTGTAACGGCTCACGCATTGTGTTGTCCCCAGCGTCTACCAATCCTGATGACGGCATTCGTTGAGACTCCTGTACTACGACTAGGTGGTGACAGTGGAGCGAGAAATAAAAGCAACATCACCCAGGTACGACCTTCTGTGAGCATTGCTGATCCAGACTTTGATGATAGCAATCATTCTCACACCTGCCAAGTTACAGCACTATCGAACTTGGTCGAACTGTGACCTGATTTTGTAGACCAATTTTTTGAGAGCCTTTCTGATATGATGTTCTCCCCTGAACAGAAACAATAACTTTTGAAAAGCATTCCGACACACAGCGTTCCCATGAACTCTGAATTCGGCCTTCAGTTTTGATCAACAAAAACTGCTAAAAGCATTGGAAGACTATTCCCCCGTTCACCATGAAAATTCTTTTTTTGAATTGAACATTTTTTCGAAATACTTACCTTTTTATGGCACGAAATTCTTCGCTTAAAGTAGACCTATTCATAAAGAACAGAAGTTTCTATTTTTAGGTAATTCTAGAGACATAATAACTTTACATCAGCCTCTAGCAACATGTCACAGCAATTGCATTTCTATGTGATGAAATTATCTCGCCTTTCTTTTCTGTATTAAGAGATATTTCATGTGTAAATTTTTTGCAATATCATTCACTGATTACATATGCTATAATTTTGAATGATTTCTATGCTTAAAGACGTACAGTACTAATATTACCATGTATTTCAAATACGTCATTTCAAATGCGAATATGTATTTTGGGGTGGGTAATGTTACACATGCATCTTATTGCTATAGTTTTTAGTAATTTGATGGACATAAATTTGTGGAGTGGGTGTCGTGTTCTAATCTAGGACCCTGATCAATACTGTGACCTTATGCCCCTATACGGCTATAATCCATTTGTACCCCTATAATGGCATAAACGATCAAGAGTGATATTTCAGAAACACGTCTCTGGCCTAACACGATCAGAGCCACATTTCAGAATCGCTTCCTCTGCAGCTCATTAAAACAAATGACACAGCAGAAGCCACTATCTAAGATTCCTAGATTACACTCCGAGTTCTTCAACAAGATAAAACTCAGCAACCTGGGAAAGCCCCGCTTGCTATGTTTTGATTAGTAATAGAACTCTAATGAGCACCGAGAGACGATCACTTCCTAGTGACATCTTTATTGACGTCTTATGTCCAAAAACTTACGTCAAACAAGGCACCTTTCAGGTATAAATACTACCAACGTTGCCTTAAGCAAAGGCTGCCTCAACGACATCGGCGAACGATGGTGTGGTGAACATAGGAGCAGAACAGCTGTCCCTTACAGAGCCCAGCAGATACAAGCTGCCCACGTACGCTGCCCCTCCTCCTACTCGACGCGCTGAGAGAGACGCTGTCTTTTCTCCTGCCGAGAAAATCCAGCTCCGGCGTTTCCAGCCTACTCTTGCGAGTGACTGGGATATCGAGTCCTGGAAGGAGATACAAGCCCTCCAACATTCTATTCCAGAGGTATGGTGTTGACTAAACCCTTAGAGAGAATTCTTGAAGAAAACCTTGGCAAAACCAACTTAACTTAAACAGCTACTTAATTACTCCCTCCCAAGTATTAGGCTTAGGTCAGGTACACTGGGGTAGGCGTAGTTAGAAGCACTAGTTGAGTACGTTAGCCTAATGTATATGAATGTATATATGTTTTATTCATTTTAAACCATTGTATGGCTAGGAAACCATATCAATGCTTTTACAGTATTATTTCACAATACTCATTTCACTGTATGCACTTTATATAATAACAAGTCTTGCAATTGTGGCAATTCATTTCTCTTGTACGAGAAGAAAGACTGTTCAATAAATAATACCTTTTATTGAAAACTCCCGTCTCTCTATTCTCTGCATATTGGTGAAAGTAATCTGCACAAAACTGACTGAGTAAAATAACTGTCTATTGTTTCACACGACCCTAGAGATTGACTCTTATCTGAGGAGCAAAGTTGTCATGTTTATGCGGTTGTTGGAAAACTGAATCCCTTCTTGGCTGTGCCAGGGAAGCTGATCACTTCCTATTCAGTCAAGAAAGTTTCCAGTGACCTCTGAGCTAGTTGGTAACAAACCCAATTAAGTTTAGCATAGTCAGTGGAGACCTGGTAGATCCGCACTTTTACGTCCATACTACTGTTTATGTTATTCCAATGCGCAGGGCCTATTGGGAAAATAGGAACTACACTACAGTGCATCCCACAAAATCAGCAGGGAGGCAAGAGTAAAGGTGCCCCATGGCCCAACTCACATGATGAGCTGCATTTCCCATGCTGCACACCATGCTTCAAAAATGGCACGGACTCGTCAGGCATCTGTGCTGTAAAGGCGGTGCATTGCAGGAGTCGTGTAGCATGTGCGGCGCTGCTCCAGCAATGCTCTGGTTGGCCTGATCTTGTCAATGCTGCGTCAATCCTCATGCCTGCTTCAAGCAGGCCCAGAGTTAAGACGCAGCATTGGCATGAAAGTGAATGAGGGGAAACTCAATAGATTTCACTCTGTCACTTTACAGGGGTGTTCCTGTGTATGAATGCCCTCCCCTGGGCCAGTGAAGTTAAAGGTGCAGAGCTATACAATGTGACGCATCTCCCAGAAGTGTGAAATAGTACATACCCTGCACCATGGCGCATCTTTAGCGCTGGCGCTATGTCACATAAGTTATGCAACTGCGCCGCTAAAGAAACCCAAGGGGCTTGTAAATCAGCAAAAATTTGCCTGGAAGTGGGAGTCCTAATTAATCCTAACTGATGTGAATCATGTGCAAATCACATAGGCAAATGACATTGTCAGCAACACTTTGTCACAGTATCACAGTAACGAGGCAGCATGTACATGTCATACAAACATGTCACACACGTAACTCACTTACATAACATTTGAACATTGACGTGAAAAAATGGCTTTTGTACTTACCACCCTGTATGCCTGTCATCACGCCGGTGTAATCTAGAAGGTCGGCATCCCGCGCAGTCATGTCCTGCCAGCAGTGCTTCCACTGGTGCACGGTAGTTTTCCATTTGGAGCGTCACCCGCTCCCAGCGCACATTCCGTACCCCCACAGCATACCCCTGCAGGATCCGCCCCCCCCGCCTCCAACATAGATGGAAGATAACATTTTATCATCCATAAACCCCCCACCCCCAATGCCTCCTCACTCATCCTCCCTGACCTCCCAACAGCAGGCATCTCCCTGACCCCCGTAATCCACTTAAAACTAATAAATGATAACCCACTTAACTTACTATCTATATAAAAATAACAACTAACCCCAAAACAAACTCTACAAAACAGAGGACAGTAGACACACAAACTGTTTAAAATACAACAAATACAAATAAGAGACACTGCAGACAAAACAGAGGACAGTAGACACACAAAATGTTTAATATACAAAAAATACAACAAACAGACACTTCAGACAGGACACAGCACGCAGCACCATTCTCAAAATCCAACTCCCAACACAGCAACCACCATACACCTCCTCCTCTCAGCACATGCACCAGCAATGTGCTGAAAAGAGAAAGTGAAAGTAGAAACAACACCCATGTGACAGGAAGCAGTAATACACCACTTCCTGTGTTTGCTGCAAAAAATTCTGACTTAGCGACAAAATTTATAGCATTAGCGACGAAAATCGGGTCAGAAATACGTCACTATGTCAGACATCCGATTGTGATGGAAATGCGGCCCGTTTTTCTGATCAGCGACAAAAAAATACTCGCTAAAGGTCGCAAAGCGACAAAATATTAATTTTGTTTTTCCAAATTAATCAATTCATGGATTTGCATCAAGGAAAAGTAAAAAATACATAAAAAATTAGGAAAACATAAGGACAATATTAAACCTAAAAAAATTTTTAAAATCAGATTAATAGGTGGAAACAACAATAACAATAATAATTATTAGAAAACAAATGTGTACACAAGAGATAGGGGGTCAGGGAACGTGATCATGCACAGATTTCATACGGGACCAATGTTACAACGGAATGCTACAATGCTGTATCATCATGGTAATGTTGAAAAGTATGCCAGGACGTTCAAAGAATCACTTCCAAATGCATTTTAATAGATGTTACTGGTCAATATCTTTTTTTTGCCTCTACATGTCATGCATTGCGTGTTACGTCAAATACCAGCATGCAGACGTTGAAAGGCAACACACAATAGGGGAAATCAGAACACCACAAACCATACATCATGGTGCTGATTTACAAGTTCCTTGAGCCTCTTAAAGTCTGCGTCAGCGTAACATTTTGTGCGCCAGCTGTGGTGCAAACCATGTGCAGCAGATGTGGTGCAATGGATGCCCACTGCTGTGGCCTACCCTCAAAGTCTTGCCTCATAAAGATATGTACAGTAACTAAGGGCTGCCACCGGGGGTGGCAGACATGCACAGGAGGTAGTGTACTGGTGGTGCTACGCGTCATTCCATTGGCTGATGTAATATTGATAGATACCAGCCACTCACCCTTTGTCCAATGCTGCGTCCTATTCCTGCACTTGCATTCAGCATGCGTGACGCTTCATGCAGGGTGGTCGTGGGGGCACATGGTGCTTTCATTGATACCCGGGTGCTATTGGTCATGTCTTGTGCCTCTGGTGGTGCTGGCTCGTACTAGTCTGGTGTTTGATTGCTGACTATGCCTTCTGTATATCCCATGGTTGCTTCGTTTTGCCTGGCCTCTTTCTGCCTTTGGTCCTCCTGAGGATGTAGATGTTCCGGTCACACTGTGTGATGGTGGTGTGTTATGCCATCTGTGTGCTTTCCTCCCTATGGTGCTGGATTTGTGGATCCTGCTGCAGGTAGGACTGGCTCGAGCCTCCTTTGTGGGGATGCATCCAGTTTCGTTGGGGTGGGTTTGGCTCCCTCCATTGTGTTTGGCAGTGGGGCCTTGCTGCTGATTGCCGGAGGTCCCTTGTTGTTTCACATCTGTCTCGGGATGTCTTGTCTGCTTGTGGGGTGGCTGTGGTGTGTCTGGACCTCCTAGCGTTGGCCTGTCCTCCAACTGTGGGTGAGTTTGTATCTAGGTTCGGTAGCCCTTCGCCTCTCGGGTCCCATGCCACTCATTTTGTAATTTTGCCTGGATTGCTGTCCGACACGGTGTGTATCTGCATTGGAATCCGGGGTGTGTTTAGGATTATGTGGTGTTTGGCTTCAACTAGGGTAGTGCACTGTCCTCCCTGCAAGCTCTGTGTGTGGCAGTATGGCCCTTTGGCGGTTTGTGGGTTGAGCATGTGAGCCCCTTGTTGTCCAGATGGACCTGGAGATAATTCCTCCTGGGGCAGGTCTTTGCTTCCTTTGCTCACTGTCAGAGTATATGGTTCTACTATTGGTCTGTTGTGTACCTCTTTCTGATGTATATGTGCAGGTGCTCTGGTTGGCGTTTGTGCAGCCTCTGGAGGTGTGCCTTCTTCCTGCTGTGCCTTTGTTGTAGGGTGGTTATCCCTTTTGGTTCCCATTGGCCTGGCTGGTCATTATCTGTGGTCTTCTGTGGCTACTCTCGATCAGTGGCTGTGTTGGCTGTGGGGCCTGTGTTTGGGCTTGTGGTGTGTTGGCACATCGGTTGTTTGGAGATTGCTTGCGTTGGGTGTGGCAGATCATTGGGCTTGCTCCTGGAGGGAATCCCTGGCCATGTTGTGCATGGATGCCGCTGTGTGTTCTCAGCACACTTTTATGTCATGTGGTCATAGGGTGATGTGTGGAACTGTGTCTCCTGGCTTTGGGTACGCAGTGTTGTTTTATGCTTGGGTTGTGTAACTTTCTGCTTGTGCTGCTTCAGTCTGTTTAGCTACTGTGGGAATCCAAATCTTGTTTTGCTATCTGCACAATTGTAAGGAGTGGTACGTGGAGGGCTATGACTCGGAGTGATGTTCATTAGCATTGAGTAACCGGACAATACTACTCCCCAACCTGCATATGTCAACACCCTGCAGGTACTTCAACTTGTGCCAGAGCCTGGCTGACTTGCACTTGCAAACACACTCCAGCAATGCCACACATTTATGGCATAGATGGCACACACATAATGTTAATTTCTGGCCCAGGTTGCACAACATTGTATACGCATCACATCCAGGCAGGCTGCGGCGTTGTGCACAATTACTGTGGCATCCCTGCAGACATGCAGGGAGCCAACAGTTATCGGAATTCTGCACCTTATTGTCGGACACTGTGGGCCATAGGAGACATGTAGTACGCTATAACGTAATGCATGTAGCCAAGGCATGGGCATTGTGGCTAGCTGGACACATAGCAACTCCCCTAGTGGAATACGGATTTTAGAATAGTTGGTAGGCTTGCAGTAAGGCATTATTACACCGGGACATGTATCAGCCTTCCATTACTCAGTCCACACTAAGGATGTGGCTGGTGCGTGGAGATAGGTATCTGTAATCCAAATGCCATACAGCATGAACCGAAAGCAGAACTAAGATGAGCCACCCACTAAGGGGGAGGTGAGGTCAGTGACAGTATTGTGTGGAATTATGAGCATATGAGATGAAGTCCCACAAGGGCTGCCAGATTGCAAGTGTAAATATGCATCACAGGCCAAATAATCAAGCATTGGTTAACATACACTCCACACTCAAAAGGCTATTACCTTGTGCTAAAGCAGAGCCATTTTGGTAGGTCACATTTTAAATAGGGCACTGTGAGCCCACCATGTACCACTACTACTTCTCATGTGAAATCTCCTCAGATCATTTGCCATTAGTCAGCCACAAGTCCTTTCCTCGAAACAAGTACGATCAGACGATGTCCTGCTGTATCAAGGTGTAATTGACAAATGATTGTTGGTGACAAACAGGGATGTAATTCATCTCCCTTGTCACATCGCAGAGGCTGAGACTGCACCTCCTGAAGAGCAACCTGGCCTGGCACCCACTGATGACACGGACGTCTATGCTACCATCGACATCGACGACCTGCAAATCCTGCTCAATGACATTGCCTCCCCAGCCTCCGGTGCAGGGCAACCCAGTAGCCCTCGGCAGAGCCCACCCCCTGCTCACACCACTGAGCAGCAGGCATCCACCACCCCAGCCATTTCCCAGGGGCCAGATCCCACCACACGTGCATTCCAACAGCGGATCATAGAGCTCCAGGAACGGTTGGGGCATAGGGTGGAGGTGGGCTTCCAGCTCATGGCAGCCGAACTCGCAGGGCTACGTGGGTGTCTTACTGACACCCACGGCCCCTTCCATGCTCTCCAGCAGTCCATGGCTGACATTGCTGGAGTCATGATCCAGAGACAACATGCTTTGTCTGCTCAGGGTGGTTCCAGCAGTGTCAGCAGGGATCTGGACAACATCAGGATGATCCTGGAGAGCATGGAGCGGATGGAGGCCCATCATCTGGCTGCCAGGGCTGAACACATGTGCCAGGTTACTGGGATTTACACCGCCCTGCACCTTCTTGTCGCTTCCTTGCTGCCACAGGGTTGTATTTGCATATTCCGCCACAGGGTTTGGGGCAGATGAATGCTGCAGCGGCCTCCACATCCTCAGCTCCAACACCAGGGGTTTCAGTGCCTCACATGGCTGCTGCCACAACACCCACTGACACCAGTGAGGCACATGACACCGATGATGATGGAGATGAGGATGACAGCACATTGCTGCTGAGGAGGAAGCGGTAGTATCCCTCTGTGCCAAAGCCCCAGTTTCTTTGGTTTTGCTGCACTCTGAATCGTGCAACCCATGAACCTCTTGCACTCACTTTCACTGTCCCCTGGAACATCCTTGGACCCCTTATGGACTGCCATATGACCCCATTCCTTGTCACTTCAACCAGCCTGTGGAGTGAACTATGCCTCTTCCCTTGGACCTGATAACATCAATAGTCTCCGTCCGGCCATCCACTGGGCACCCTCTGAACTAGCCCTATATGCTCACTACGTGTATATAGTGTAAATAAAATTATATTTTTCTGTTGCATATGTGTTTTGGTCAAACGTTGCAAAGGTACTAACTTGCTATTTAGGGTCCGGACACTGATACCTTATGAATGTACAACAATGTAAATACGAGCAGTGTCCCTCTGGAGACAGATCCAGAGATGGTGGCAAATAATGTAGATATGTGTAAACATGTGTTGCCACCTTTGCATCAATAACATGCTATGACCTTGTCACAATTTCAATGGGCCATCAGGTAAGGTCATCTATTGGGACATGCCAGTGAGCATTTATTTGCTACATGTGATCTGAGAGCGCGCCCTGGTCCATGTTTGGATGCAGCAAGGCAAGTACTACTGTCCGCATGTCTAGTATGCCATGCACTGCTAAATACCACTGGTTGACCTCCATATTGTCATCTACAATTTGAAAGGGTACACACAGTCTGAATCAATGTTTGTTCCACTCCTGCATACACTGAGTATTCCCTGCCCTCACACTGTTATGTGTGTAGTCTGTGAATCATGAGTCTGTGGCTCTGAGGTGCAATGAGCATGGCTTTAATCAACATTAAATTAGGTGGAGGTCTGAAGCAGGTGTGTAGTTGGGCCACCACTCACCAACATGGGCAGCAGCTCTGCATTCTACATGTGTATGTACAAGCATGAAGGTAGCTTCAGGCAGCCCCAAGCCCGTCTGTACTATTTGTACACTTAGCCACCACACATGCTACGTCATGTTGCCATTGCTCACAAGTGGTCCATAAGTAAGGATAGCCTCGTCTTACATGTGCTACTCACCCATGGTGGACACGTGACATAGGGCCATCACTTCCTGTAAACTTCGAGGTGTGTGCACCTGCATGTGTAATGTCAGATGTTGATGTTACAATGTCGCGTAGTGGTTGAAATGCAATGACAGATGTGTCTAACTGGTATCTATGAATGAGCCAGGGGTCAGTGTGTATCCACATATACTTGTCCGTCCAGCTGTAGGAGGTGTCTTCACCCAGCCATGTTTATTTTTTAGGATGTTGCTGTTATGCATGTCTTGGTGATGGTTGTGGTCCATTGGTTCTGCAAAGTAGCTGCTCAGCATAGTGATGTTAGGCCTTGTTGATCTGTAGGTGGTAGTTGTTTCCGGGCTGATGTCTTGTGACAGACAGATAAATGTTGTACCCACATTAGATGCAACATCAACGTGTTACTCTAATTTCTCCCATAACTTTTATAGTGGCCAAATTTATAGTCCCTTTTCCCTGTTCATATGGCGCCAATTTACACGGGCCATATCAACATTTCGGGCCATTACATGTGCTATTTGCAGCTCTTAACCCATTCCACGCATGCATCTTTGTTGCATATGTTCAGGAACCTCATTGACAGTATGGCCATCTGTGCAGATATGTACTTGACATTATACAGCAACAATGAGCTTGGTAATATGCAGGATATGTATCGTATACGGGCCCTGGTTATGTATCCGGCACATCTTGTGCGTGCTTATATAGGAAATGATATTGGTTGATAATCAGGAACATTGTCCACATCTTTAGGGTCAGTTTAGCGCTGCTACGACGTACATGTTTTGGACAGGTGTCTGGATGATTGGCACCATTGTGTATTGGGATGTTGCAATGACTATTGGCATCATGCACACCATTTCACACACTACTAATGTGTGTGATTCACACAACATACCCAAGCCATTATACATGGTTTGGGGAAATGTAGTCAGAATAGGAATGTCATTCTCATCACAAACAGCGCCCTAGTTTGCTAGTATTTGAAGCATGTGACACAACCATTGCACATAGTGTAGCCTACGTAGCACCTTGACAAGTAGAGTGTCATACATTTGATACAGTGCAGGGCATTACTGTACTGCGTACACATTCCCAACCTCCATGAATAATTGTTTTCTCTGACCACTCGTTGGGACACTTAACTGTTTAATGGGTACAGTGCCCGTGTCAGACAGTAACACATAAACATGTAATGTTTTTGGACAATTTTATTTAACAGACTGACTCAGTCAAAATAATTGTTGATGATGCGGTTCCACCGTGCAAGTCCAGCAGCATTTGGTGTGGGGTGTACAGCACCAGCCTCTTCGACTTCCTCATCTTCATCAGGTGGGTCTGGCACTTGGATCCATGGTGCTTTGGTACGGACACATATGTTGTGCAACACACAACATGCCAGGATAATTTTTTTCACCATTTCGGGTCTGTACAGCAGGCTGCCACCTGAGATATCCAAGCACCGGAACCGGGACTTCAAGACACGAAATGTCCGCTCAACAATGGGCCATGTGCGTTTGTGTGCCGCATTGTACCGCCTCTGGCCTGGGGTGGTGGGGTTTCGTACTGGTGTCATCATCCATACTCCCAGTGCATATCCCCTGTGACATACAAGGGAAAGCGGAATTAGTCATTGGTTGTGCTGGATGTGTTGTTGATGAGCATGGATTTGTGTGTTGGGATGGATGTCAAGTTGTTTATCAAGTTGCCCATGTGTTTAAGCCGAATGCTGTAGTGCATGTTTGCATGTGATAATGGCTCTCTGCTGTGACTCCATCCAACATAATTTTATTGTGCAGATGAGTTGCATGTGTGGCTCTTCTCCCATGTGCCACTGACAGTGATCCACCTACTGCACTGTAATTTACATTAGCCATGTTGGTGGCATGATGACACACAACACACACTTGACCTACTGTGCGGCAGCATTCAGCAAGCCTACTGCAGAACACAACGCATGCTTATCACGGTCATGGTCTGAACCAAATCACCAGTCAGCTACCTGTTACATGCATGGACCATTGGGGCCTTGTTAGGTTCACCAACGACATCAACTTCAGCATGTGCAACACCATCCACTACCTGTTCTGTGTGCTCCTTCCTGTTTTGGACTCAAAATCTAATGACATGAGTGCTCAGCAGACATCATCAATGTTGCAATATCACATCTCTTCTGTTTTAAATCATGTTGTATAATTACTTTTTATTAAAATCAAATACATACTAAACAAAACAAAGGTGCCATTATAAATTAAGGGAATCCACTTTCAAAGTTAAGATGAGAATGGACAAGTATGCAATAAGTAATGAAGCACATGGACCCCCATCAGTTTTGATGCTATCATGCCCAGGCCATCAATGAACCACAATCGTGCATGAATACAGGTTCATAATTCTTAAACAACGCACCATCGTTGGTCCCGCACATTGACCATCAACTCCCATCCCACCCATCCCTGCCGCAGGTGCTGTTGTGTAAAATATAAGTGTTGCAAAAATAATACTAATGTGTGTCATGTAGCAATGGGTCATCGTACGCTCCATAGTCGCATTCTCTATAACCTCCTAAGTTGCGGGAGCCTCTCACTGTGCTAGTCCCTCTCTATCCGAATGGAGCCACTCATGCATGTCCCACCCCCACTGAGGACACAGAACTGGTATCCTCCTCCCTGTCTATTAGCCAGAGTTCCACCACCAGGGACTCCCATGCACGTGAAGCTTCAAGCACTTTATCATTATGGGACCTATGCGCCTGCTGCATTCTGATGGAGCTCTCACTCCCCGCCCATTGGAGTATCGCTGCCTTCCACCTAACAAAGCTGGGGCCAGACGCTGCCTTTCCACAGGATCGGAAATATGGAATAATTTTAGCAGATGTGAGGTATGCCCTATGTAACACGGAGAAATGGATCAACAGGATCCTAGCATTCCTAGTACCCTTCCACGCCCTTCGAACGATCTGTGACCAGGCCGTCTCCGGGATGTCCCTCCCAAGGTTCTCTGCCCATTGCTACCTCAATCTTTGTTGCGGGGTAAGCCCATCCCCTGACATCCATTAATAGAGGCTGGTAATTGCCTTGTATGTGCGTGCTGACATCACCACATTTTGACATACTCTGCTCAGCGGGGGTTCCAAAAGACCAGCACCCCAATGTTTTTGCTGAGCGGCACTCAAGGCTACGGCCATCAGAAAGTGGCCTTGCGGAAGGCCCAAGGCTTCTTGCTGCTCACTGTAGGGAAGCATTTGACCAATAGGCGCATCAGCAGGCAATGTCCCCAAAACCAAACAAATCCCAAACCCAAAACAACCCACACCCCCCACTGAACCTCCCACCCCCCCAAGAACAGGCACCAACACAGTGAATTCCATCCACACTGGCACAAATGCACAGGTCATTCAAATTCAAGGCAAACCAACCATTACCATCCGATGGGGGTTAGATAGGGCCTAGGTCACAATCTGCGACTAATCAAATGAACACAACATCCAATGCTGCCCCCCGATTCCCCCAAATCATCCTGCCTCCCAGGACCTCCCAGAGGCCATCACCGTTCCCCGCCCCCACTTCACCCCCAATTGCTGATGAAACAGGCCCTCACCGCACCCCATGTGAATCATCTCTGCCATCTTCAAACAACTAATACCAACACGTCAACATTATTACTCAAATCCAACGTCCCATCTCCACAGACACTCCAATAGCTACTCATCCAACAATCCGTCAGCTGTCCCAGGGGTGAACAATGGCAGTCCCTGGTTGTCCGATACAGAGGATCCACCCTCAGAGTGTTCCTTTCCACTCCCATGGCAAAACTCTTACGACGCAGTGTTTAGAAATTTCCCATAGATCGCCACCACCGCAGCCAGGGCTGCCTTTCGTTCCATGGGGGTGTGCGAAGCCAATGGTTTCCGCAGTCCACACCTGCGGCGCCGTAGTCGTTGCGATCCGCAAGGCTGCGAGTCGCAGACAAGCTCACGCGCCTCCGCCTCCTGGCCATCCTTCCCTGCTTTATGGGACTCCAACCATTCCCAGCCCTCTTCGGGTGTATCATGGAAGTGGGTCACACCGTCCAATACTATGCGTAAATTAGCTTTGAATAATTGAGAATATTGGATCCCTTCTGTCCACAGTTATTTCTTCACAGCTTGGGAAGACATACGATGCCGCTGCGTGTCAAAAGAGTAGTCTGGAGAGAGAGTGACGTTGCTGTTGTCCACTTGGAAGGGGCCATCGCAGCGGGCTTTCCGGAGAAGCAGGTCGCGATCTTGAAAGTGCAGCGACCGCGCCACCTCTGGTCTTGGAGGACGGCCCTGTACCGGCAGTCTAGCCGGAACCCGATGCGCCTGTTCCAGAGTGTAAAAATTGAAAGCCCCTCAGGGGCCACAACAGACCGGAGACAAGTCTCCAAATACGCATCCATGTCCGACCCCTCAATTTTATCAGGCAGGCCCTCCATGCGGATGTTATTGCGCATGTTTCAGCCTTCCACTTCCTCAGCTTGCCGCTCCAATACTGAGAGACAGTCCAAGAGCCCTTCCATTGATGCAGATAGTGCTGCTGCGATGGGACTACCTCCTGAAGTGTATCTTCAGTCTGTTTTACTGGGTCTGCGAGTTTTGAGTGGTCCGCATGCAGTGAGCCTAATCCAGTCGCAACTTGGGCAATGTCCTGCAGATGAGCAGTGCGAGTATCCGTGATGGCCACCAAGATCTAGTCAAATTGATGCAAAATACCGGCATTATGCAGGAATTCCAGTTCAATCCTGTCTTCCACCGGTAGGGATTCTACGTCTGACGGCGGTGTGTCCCCCTCCTTCCGACCTCGGGGCTTGGCCATGGTTGCAGCTGGCGATGTACTCCAATCCTGCGCCCCGTGTACTCACACCCACTGCGCAGTCCTGTTAAGCTGCACCTCCCATGCGTCTTATTCAGACATCCCGGCCTCCTCAGGAGCAAGGTCACCCTGCACTGGCCCCTACGCTTGCGTCCACAGCTGTGGGGCCCGCTCCGCAGCTCTACCATCGGTAGTCCCTCGCTCAGTGGGCTGTTCCGGGTGTGCACCCGACCTCTCTGCAGTGCAGATTGCAGCAGCACGCCACCACTGGGAGATCTCACTTCCTCAAGAAACTTCCCACACCTCTATCCGGGGCCGTCGCTGGCTCTGCCTCCTTTGCGCCCTTTTCAATTGGCGCTCAGTCCGCGCACCAATCCACAGGGCAGTCCAGTGTCATCACCAGCCTAGCCCTCCCTCAATCCACAGTGCGTTCACACAGCTCCGATATTGCTAGAGATGGGGGTAGGGTCTCCAGCTTCTCGAGGGTCCGTCACCCTCCAACCTGCGCAGCTTTAACTCAGTTACGTTGGGGCAGGGGTGGCTCCCACCCAGGCGCCAGTCTACAGCCCAGCTCGCTTCACCCTACAAGAAGTCCAAACCCCACCTGATCAGCCTCCACAGTTGTGATCTGCTGTTTCAGGGCAGGGGCAGTCAGTAGCAAGCTTCAGATGCGCCCCACTGCACTCACCGGGGGAGCCTCTGCAACGTCCGCGGGGCATATCACGGGGAGGGACGAGCAGTGTAGGCCGCAGTGTGCTTGCTCTGCTCTTCAGGGCACCCGCCTGCCTCTCCCTTCACCAGCGCATCCCCAGCTTGCGGCCAGCCGCACCAGCCACCTCAGGCCCTGCCCCTATCTCTGCTGTGCCGGAGGTCCAGTCACTGTCAGTGAGGGAGGGTGTCTCTCGGAGCCCCGTCCTCTCTCGGTGCCCTCCTTGCTGGGGCTCCGCAAAAGACGTGCGATCAAGGCTCCACAGTCAGCAGTCGCCGAGCTGTGATCTACTTCAGGGCCCACCTCTATTTCCAGAGGCGGGAGTAGCTGCACACATACCCCAGGGTGTGGCTGCTCCTATTTTTGCAATCGAGGTGCCGTTCCTGCTGTTGGCAGCATCACACTGCCCCCCCCCCCTGTCATGAGAGGGTGCCAGTGCTCCCCGGGCAGCCGGGAGCAAAGCCGCAGGTCCGTGCTTCCATTTAGCCGCGTCACAGCTGGACACAGCCATAACCGAGACAATGGGACCGCGCCATATGAATGTGGGTGGCAGCTGGTACCCCGCTCCGTCACACGGTTAGTGCAGCCCCCACTCACTCCTCTCTGGGCAAGTCTCTGTGCCCCTCTGCGCCAGGCCGCCCCCGCTCATGTGGCTCTGGTTGTGGGGTCAGGAGGCATCAATCCTAGGATTACTACCGAGGATTATGCACGGAGCTCAGCGCTCACACAGCCTTCCCCATCGGCACATGAACCATGCACCTGTTGCCATATCACATCTCTAACATTAGGCTGACCACCGCCATCACCACATGATCCACAATGCAGGCAACACCTTAGAGTTGGCATTATGCACAGCTCGGGCCATCACCTTGGCACCTGTCTACGCACAGCCCGGGCCATTTCTAAAGTAACATGCAGGTCATACACACCATCAGAGCATTGGGTACACAGCCCATGAACTGCAGAGCAGGGCTGCAACGTTTGTACATGTATGTCAGCATTGGTGAAATGTAGGCAAGTGTACTTTATATGGTGGACATAGCAACAATGACATGACACATTTGATTATGGTCACACAACTTGCTAGAGACCTGTCCTTCCGGAAGGTGAATCTTCTACACATTAGCTTCCATGATTCTGTAGGCCACACCATACACAAGGGACACAAGGCAAAGTGAGATGCACATTGCCAAGACGTTGCTTGTTAATTCTTCCACCCCTGACATCCTCAATGCTGTCTGTACCTGGAGGCTATGGGTTAACAAGTTCGGATCATGTGCGACAAGGAGGGATGGTCTAGCAATGTCTTCGAGACTTAATTGCACATGCCAAATGTGATAGGGTGCCATGCAAAGTTGTTGAGGATGTGTATCCACACTCAACATCATTGATGGAAATTACACAGTATGCTTCCTGAGTTGCAACCCCACTGGGCCTGGATCTCACGTGAGTTAATTGGCTGTAGGTATTCATTAATCTACATTGAGGGACACATTGCAAAAAGTTCCTCATCCCAGATTATCTGTACATACACTTTGTATGATTTGGGAATACAGGGGTACCATTATTGTGTGACGTGCTCATGGTGCAGCACGTGAAGCAAATTGGACATTTCTCACACACAACAAGCACTCCACTTCCAGTTTGCATTCTTCACTGACATGACTACCATAGAATTGTTTTTGCTTATGCCCATTTCCATGGTCCTACCAACATAGTAACCCTTTTCATATGCCATGTCTACTTGTAACACCATGCAAAACCAACAAACAGTGACCCACCGGCAGTGGGATGAATTATGACCAGCACATTTGGTTGGGGTTTACATGATTGTGAAAGCATGTGAATGAATGAATGAATGAATGAATGAAGGATTATTTATAATGCGTGAACTTAGCCCGAGGGGCATCAAGGCGCAGACTAAAACATAAAGTATATATATAAAATTACGTAAACAGACAGTGAATGTAAAGTTTAGTAATAGGCCTGAGAGAAGAGCCAAGTCTTCAAGAGCTTCCTGAACATAATCAGGTTGGTTGGAAAGCTCGGGGGGGAGGTTATTCCACAGTTTAGGGGCCAGAGTGGAAAAGGCTCTTCCTCCCCATTTCGCCTTTTTAAATCTGGGGACGATCGAAGGGTTCTATTGGGAGAGTAGGGAATGACCAGAGCCTTTATACCATCAGGGCCAGAGCCGAACACGGCTCTGTGCGCCAGACATATAAGCTTAAAGGAAATCCTGGCATGTATGGGCAGCCAGTGGAGATGCTTTCTGGCCTGAGTAGCGGATGATAGCTTTGCGAGGTTTAGGACCAACCTAGCAGCAGAGTTTTGAACCATCGGAAGATGATGGAGGGCTTTCTAGTTTATGCCCCCATACAGCGCATTGCAATAGTCAAGCCTGGAAGATGCCAGGGCAACAGTTGACTGCTTGCGGGCGTCAGATGACAAGTAGGGAGCAATCTTTTTTAGCATGCGGATGGTATTGCAGCAGGTGGATACAGTTCTATTTACCTGACGGTCAAAGGAGAGGGCCGAGTCAAAAAGAACACCAAGGTTCCTGGCCGAATTTGTGGGTTGGGGGCAATCTCCTAAAGAGGGAGGCCACCAGTCCTTGGACCAGATGTCGGGATTTCCTCCAAACACTAGGACCTCTGTCTTCTCACCGTTGAGCTTCAAGTAATTGCGCCCCATCCACTGAGAAACCTCCTCCATACAGGTTCGAAATTTGAAAGCGGCCTCAGTGGTAGGTGAGGTAGTAGAGATGATAATTTGGGTATCGTCTGCATAAGACAATATTTGGTACCCAAAAGATCGTATCACCTCGGCAAGTGGGTTTACATAGATGCTGAATAACAGGGGACTCAGGGCAGAGCCCCGAGGAACCCCACATTGCACCTCTTGGGAGGAGGACAGAAAGCCACCAAGCTGGACCCTTTGCTGTCTCTGCGAGAGAAAAGAAGATAGGAGATTCAAGGCACTTCCGCTCACCCCTATCCCCTTCAACCGGTCGACCAGGATAGGAGGGGACAGGGTATCAAAAGCTGCTGTGAGATCGAGGAGCTCCAGCAGAGTTGTCCGACCTCTGTCAACCTCAGTGCGGATGTTATTAGCCACGACTGTGAGGGCGGACTCGGTGCTGTGAGCGGCACGGAACCCATGCTGGGAGATGTCAAGAAGACCCGTTTTTTTCTAGATATGTGGTCAGATGAAAGTTGAGGTGGGCTTCAAGCATCTTTGCCGGGGCTGGGAGCAGGGATATTGGCCGGAAGTTTTTTAAGACTTCTGGATTGAGTGAAGGTTTCTTTAGAAGGGGCTTTACAACTGCAGATTTCCAAGGAATTGGAAAAGATCCCTCGTCAATGGCCATATTCATAACTTGCAGGAGGGGAGGGAAGACAGACTCTTTACAGGCCTTCAAGAATTTTAGAGGGCAGGGATCAAGAGGAGAGCATGATTTAGTGGCATCAAGAAGGTGATTTAGTTCCTCATGAGACAGGTGAGGGAAACTGGAGACATTTGGCAGGGAATCAGAATCAGTGGTTTCGGTGTATGAGGGGGAAGAAGGGGAAGGCAGGGATGTACTGTTGACATCTAGTGAAGTATTAAGGGATTTGAGAGACATGTAAATGTCCGAGATTTTAGAGTGGAAGAATCCTGCGATATCGTCGCAGAGTTCTTGCAACTCATTCACTGATTCAGTTGTTTTGGGAGTGGCCAAGGTGTCAATAATTTAAAAAAGTTCCCCAGAGGATTTCAATCAGGTGGTAATTTTGTTAAAGTAGTTCTTTTTTTCTTCGTCAATAGCTTTTTTGTATTCTCTCAGGGCGGACTTATGTAGGTTTTTCATCAAAGGGTCCGGGTGGGCATACCAGACTCTTTCCTTCTGTCTACATTTCTGCTGCAGTGAACTTAGATGTTCCGAGAACCAGGGTGACGAGGCGCTCTTCCTGGCTGAATAGTGTTTTTTAAGGGGTGCTAGCGAGTCCAAGGCATTAGTAAGAGCGGCAAACAGAGCCACAGCGGCCTCGTTTGCATCAGGCCGAGAGACGGTATGAATATCAGTCAGAAAAGGAGCGAGTCTAGTATTAGATATGTTATTATAGTTCCTCCTAGTCTCCCATCCTTTTTTATTGGTTAGATCAGAACAAGATGGAGTAATGGTGAGATGGAAAGGAATAGCCGAGTGGTCAGACCAGGACAGGGGAATTGGAGTGCCGATCCCCAGTCTGGTATCGTTGGAGAAAATGCCCTCTAGGGTGTGTCCAGCAGCGTGAGTAGGACCATCGACTAGTTGGTTGAGTCCACAGAAAGTTAGACCCTCTGTTAGAACTTTAGTGTTGTTATCCTCTAATAGTTCCAGATGGAAATTAAAGTCACCTAGGAGAGTGAACTTGGGCTTGCTAATAAAAGGTTCTAGTAAGGTAAGTAAGTTATGACAGAAATTGGTCCTTGGGCCTGGGGGCCTATAGCAAAGGATACCAGCAAAGGAAACAGAGGGAGCTAACTGAATGGTGAAATGTAATGCCTCATAATTCTCCTTGGGGGATGAGAGGGGGTTGATACGGCAGGTAAACTGGTCTTTACACAGTATTCCCAGACCTTCACCCCTACGTTCGATACGGTCCATTCTAGTCAGGGCATAGCCATCTGGAATAGCCTCTACTAGATCAGGGCCGGCCGAGGTGGATCCCCAGGTCTCTGTAATGAAGACACAGGAAGGTTTCCTTTGTACCACAAAATCATTGAAAGCAATTTTGTTTTTGATCAGGGATCCGGCATTGATAAGAAAGCCAGTTAAGTTTTCCAGATGTTCAGAGGATTTAGCCTTGGCCTGACGTTTTCTAGAAGGTTTAGGGAGGAGTTACAGCCACAATTGGTGAGAGATATACCCCCTGGAGGTAATGTGTGATGACATGGCAATGGTGGCGGTCTTAATGAGAGCAGAGTGGTGAGAAAACCTGAGTCTTGATTGGTGAGAGAGCAGGGGAGCCCGTCCAGCCCGTCCTGCAGCGCGTCCTCAGCGCGGACGGGCGCAGACGGGCAGGACTCTGGCACGACTCCGGCACAGGTCCGGCACATCCGCTGATCGCGTCCGCTGCGCAGAGACATATCCGTTCCCTTTTATGTGCAACTAGAGCGCGAGAAATCACTAACACACTCAATATGGCCGCCGTAAATCTGTACCCGGGACCAACTCCACAGCGTCAGTACTCGGCTGAGAGTTGCCCTGGGCAGCGAAGAGGAGGGAGAAGGTGTGAGCAATAAAAATCTTCTTAAATCAAGCAGTTTAAGGCAATTTTAGTTTACGGCATGTTAGTTCCAGACATTGACATTGCCTACAGAGGAGTATACACCTGGTTCACATTGGCACACAATGAGTTGGCACCATGGTTCACTGACAATGTCAGGGCAGCTATGATGTCTACACACAAAAACAACATGTACTCACAGTAGGTACTGGCAATGGTGCAAACACTGACATTGGCATGTGAGAAGGGTGGTTTCAAGTCCGCTACATTTGTATGTCTACGACCTTTGTGGCAAACACAGTATGCATACAACTGGGTATAACCACATGCCTTTACGCCTCATGTAGCCGTAGTAGACAGGGATGCATGTCCTACCCCACTAGTGAGCGTGCTTACACATGTGAACAGACATACTCACAAAAAACAGGTATGATGACAATAGACACCACTATAGCAGCGTGTCACGCGATTGCTAAGCGGAATAACAAAGTACCATTATATGCACCTGCGCTCCCCCTGCCATGTCACGCAGCACTGTCCATTACACAGGATTAGGGTCCTTTGGGGTCTCTCCAGGAGGTTTGCATTGTGCAGATGGGGGACTTATATCCTGAAGGGCACTTCATGACAGACAATGACTTAGGCTGTATCCATACGCCCTCTCCCCTTTTTCACTATTCCTGCTTTTGCCTACAGTGGCCTATACATGATCAATACCCAGACTTCCCCTCAGAATCACCAACACTACAGGCCCTGCAGTTGCTCCTAGTCTTTTCCTCAATGAAGTAATTAATTACCTACATTTAGGAGGTGGTGCAGGAGTAGACGGGCAGGGGGCCAGACAAAGGCTTACACAAATGGAATACCGTATTGTATCAGCCTGTATCTGAGGAGGAGTGGGTAAAAGTCATTCAAATAAATTTGTAGTGCACGCTACTCACCCGTTAGGGTCTCAAGGCGCTGGGAGGAGGGGGAGCCGCTCCTGCTCCAAGAGCCAGGTTTAGAGTTGTTTCCTGAAGGAGAGAAGGTCCTGTGTCAGCCGTAGGTGGGTGGGGAGGGAGTTCAATGTCTTGGCTGCCAGGTAGGAGAAGCATCTTCCTCCGGCAGTGGCTCAGCAATTTCGTGTGACGGTGGCAAAGGCCAGGCTGGCAGATCAGAGCTGGCGGGTGGGTGTGTAGAATGTGAGACAGCTGTTGAGGTATTTGGGGCACATGTGGTGGAGAGACTTGTGTGCGTGGGTGAGGAGTCTGAACCTGATCCTCTTGCTGACGGGTGGACAGTACAGGTCTCACAGATGGGCAGAGATGTGGCTGTGACGGGGGATGTCCAAGATGAGTCGTGCAGAAGCGTTCGGTATGGGCTGGAGTTTTGTCAGGAGTTTGGAGGTGGTTCCAGTGTGGAGGGTGTTCCCATAGTCCAGTCAGCTGGTGACGAGGGCCTGGGAGACCGTCTTCCTGGTTTCGGTGGGGATCCACCGGAAGATATTTCTGAGCATGCGCAGGGTGTTGAAACAGGATGATGAGACGGCGTTGACTTGCTTAGTCATCGTGAGGGAGGAGTCCAGGATGAAGCACAGGTTGCATGCGTGGTCCGTGGGCTTGGGGGCGGTGCCCAGTGCAGGGGGCCACCAGGAGCCATCCCAGGCAGAGGGGGAGGGTCCTAGGATGTGGACTTCCATCTTGTCTGAGTTCAGTTTGAGACGGCTGAGCTTCATCAGGCACAGGCAGTCAAGGGGGCCAGGCAGCAATGATGCAGGTGAATAAGCGTCGATCTGAGGAAGGGGCAAAGCTGAAAGAGCGGACAGGGCAGGCGGAGATGCAGCAGTGGGTAACCGACCTATCCAAGGGTCAAGGGTCGCTGTCTCCACCGCACAGCGGCTGCCAAATAAGGGGAGGAGGGGTCCGCTGGGAGGCAGGAGGAGGGTGGCGAGGACAGCAAATGGGATCCAGGGGGCGGTGCGGCACGGGAGGCAGCGGGGGGAATTTCAAGCCCGGAGGCGCTAGCAACAGCGAAGTGTGCCAGCTGACACGCTGCCTCACCCCCAATGGCAACTTTCTGATAATTAATTTACAATTTGTGCACCAAACATGCCACCCACCTGTTGAGCCCCATAGAATGGGTTTCAGGGGAAATGATCTTTGCAAGTGCTGTGTATAATCCGGGCAGTCTTTATTACTTTGTCCTGGGGCTGTATTCCTGGTCATCTATACTAGGAGGTAGTATTGAGATACTTGCACACCACGATGGGTTTGCAGTTGCCGTGTACACCCCTGGTTTGGCTACTTCATCATACTCTGCACATTAAGGGGACGGTGTCCATGTTGGTCAGAATTGCTCTCAGACTGGATCTACGCCACATCTTATTTACATGGGATAGTAGGGCGAAGCCAGGTATGGAGTGCTGGCTGGTAGACTTGGATTACTGTAGGGACCCTGTCAACTTACGCTGGGGAAATGCAAATGACGTCTAAACCCAAGTACAACTGGGGTCCACTGGTGAGTTTCCTTTCTCCTCCATCGCCTGTAAGTGTCACCAAACATTCTTCTACGAGTCACTACTTTCCATAGTTAATTGTAAACCGTGGTTGATGCGACACCTATGTTAGAATGCAAGAAATAATATAAGGTATGAACCTTTTGTTTTTGTGCATGCCCGTGCTGTATTATCCACTGACGTCTCTTGTTTTTCAAGTATGTACTGCCGTAGATTGCAGTATTACTGTGTTATGTTGTGACCAATGAAAATAACAATGTAATGAGGAAACAGTCCTGTATCCGCTCCATATTTGAGGGTCAGTCTCCATATACCTAGAGGTGTACCAGGTGGTCTGCATCTGCCTCGCATGCCTCAGCGTCCTTCATGCAGCCTTTGCAAGTTAGCACACATTGTAGTGTGCTACTGGGTCACTGACTGTAAGTGACATGGAGCAGTACTACACTTTCACACTAAATGGCAACATGTCAGTCTCTCCTGTGGTATTCATCCTGCCTGTCCAGCACAGGACATGCACAGTGGAAGTTGTGTCACAAGTTTGTTTGTGAGTGATGTTTCTCCCTCACACATGCATGTTTCAGACATCTTGTAACTTTGGGGAGGGGGACAGGGGTGTACAACTTGCTGTGATTTTGGTCTATGTATCTGGCTCCAGTGCCCACAGTTCATGGTGTTAATGTGTCTGGTGTGGGGTGATGTTTTTGGACATCTTGGGGCAGATTTACAAGCCCCTTACGTCTCATTTACGCCACCGTTGCGTCACTTTTGTGACGCAGTGGCGGCGCAAATCCTGCTCCATGGTGCGGGGGTACTTACAACATGACGCATCTGGGAGATAAGTCACGTTGTAATGCCCTGTGCCACATGTAGGCGTTCCTGTGCAGGGGGGGGGGGGAGGGGGGGGTCGTTCCGGTGCAGGAACGTCTCCTATAAGTGGCTGTGTGGAATCTACAAGATTTCACTCAGTTACTTTTAGGCCCATGCTGCGTCAAAACCCTGCGCCTGCCTGAAGCAGGCGCAAGGCTTGATGCAGCATTAACTAGATAGGGCCCCCAAAGCATTGCTGGAGCTGCGTCACGCTTGCGACGCAACTCCAGCAATGCGTCACTTTTACGGCACAGATGCGTCACGCATCTGTGCCATTTTTGCACCATGGTGCGCCGCATTGTAAATGCAAACAAAACAGGTGATGGACCGAATGTGGATCAATGTCACACATGCACCCCAGTCCAAAGATCTGGGCCCAAATCCATCGTTTTTTTGCACTCCACACCACCCTGGGTTAGACAATGGCGATATGCAAATCAGCTCTGACCCTGTGCCCCATGGGAACAGTCCAGTCCGAACTACAAAAGCCATGTCCTTCCCAGAACGGAATCAAGCATCCGAGGACCGGACCGGTTTCGAGGTAACACCTCTCATCAGCCCGGCTAGCTTGACTCCAAGTGGTGTGGAGTGCCTGGGACCCACGTCTGAGCATCCCCAGTGCACTTAGGGCGGAATTTGCAAACAAAACAGGTGATGGACCGAATGTGGATCAATGTCACACATTCAACCCAGTCCAAAGATCTGGGCCCAAATCCATCGTTTTTTTGCACTCCACACCACCCCGGGTTAGACAATGGCGATATGCAAATCAGCTCTGACCCTGTGCCCCATGGGAACAGTCCAGTCCGAACTAAAAAAGCCATGTCCTTCCCAGAACGGAATCAGTGACAGGACTCCTTCCAGGGGCCTCAGAATCAGTGATCACAGGTGAACCCTCCACAGTGGAGGCCTCGAGGGCTCAGTGACGGGACTCATTCCAGTGGCCTCAGAATCAGTGATCACAGGTGAACCCTCCACAGAGGAGGCCCCGAGGGCTCAGTGACAGGACTCATTCCAGTGGCCTCAGAATCAGTGATCACAGGTGAACCCTCCACAGTGGAGGCCCCGAGGGCTCAGTGACAGGACTCATTCCAGCGGCCTCAGAATCAGTGATCACAGGTGAACCCTCCAAAGTGGAGGCCCCGAGGGCTCAGTGACAGGACTCATTCCAGCGGCCTCAGAATCAGTGATCACAGGTGAACCCTCCACAGAGGAGGCCTCGAGGGCTCAGTGATAGGACTCATTCCAGGGGCCTCAGAATCAGTGATCACAGGTGAACCCTCCACAGACGAGGCCCCGAGGGCTCAGTGACGGGACTCATTCCAGGGGCCTCAGAATCAGTGATCACAGGTGAACTCTTCACAGTGTAGGCCTCGAGGGCTCAGTGACGGGACTCATTCCAGGGGCCTCAGCATCAGTGATCACAGGTGAACCCTCCACAGTGGAGGCCCCGAGGGCTCAGTGACAGGACTCATTCCAGCGGCCTCAGAATCAGTGATCACAGGTGAACCCTCCACAGTGGAGGCCCCGAGGGCTCAGTGACAGGACTCATTCCAGCGGCCTCAGAATCAGTTATCACAGGTGAACCCTCCACAGAGGAGGCCTCGAGGGCTCAGTGATAGGACTCATTCCAGGGGCCTCAGAATCAGTGATCACAGGTGAACCCTCCACAGACGAGGACCCGAGGGCTCAGTGACAGGACTCATTCCAGCGGCCTCAGAATCAGTAATTACAGGTGAACCCTCCACTGTGGAGGCCCCGAGGGCTCAGTGACAGGACTCATTACAGCGGCCTCAGAATCAGTGATCACAGGTGAAACCTCCACTGTGGAGGTCTTGAGGGCTCAGTGACGGGACTCATTCCAGGGGCCTCAGAATCAGTGATCACTGGTGAACCCTCCACAATGGAGGCCCGAGGGCTCAGTGACAGGACTCAATCCAGCGGCCTCAGAATCAGTGATCACAGGTGAACCCTCCACAGTGGAGGCCCCGAGGGCTCAGTGACGGGACTCATTCCAGCGGCCTCAGCATCAGTGATTACAGATGAACACTCCACAGAGGAGGCCTCAGTGACAGGACTCATTCCAGGGGCCTCAGAATCAGTTATCACAGTTGAACCCTCCACAGTGGAGGCCTCAGTGACAGGACTCATTCCAGGGGCCTCAGAATCAGTGATATCAGGTGAACCCTCCACAGAGGAGGCCTCGAGGGCTCAGTGACAGGACTCATTCCAGGGGCCTCAGCATCAGTGATCACAGGTGAACCCTCCACAGACGAGGCCCCGAGGGCTCAGTGACAGGACTCATTCCAGGGGCCTCAGAATCAGTGATCACAGGTGAACCCTCCACAGTGGAGGCCCCGAGGGCTCAGTGACGGGACTCATTCCAGGGGCCTCAGCATCAGTGATCACAGGTGAACCCTCCACAGTGGAGGCCCCGAGGGCTCAGTGACAGGACTCATTCCAGCGGCCTCAGAATCAGTGATCACAGGTGAACCCTCCACAGTGGAGGCCCCGAGGGCTCAGTGACAGGACTCATTCCAGCGGCCTCAGAATCAGTGATCACAGGTGAACCCTCCACAGAGGAGGCCTCGAGGGCTCAGTGATAGGACTCATTCCAGGGGCCTCAGAATCAGTGATCACAGGTGAACCCTCCACAGACGAGGCCCCGAGGGCTCAGTGACAGGACTCATTCCAGCGGCCTCAGAATCAGTAATTACAGGTGAACCCTCCACTGTGGAGGCCCCGAGGGCTCAGTGACAGGACTCATTACAGCGGCCTCAGAATCAGTGATCACAGGTGAAACCTCCACTGTGGAGGCCCTGAGGGCTCAGTGACAGGGCTCATTCCAGTGGCCTCAGAATCAGTGATCACAGGTGAACCCTCCACAGAGGAGGCCCTGAGGGCTCAGTGACAGGGCTCATTCCAGTGGCCTCAGAATCAGTGATCACAGGTGAACCCTCCACAGAGGAGGCCACGAGGGCACAGTGACAGGACTCATTCCAGGGGCCTCAGAATCAGTGATCACAGGTGAACCCTCCACAGAGGAGGCCTCGAGGGCACAGTGACAGGACTCATTCCAGGGGCCTCAGAATCAGTGATCACAGGTGAACCCTCCACAGAGGAGGCCACGAGGGCACAGTGACAGGACTCATTCCAGGGGCCTCAGAATCAGTGATCACAGGTGAACCCTCCACAGAGGAGGCCTCGATGGCTCAGTGACAGGGCTCATTCCAGGGGCCTCAGAATCAGTGATCACAGGTGAACCCTCCACAGAGGAGGCCACGAGGGCACAGTGACAGGACTCATTCCAGGGGCCTCAGAATCAGTGATCACAGGTGAACCCTCCACAGAGGAGGCCTCGATGGCTCAGTGACAGGACTCATTCCAGGGGCCTCAGAATCAGTGATCACAGGGGGCACAGTGACAGGACTCATTCCAGGGGCCTCAGAATCAGTGATCACAGGTGAACCCTCCACAGAGGAGGCCCTGAGGGCTCAGTGACAGGGCTCATTCCAGTGGCCTCAGAATCAGTGATCACAGGTGAACCCTCCACAGAGGAGGCCCTGAGGGCTCAGTGACAGGGCTCATTCCAGTGGCCTCAGAATCAGTTATCACAGGTGAACCCTCCACAGTGGAGGCCACGAGGGCTCAGTGACGGAACTCATTCCAGGGGCCTCAGAATCAGTGATCACAGGTGAACCCTCCACAGAAGAGGCCCCGAGGGATCAGTGACAGTACTCATTCCAGCGGCCTCAGAATCAGTGATCACAGGTGAACCCTCCACAGTGGAGGCCTCAGTGACAGGACTCATTCCAGGGGCCTCAGAATCAGTGATCACAGGTGAACCCTCCACAGAGGAGGCCCCGAGGGCTCAGTGACAGGGCTCATTCCAGCGGCCTCAGAATCAGTGATCACAGGTGAACCCACCACAGAGGAGGCCTCGAGGGCTCAGTGACGGGACTCATTCCAGGGGCCTCAGAATCAGTGATCACAGGTGAACCCTCCACAGTGGAGGCAACGAGGGCTCAGTGACGGGACTCATTCCAGCGGCCTCAGAATCAGTGATCACTGGTGAACCCTCCACAGAGGAGGCCCCGAGGGCTCAGTGACGGGACTCATTCCAGGGGCCTGAGAATCAGTGATCACAGGTGAACTTCCACAGTGTAGGCCCTGAGGGCTCAGTGACGGAACTCATTCCAGGGGCCTCAGAATCAGTGATCAGAGGTGAACTTCCACAGTGGAGGCCCTGAGGGCTCAGTGATGGGACTCATTCCAGGGGCCTCAGAATCAGTGATCACAGGTGAACACTCCACAGTGGAGGCCCAGAGGGCTCAGTGATGGGACTCATTCCAGGGGCCTCAGAATCAGTGATCACAGGTGAACACTCCACAGTGGAGGCCTCAAGGGCTCAGTGACAGGACTCATTCCAGGGGCCTCAGAATCAGTGATCACAGGTGAACACTCCACAGTGGAGGCCTCAAGGGCTCAGTGACAGGACTCATTCCAGGGGCCTCAGAATCAGTGATCACAGGTGAACCCTCAACAGTTTAGGACTCGAGGGATCAGTGACAGGACTCATTCCTGTGGCCTCAGAATCAGTGATCACAGGTGAACCCTCCACAGTGGAGTCCTCGAGGGCTCAGTGACAGGACTCATTCCAGTGGCCTCAGAATCAGTGATCACAGGTGAACCCTCCACAGTGGAGTCCTCGAGGGCTCAGTGACAGAACTCATTCCAGGGGCCTCAGAATCAGTGATCACAGGTGAACCCTCCACAGTGGAGGCCCAGAGGGCTCAGTGATGGGACTCATTCCAGCGGCCTCAGAATCAGTGATCACAGGTGAACCCTCCACAGTGGAGGCCCCGAGGGCTCAGTGACAGGACTCATTCCTGTGGCCTCAGAATCAGTGATCACAGGTGAACTCTTCACAGTGGAGGCCCCGAGGGCTCAGTGACAAGACTCATTCCAGGGGCCTCAGAATCAGTGATCACAGGTGAACCCTCCACAGTGGAGGCCCCGAGGGCTCAGTGACAAGACTCATTCCAGGGGCCTCAGAATCAGTGATCACAGGTGAACCCTCCACAGTGGAGGCCCAGAGGGCTCAGTGATGGGACTCATTCCAGCAGCCTCAGAATCAGTGATCACAGGTGAACCCTCCACAGTGGAGGCCCCGAGGGCTCAGTGACAGGACTCATTCCTGTGGCCTCAGAGTCAGTGATCACAGGTGAACTCTTCACAGTGGAGGCCCCGAGGGCTCAGTGACAGGACTCATTCCAGCGGCCTCAGAATCAGTGATCACAGGTGAACCCTCCACAGTGGAGGCCCCGAGGGCTCAGTGACAGGACTCATTCCAGCGGCCTCAGAATCAGTGACCACAGGTGAACCCTCCACAGAGGAGGCCTCGAGGGCTCAGTGATAGGACTCATTCCAGGGGCCTCAGAATCAGTGATCACAGGTAAACCCTCCACAGAGGAGGCCCCGAGGGCTCAGTGACAGGACTCATTCCGGTGGCCTCAGAATCAGTGATCACAGGTGAACCCTCCACAGTGGAGGCCCCGAGGGCTCAGTGACAGGACTCATTCCAGCGGCCTCAGAATCAGTGATCACAGGTGAACCCTCCACAGTGGAGGCCCCGAGGGCTCAGTGACAGGACTCATTCCAGCGGCCTCAGAATCAGTGATCACAGGTGAACCCTCCACAGAGGAGGCCTCGAGGGCTCAGTGATAGGACTCATTCCAGGGGCCTCAGAATCAGTGATCACAGGTGAACCCTCCACAGACGAGGCCCCGAGGGCTCAGTGACAGGACTCATTCCAGGGGCCTCAGAATCAGTGATCACAGGTGAACTCTTCACAGTGTAGGCCTCGAGGGCTCAGTGACGGGACTCATTCCAGGGGCCTCAGCATCAGTGATCACAGGTGAACCCTCCACAGTGGAGGCCCCGAGGGCTCAGTGACAGGACTCATTCCAGCGGCCTCAGAATCAGTGATCACAGGTGAACCCTCCACAGTGGAGGCCCCGAGGGCTCAGTGACAGGACTCATTCCAGCGGCCTCAGAATCAGTGATCACAGGTGAACCCTCCACAGAGGAGGCCTCGAGGGCTCAGTGATAGGACTCATTCCAGGGGCCTCAGAATCAGTGATCACAGGTGAACCCTCCACAGACGAGGCCCCGAGGGCTCAGTGACAGGACTCATTCCAGCGGCCTCAGAATCAGTAATTACAGGTGAACCCTCCACTGTGGAGGCCCCGAGGGCTCAGTGACAGGACTCATTACAGCGGCCTTAGAATCAGTGATCACAGGTGAAACCTCCACTGTGGAGGTCTTGAGGGCTCAGTGACGGGACTCATTCCAGGGGCCTCAGAATCAGTGATCACTGGTGAACCCTCCACAATGGAGGCCCGAGGGCTTAGTGACAGGACTCAATCCAGCGGCCTCAGAATCAGTGATCACAGGTGAACCCTCCACAGTGGAGGCCCCGAGGGCTCAGTGACGGGACTCATTCCAGCGGCTTCAGCATCAGTGATTACAGATGAACACTCCACAGAGGAGGCCTCAGTGACAGGACTCATTCCAGGGGCCTCAGAATCAGTTATCACAGTTGAACCCTCCACAGTGGAGGCCTCAGTGACAGGACTCATTCCAGGGGCCTCAGAATCAGTGATATCAGGTGAACCCTCCACAGAGGAGGCCTCGAGGGCTCAGTGACAGGACTCATTCCAGCGGCCTCAGAATCAGTGATCACAGGTGAACCCTCCACAGTGGAGGCCCCGAGGGCTCAGTGACAGGACTCATTCCAGCGGCCTCAGAATCAGTGATCACAGGTGAACCCTCCACAGAGGAGGCCTCGAGGGCTCAGTGATAGGACTCATTCCAGGGGCCTCAGAATCAGTGATCACAGGTGAACCCTCCACAGACGAGGCCCCGAGGGCTCAGTGACAGGACTCATTCCAGCGGCCTCAGAATCAGTAATTACAGGTGAACCCTCCACTGTGGAGGCCCCGAGGGCTCAGTGACAGGACTCATTACAGCGGCCTCAGAATCAGTGATCACAGGTGAAACCTCCACTGTGGAGGCCCTGAGGGCTCAGTGACAGGGCTCATTCCAGTGGCCTCAGAATCAGTGATCACAGGTGAACCCTCCACAGAGGAGGCCCTGAGGGCTCAGTGACAGGGCTTATTCCAGTGGCCTCAGAATCAGTGATCACAGGTGAACCCTCCACAGAGGAGGCCACGAGGGCACAGTGACAGGACTCATTCCAGGGGCCTCAGAATCAGTGATCACAGGTGAACCCTCCACAGAGGAGGCCTCGAGGGCACAGTGACAGGACTCATTCCAGGGGCCTCAGAATCAGTGATCACAGGTGAACCCTCCACAGAGGAGGCCACGAGGGCACAGTGACAGGACTCATTCCAGGGGCCTCAGAATCAGTGATCACAGGTGAACCCTCCACAGAGGAGGCCTCGATGGCTCAGTGACAGGGCTCATTCCAGGGGCCTCAGAATCAGTGATCACAGGTGAACCCTCCACAGAGGAGGCCACGAGGGCACAGTGACAGGACTCATTCCAGGGGCCTCAGAATCAGTGATCACAGGTGAACCCTCCACAGAGGAGGCCTCGATGGCTCAGTGACAGGACTCATTCCAGGGGCCTCAGAATCAGTGATCACAGGGGGCACAGTGACAGGACTCATTCCAGGGGCCTCAGAATCAGTGATCACAGGTGAACCCTCCACAGAGGAGGCCCTGAGGGCTCAGTGACAGGGCTCATTCCAGTGGCCTCAGAATCAGTGATCACAGGTGAACCCTCCACAGAGGAGGCCCTGAGGGCTCAGTGACAGGGCTCATTCCAGTGGCCTCAGAATCAGTTATCACAGGTGAACCCTCCACAGTGGAGGCCACGAGGGCTCAGTGACGGAACTCATTCCAGGGGCCTCAGAATCAGTGATCACAGGTGAACCCTCCACAGAAGAGGCCCCGAGGGATCAGTGACAGTACTCATTCCAGCGGCCTCAGAATCAGTGATCACAGGTGAACCCTCCACAGTGGAGGCCTCAGTGACAGGACTCATTCCAGGGGCCTCAGAATCAGTGATCACAGGTGAACCCTCCACAGAGGAGGCCCCGAGGGCTCAGTGACAGGGCTCATTCCAGCGGCCTCAGAATCAGTGATCACAGGTGAACCCACCACAGAGGAGGCCTCGAGGGCTCAGTGACGGGACTCATTCCAGGGGCCTCAGAATCAGTGATCACAGGTGAACCCTCCACAGTGGAGGCCCCGAGGGCTCAGTGACGGGACTCATTCCAGCGGCCTCAGAATCAGTGATCACTGGTGAACCCTCCACAGAGGAGGCCCCGAGGGCTCAGTGACGGGACTCATTCCAGGGGCCTGAGAATCAGTGATCACAGGTTAACTTCCACAGTGTAGGCCCTGAGGGCTCAGTGACGGAACTCATTCCAGGGGCCTCAGAATCAGTGATCAGAGGTGAACTTCCACAGTGGAGGCCCTGAGGGCTCAGTGATGGGACTCATTCCAGGGGCCTCAGAATCAGTGATCACAGGTGAACACTCCACAGTGGAGGCCCAGAGGGCTCAGTGATGGGACTCATTCCAGGGGCCTCAGAATCAGTGATCACAGGTGAACACTCCACAGTGGAGGCCTCAAGGGCTCAGTGACAGGACTCATTCCAGGGGCCTCAGAATCAGTGATCACAGGTGAACACTCCACAGTGGAGGCCTCAAGGGCTCAGTGACAGGACTCATTCCAGGGGCCTCAGAATCAGTGATCACAGGTGAACCCTCAACAGTTTAGGACTCGAGGGATCAGTGACAGGACTCATTCCTGTGGCCTCAGAATCAGTGATCACAGGTGAACCCTCCACAGTGGAGTCCTCGAGGGCTCAGTGACAGGACTCATTCCAGTGGCCTCAGAATCAGTGATCACAGGTGAACCCTCCACAGTGGAGTCCTCGAGGGCTCAGTGACAGAACTCATTCCAGGGGCCTCAGAATCAGTGATCACAGGTGAACCCTCCACAGTGGAGGCCCAGAGGGCTCAGTGATGGGACTCATTCCAGCGGCCTCAGAATCAGTGATCACAGGTGAACCCTCCACAGTGGAGGCCCCGAGGGCTCAGTGACAGGACTCATTCCTGTGGCCTCAGAATCAGTGATCACAGGTGAACTCTTCACAGTGGAGGCCCCGAGGGCTCAGTGACAAGACTCATTCCAGGGGCCTCAGAATCAGTGATCACAGGTGAACCCTCCACAGTGGAGGCCCCGAGGGCTCAGTGACAAGACTCATTCCAGGGGCCTCAGAATCAGTGATCACAGGTGAACCCTCCACAGTGGAGGCCCAGAGGGCTCAGTGATGGGACTCATTCCAGCAGCCTCAGAATCAGTGATCACAGGTGAACCCTCCACAGTGGAGGCCCCGAGGGCTCAGTGACAGGACTCATTCCTGTGGCCTCAGAGTCAGTGATCACAGGTGAACTCTTCACAGTGGAGGCCCCGAGGGCTCAGTGACAGGACTCATTCCAGCGGCCTCAGAATCAGTGATCACAGGTGAACCCTCCACAGTGGAGGCCCCGAGGGCTCAGTGACAGGACTCATTCCAGCGGCCTCAGAATCAGTGACCACAGGTGAACCCTCCACAGAGGAGGCCTCGAGGGCTCAGTGATAGGACTCATTCCAGGGGCCTCAGAATCAGTGATCACAGGTAAACCCTCCACAGAGGAGGCCCCGAGGGCTCAGTGACAGGACTCATTCCGGTGGCCTCAGAATCAGTGATCACAGGTGAACCCTCCACAGTGGAGGCCCCGAGGGCTCAGTGACAGGACTCATTCCAGCGGCCTCAGAATCAGTGATCACAGGTGAACCCTCCACAGTGGAGGCCCCGAGGGCTCAGTGACAGGACTCATTCCAGCGGCCTCAGAATCAGTGATCACAGGTGAACCCTCCACAGAGGAGGCCTCGAGGGCTCAGTGATAGGACTCATTCCAGGGGCCTCAGAATCAGTGATCACAGGTGAACCCTCCACAGACGAGGCCCCGAGGGCTCAGTGACAGGACTCATTCCAGGGGCCTCAGAATCAGTGATCACAGGTGAACTCTTCACAGTGTAGGCCTCGAGGGCTCAGTGACGGGACTCATTCCAGGGGCCTCAGCATCAGTGATCACAGGTGAACCCTCCACAGTGGAGGCCCCGAGGGCTCAGTGACAGGACTCATTCCAGCGGCCTCAGAATCAGTGATCACAGGTGAACCCTCCACAGTGGAGGCCCCGAGGGCTCAGTGACAGGACTCATTCCAGCGGCCTCAGAATCAGTGATCACAGGTGAACCCTCCACAGAGGAGGCCTCGAGGGCTCAGTGATAGGACTCATTCCAGGGGCCTCAGAATCAGTGATCACAGGTGAACCCTCCACAGACGAGGCCCCGAGGGCTCAGTGACAGGACTCATTCCAGCGGCCTCAGAATCAGTAATTACAGGTGAACCCTCCACTGTGGAGGCCCCGAGGGCTCAGTGACAGGACTCATTACAGCGGCCTTAGAATCAGTGATCACAGGTGAAACCTCCACTGTGGAGGTCTTGAGGGCTCAGTGACGGGACTCATTCCAGGGGCCTCAGAATCAGTGATCACTGGTGAACCCTCCCCAATGGAGGCCCGAGGGCTTAGTGACAGGACTCAATCCAGCGGCCTCAGAATCAGTGATCACAGGTGAACCCTCCACAGTGGAGGCCCCGAGGGCTCAGTGACGGGACTCATTCCAGCGGCTTCAGCATCAGTGATTACAGATGAACACTCCACAGAGGAGGCCTCAGTGACAGGACTCATTCCAGGGGCCTCAGAATCAGTTATCACAGTTGAACCCTCCACAGTGGAGGCCTCAGTGACAGGACTCATTCCAGGGGCCTCAGAATCAGTGATATCAGGTGAACCCTCCACAGAGGAGGCCTCGAGGGCTCAGTGACAGGACTCATTCCAGGGGCCTCAGCATCAGTGATCACAGGTGAACCCTCCACAGACGAGGCCCCGAGGGCTCAGTGACAGGACTCATTCCAGCGGCCTCAGAATCAGTGATCACAGGTGAACCCTCCACAGAGGAGGCCTCGAGGGCTCAGTGATAGGACTCATTCCAGGGGCCTCAGAATCAGTGATCACAGGTGAACCCTCCACAGACGAGGCCCCGAGGGATCAGTGACAGGACTCATTCCAGCGGCCTCAGAATCAGTAATTACAGGTGAACCCTCCACTGTGGAGGCCCCGAGGGCTCAGTGACAGGACTCATTACAGCGGCCTCAGAATCAGTGATCACAGGTGAAACCTCCACTGTGGAGGTCTTGAGGGCTCAGTGACGGGACTCAGTCCAGGGGCCTCAGAATCAGTGATCACTGGTGAACCCTCCACAATGGAGGCCCGAGGGCTCAGTGACAGGACTCAATCCAGCGGCCTCAGAATCAGTGATCACAGGTGAACCCTCCACAGAGGAGGCCCCGAGGGCTCAGTGACAGGACTCATTCCAGCGGCCTCAGAATCAGTGATCACAGGTGAACCCTCCACAGAGGAGGCCTCGAGGGCTCAGTGATAGGACTCATTCCAGGGGCCTCAGAATCAGTGATCACAGGTGAACCCTCCACAGACGAGGCCCCGAGGGCTCAGTGACAGGACTCATTCCAGCGGCCTCAGAATCAGTAATTACAGGTGAACCCTCCACTGTGGAGGCCCCGAGGGCTCAGTGACAGGACTCATTACAGCGGCCTCAGAATCAGTGATCACAGGTGAAACCTCCACTGTGGAGGTCTTGAGGGCTCGGTGACGGGACTCAGTCCAGGGGCCTCAGAATCAGTGATCACTGGTGAACCCTCCACAATGGAGGCCCGAGGGCTCAGTGACAGGACTCAATCCAGCGGCCTCAGAATCAGTGATCACAGGTGAACCCTCCACAGTGGAGGCCCCGAGGGCTCAGTGACGGGACTCATTCCAGCGGCCTCAGCATCAGTGATTACAGATGAACACTCCACAGAGGAGGCCTCAGTGACAGGACTCATTCCAGGGGCCTCAGAATCAGTTATCACAGGTGAACCCTCCACAGTGGAGGCCTCGAGGGCTCAGTGACAGGACTCATTCCAGGGGCCTCAGAATCAGTGATCACAGGTGAACCCTCCACAGTGGAGGCCCCGAGGGCTCAGTGACGGGACTCATTCCAGCGGCCTCAGCATCAGTGATTACAGGTGAACCCTCCACAGTGGAGGCCTCGAGGGCTCAGTGACAGGACTCATTCCAGGGGCCTCAGAATCAGTGATCACAGGTGAACCCTCCACAGTGGAGGCCCCGAGGGCTCAGTGACGGGACTCATTCCAGCGGCCTCAGCATCAGTGATTACAGATGAACACTCCACAGAGGAGGCCTCAGTGACAGGACTCATTCCAGGGGCCTCAGAATCAGTTATCACAGGTGAACCCTCCACAGTGGAGGCCTCGAGGGCTCAGTGACAGGACCCAATCCAGCGGCCTCAGAATCAGTGATCACAGGTGAACCCTCCACAGTGGAGGCCCCGAGGGCTCAGTGACGGGACTCATTCCAGCGGCCTCAGCATCAGTGATTACAGATGAACACTCCACAGAGGAGGCCTCAGTGACAGGACTCATTCCAGGGGCCTCAGAATCAGTTATCACAGGTGAACCCTCCACAGTGGAGGCCTCGAGGGCTCAGTGACAGGACTCATTCCAGGGGCCTCAGAATCAGTGATCACAGGTGAACCCTCCACAGTGGAGGCCCCGAGGGCTCAGTGACGGGACTCATTCCAGCGGCCTCAGCATCAGTGATTACAGATGAACACTCCACAGAGGAGGACTCAGTGACAGGACTCATTCCAGGGGCCTCAGAATCAGTGATCACAGGTGAACCCTCCACAGTGGAGGCCCCGAGGGCTCAGTGACGGGACTCATTCCAGCGGCCTCAGCATCAGTGATTACAGATGAACACTCCACAGAGGAGGACTCAGTGACAGGACTCATTCCAGGGGCCTCAGGATCAGTGATCACAGGTGAACCCTCCACAGTGGAGGCCCCGAGGGCTCAGTGACAGGACTCATTCCAGCGGCCTCAGAATCAGTGACCACAGGTGAACCCTCCACAGAGGAGGCCTCGAGGGCTCAGTGATAGGACTCATTCCAGGGGCCTCAGAATCAGTGATCACAGGTAAACCCTCCACAGAGGAGGCCCCGAGGGCTCAGTGACAGGACTCATTCCGGTGGCCTCAGAATCAGTGATCACAGGTGAACCCTCCACAGTGGAGGCCCCGAGGGCTCAGTGACAGGACTCATTCCAGCGGCCTCAGAATCAGTGATCACAGGTGAACCCTCCACAGTGGAGGCCCCGAGGGCTCAGTGACAGGACTCATTCCAGCGGCCTCAGAATCAGTGATCACAGGTGAACCCTCCACAGAGGAGGCCTCGAGGGCTCAGTGATAGGACTCATTCCAGGGGCCTCAGAATCAGTGATCACAGGTGAACCCTCCACAGACGAGGCCCCGAGGGCTCAGTGACAGGACTCATTCCAGGGGCCTCAGAATCAGTGATCACAGGTGAACTCTTCACAGTGTAGGCCTCGAGGGCTCAGTGACGGGACTCATTCCAGGGGCCTCAGCATCAGTGATCACAGGTGAACCCTCCACAGTGGAGGCCCCGAGGGCTCAGTGACTGGACTCATTCCAGCGGCCTCAGAATCAGTGATCACAGGTGAACCCTCCACAGTGGAGGCCCCGAGGGCTCAGTGACAGGACTCATTCCAGCGGCCTCAGAATCAGTGATCACAGGTGAACCCTCCACAGAGGAGGCCTCGAGGGCTCAGTGATAGGACTCATTCCAGGGGCCTCAGAATCAGTGATCACAGGTGAACCCTCCACAGACGAGGCCCCGAGGGCTCAGTGACAGGACTCATTCCAGCGGCCTCAGAATCAGTAATTACAGGTGAACCCTCCACTGTGGAGGCCCCGAGGGCTCAGTGACAGGACTCATTACAGCGGCCTTAGAATCAGTGATCACAGGTGAAACCTCCACTGTGGAGGTCTTGAGGGCTCAGTGACGGGACTCATTCCAGGGGCCTCAGAATCAGTGATCACTGGTGAACCCTCCACAATGGAGGCCCGAGGGCTTAGTGACAGGACTCAATCCAGCGGCCTCAGAATCAGTGATCACAGGTGAACCCTCCACAGTGGAGGCCCCGAGGGCTCAGTGACGGGACTCATTCCAGCGGCTTCAGCATCAGTGATTACAGATGAACACTCCACAGAGGAGGCCTCAGTGACAGGACTCATTTCAGGGGCCTCAGAATCAGTTATCACAGTTGAACCCTCCACAGTGGAGGCCTCAGTGACAGGACTCATTCCAGGGGCCTCAGAATCAGTGATATCAGGTGAACCCTCCACAGAGGAGGCCTCGAGGGCTCAGTGACAGGACTCATTCCAGGGGCCTCAGCATCAGTGATCACAGGTGAACCCTCCACAGACGAGGCCCGAGGGCTCAGTGACAGGACTCATTCCAGCGGCCTCAGAATCAGTGATCACAGGTGAACCCTCCACAGAGGAGGCCTCGAGGGCTCAGTGATAGGACTCATTCCAGGGGCCTCAGAATCAGTGATCACAGGTGAACCCTCCACAGACGAGGCCCCGAGGGATCAGTGACAGGACTCATTCCAGCGGCCTCAGAATCAGTAATTACAGGTGAACCCTCCACTGTGGAGGCCCCGAGGGCTCAGTGACAGGACTCATTACAGCGCCCTCAGAATCAGTGATCACAGGTGAAACCTCCACTGTGGAGGTCTTGAGGGCTCAGTGACGGGACTCAGTCCAGGGGCCTCAGAATCAGTGATCACTGGTGAACCCTCCACAATGGAGGCCCGAGGGCTCAGTGACAGGACTCAATCCAGCGGCCTCAGAATCAGTGATCACAGGTGAACCCTCCACAGAGGAGGCCCCGAGGGCTCAGTGACAGGACTCATTCCAGCGGCCTCAGAATCAGTGATCACAGGTGAACCCTCCACAGAGGAGGCCTCGAGGGCTCAGTGATAGGACTCATTCCAGGGGCCTCAGAATCAGTGATCACAGGTGAACCCTCCACAGACGAGGCGCCGAGGGCTCAGTGACAGGACTCATTCCAGCGGCCTCAGAATCAGTAATTACAGGTGAACCCTCCACTGTGGAGGCCCCGAGGGCTCAGTGACAGGACTCATTACAGCGGCCTCAGAATCAGTGATCACAGGTGAAACCTCCACTGTGGAGGTCTTGAGGGCTCAGTGACGGGACTCAGTCCAGGGGCCTCAGAATCAGTGATCACTGGTGAACCCTCCACAATGGAGGCCCGAGGGCTCAGTGACAGGACTCAATCCAGCGGCCTCAGAATCAGTGATCACAGGTGAACCCTCCACAGTGGAGGCCCCGAGGGCTCAGTGACGGGACTCATTCCAGCGGCCTCAGCATCAGTGATTACAGATGAACACTCCACAGAGGAGGCCTCAGGGACAGGACTCATTCCAGGGGCCTCAGAATCAGTTATCACAGGTGAACCCTCCACAGTGGAGGCCTCGAGGGCTCAGTGACAGGACTCATTCCAGGGGCCTCAGAATCAGTGATCACAGGTGAACCCTCCACAGTGGAGGCCCCGAGGGCTCAGTGACGGGACTCATTCCAGCGGCCTCAGCATCAGTGATTACAGGTGAACCCTCCACAGTGGAGGCCTCGAGGGCTCAGTGACAGGACTCATTCCAGGGGCCTCAGAATCAGTGATCACAGGTGAACCCTCCACAGTGGAGGCCCCGAGGGCTCAGTGACGGGACTCATTCCAGCGGCCTCAGCATCAGTGATTACAGATGAACACTCCACAGAGGAGGCCTCAGTGACAGGACTCATTCCAGGGGCCTCAGAATCAGTTATCACAGGTGAACCCTCCACAGTGGAGGCCTCGAGGGCTCAGTGACAGGACCCAATCCAGCGGCCTCAGAATCAGTGATCACAGGTGAACCCTCCACAGTGGAGGCCCCGAGGGCTCAGTGACGGGACTCATTCCAGCGGCCTCAGCATCAGTGATTACAGATGAACACTCCACAGAGGAGGCCTCAGTGACAGGACTCATTCCAGGGGCCTCAGAATCAGTTATCACAGGTGAACCCTCCACAGTGGAGGCCTCGAGGGCTCAGTGACAGGACTCATTCCAGGGGCCTCAGAATCAGTGATCACAGGTGAACCCTCCACAGTGGAGGCCCCGAGGGCTCAGTGACGGGACTCATTCCAGCGGCCTCAGCATCAGTGATTACAGATGAACACTCCACAGAGGAGGACTCAGTGACAGGACTCATTCCAGGGGCCTCAGAATCAGTGATCACAGGTGAACCCTCCACAGTGGAGGCCCCGAGGGCTCAGTGACGGGACTCATTCCAGCGGCCTCAGCATCAGTGATTACAGATGAACACTCCACAGAGGAGGACTCAGTGACAGGACTCATTCCAGGGGCCTCAGGATCAGTGATCACAGGTGAACCCTCCACAGACGAGGCCTCGAGGGCTCAGTGACAGGACTCATTCCAGGGGCCTCAGCATCAGTGATCGCAGGTGAACCCTCCACAGACGAGGCCTCGAGGACTCAGTGACAGGACTCATTCCAGGGGCCTCAGCATCAGTGATCGCAGGTGAACCCTCCACAGACGAGGCCTCGAGGGCTCAGTGACAGGGCTCATTCCAGGGGCATCAGAATCAGTGATCACAGGTGAACCCTCCACAGACCAGGCCCGGAGGGCTCAGTAACAGGACTCATTCCAGGGGCCTCAGAATCAGTGATCACAGGTGAACCCTCCACAGACGAGGCCTCAAGGGCTCAGTGACAGGACTCACTCCAGGGGCCTCAGAATCAGTGATCACAGGTGAACCCTCCACAGACGAGGCCTCGAGGGCTCAGTGACAGGACTCATTCCAGGGGCCTCAGAATCAGTGATCACAGGTGAACCCTCCACAGACGAGGCCTCAAGGGCTCAGTGACAGGACTCACTCCAGGGGCCTCAGAATCAGTGATCACAGGTGAACCCTCCACAGACGAGGCCTCGAGGGCTCAGTGACAGGACTCATTCCAGGGGCCTCAGAATCAGTGATCACAGGTGAACCCTCCACAGACGAGGCCTCGAGGGCTCAGTGACAGGACTCATTCCAGGGGTCTCAGGATCAGTGATCACAGGTGAACCCTCCACAGACGAGGCCTCGAGGGCTCAGTGACAGGACTCATTCCAGGGGCCTCAGCATCAGTGATCGCGGGTGAACCCTCCACAGACGAGGCCTCGAGGACTCAGTGACAGGACTCATTCCAGGGGCCTCAGCATCAGTGATCGCAGGTGAACCCTCCACAGACGAGGCCTCGAGGGCGCAGTGACAGGGCTCATTCCAGGGGCATCAGAATCAGTGATCACAGGTGAACCCTCCACAGACCAGGCCCGGAGGGCTCAGTAACAGGACTCATTCCAGGGGCCTCAGAATCAGTGATCACAGGTGAACCCTCCACAGACGAGGCCTCAAGGGCTCAGTGACAGGACTCACTCCAGGGGCCTCAGAATCAGTGATCACTGGTGAACCCTCCACAATGGAGGCCCGAGGGCTCAGTGACAGGACTCAATCCAGCGGCCTCAGAATCAGTGATCACAGGTGAACCCTCCACAGAGGAGGCCCCGAGGGCTCAGTGACAGGACCCAATCCAGCGGCCTCAGAATCAGTGATCACAGGTGAACCCTCCACAGTGGAGGCCCCGAGGGCTCAGTGACGGGACTCATTCCAGCGGCCTCAGCATCAGTGATTACAGATGAACACTCCACAGAGGAGGCCTCAGTGACAGGACTCATTCCAGGGGCCTCAGAATCAGTTATCACAGGTGAACCCTCCACAGTGGAGGCCTCGAGGGCTCAGTGACAGGACTCATTCCAGGGGCCTCAGAATCAGTGATCACAGGTGAACCCTCCACAGTGGAGGCCCTGAGGGCTCAGTGACAGGACTCATTCCTGTGGCCTCAGAATCAGTGATCACAGGTGAACCCTCCACAGTGGAGTCCTCGAGGGCTCAGTGACGGGACTCATTCCAGTGGCCTCAGAATCAGTGATCACAGGTGAACCCTCCACAGTGGAGGCCTCGAGGGCTCAGTGACGGGACTCATTCCAGCGGCCTCAGAATCAGTGATCACAGATTAACCCTCCACAGAGGAGGCCCCGAGGGCTCAGTGACAGGACCCAATCCAGCGGCCTCAGAATCAGTGATCACAGGTGAACCCTCCACAGTGGAGGCCCCGAGGGCTCAGTGACGGGACTCATTCCAGCGGCCTCAGCATCAGTGATTACAGATGAACACTCCACAGAGGAGGCCTCAGTGACAGGACTCATTCCAGGGGCCTCAGAATCAGTTATCACAGGTGAACCCTCCACAGTGGAGGCCTCGAGGGCTCAGTGACAGGACTCATTCCAGGGGCCTCAGAATCAGTGATCACAGGTGAACCCTCCACAGTGGAGGCCCTGAGGGCTCAGTGACAGGACTCATTCCTGTGGCCTCAGAATCAGTGATCACAGGTGAACCCTCCACAGTGGAGGCCTCGAGGGCTCAGTGACGGAACTCATTCCAGTGGCCTCAGAATCAGTGATCACAGGTGAACCCTCCACAGAGGAGGCCCTGAGGGCTCAGTGACAGGGCTCATTCCAGTGGCCTCAGAATCAGTGATCACAGGTGAACCCTCCACAGAGGAGGCCACGAGGGCACAGTGACAGGACTCATTCCAGGGGCCTCAGAATCAGTGATCACAGGTGAACCCTCCACAGAGGAGGCCTCGAGGGCACAGTGACAGGACTCATTCCAGGGGCCTCAGAATCAGTGATCACAGGTGAACCCTCCACAGAGGAGGCCACGAGGGCACAGTGACAGGACTCATTCCAGGGGCCTCAGAATCAGTGATCACAGGTGAACCCTCCACAGAGGAGGCCTCGAGGGCACAGTGACAGGACTCATTCCAGGGGCCTCAGAATCAGTGATCACAGGGGGCACAGTGACAGGACTCATTCCAGGGGCCTCAGAATCAGTGATCACAGGTGAACCCTCCACAGAGGAGGCCCTGAGGGCTCAGTGACAGGGCTCATTCCAGTGGCCTCAGAATCAGTGATCACAGGTGAACCCTCCACAGAGGAGGCCCTGAGGGCTCAGTGACAGGGCTCATTCCAGTGGCCTCAGAATCAGTTATCACAGGTGAACCCTCCACAGTGGAGGCCACGAGGGCTCAGTGACGGAACTCATTCCAGGGGCCTCAGAATCAGTGATCACAGGTGAACCCTCCACAGAAGAGGCCCCGAGGGATCAGTGACAGTACTCATTCCAGCGGCCTCAGAATCAGTGATCACAGGTGAACCCTCCACAGTGGAGGCCTCAGTGACAGGACTCATTCCAGGGGCCTCAGAATCAGTGATCACAGGTGAACCCTCCACAGAGGAGGCCCCGAGGGCTCAGTGACAGGGCTCATTCCAGCGGCCTCAGAATCAGTGATCACAGGTGAACCCACCACAGAGGAGGCCTCGAGGGCTCAGTGACGGGACTCATTCCAGGGGCCTCAGAATCAGTGATCACAGGTGAACCCTCCACAGTGGAGGCCCCGAGGGCTCAGTGACGGGACTCATTCCAGCGGCCTCAGAATCAGTGATCACTGGTGAACCCTCCACAGAGGAGGCCCCGAGGGCTCAGTGACGGGACTCATTCCCGGGGCCTGAGAATCAGTGATCACAGGTGAACTTCCACAGTGTAGGCCCTGAGGGCTCAGTGACGGAACTCATTCCAGGGGCCTCAGAATCAGTGATCAGAGGTGAACTTCCACAGTGGAGGCCCTGAGGGCTCAGTGATGGGACTCATTCCAGGGGCCTCAGAATCAGTGATCACAGGTGAACACTCCACAGTGGAGGCCCAGAGGGCTCAGTGATGGGACTCATTCCAGGGGCCTCAGAATCAGTGATCACAGGTGAACACTCCACAGTGGAGGCCTCAAGGGCTCAGTGACAGGACTCATTCCAGGGGCCTCAGAATCAGTGATCACAGGTGAACACTCCACAGTGGAGGCCTCAAGGGCTCAGTGACAGGACTCATTCCAGGGGCCTCAGAATCAGTGATCACAGGTGAACCCTCAACAGTTTAGGACTCGAGGGATCAGTGACAGGACTCATCCCTGTGGCCTCAGAATCAGTGATCACAGGTGAACCCTCCACAGTGGAGTCCTCGAGGGCTCAGTGACAGGACTCATTCCAGGGGCCTCAGAATCAGTGATCACAGGTGAACCCTCCACAGACGAGGCCTCAAGGGCTCAGTGACAGGACTCACTCCAGGGGCCTCAGAATCAGTGATCACTGGTGAACCCTCCACAATGGAGGCCCGAGGGCTCAGTGACAGGACTCAATCCAGCGGCCTCAGAATCAGTGATCACAGGTGAACCCTCCACAGAGGAGGCCCCGAGGGCTCAGTGACAGGACCCAATCCAGCGGCCTCAGAATCAGTGATCACAGGTGAACCCTCCACAGTGGAGGCCCCGAGGGCTCAGTGACGGGACTCATTCCAGCGGCCTCAGCATCAGTGATTACAGATGAACACTCCACAGAGGAGGCCTCAGTGACAGGACTCATTCCAGGGGCCTCAGAATCAGTTATCACAGGTGAACCCTCCACAGTGGAGGCCTCGAGGGCTCAGTGACAGGACTCATTCCAGGGGCCTCAGAATCAGTGATCACAGGTGAACCCTCCACAGTGGAGGCCCTGAGGGCTCAGTGACAGGACTCATTCCTGTGGCCTCAGAATCAGTGATCACAGGTGAACCCTCCACAGTGGAGTCCTCGAGGGCTCAGTGACGGGACTCATTCCAGTGGCCTCAGAATCAGTGATCACAGGTGAACCCTCCACAGTGGAGGCCTCGAGGGCTCAGTGACGGGACTCATTCCAGCGGCCTCAGAATCAGTGATCACAGATTAACCCTCCACAGAGGAGGCCCCGAGGGCTCAGTGACAGGACCCAATCCAGCGGCCTCAGAATCAGTGATCACAGGTGAACCCTCCACAGTGGAGGCCCCGAGGGCTCAGTGACGGGACTCATTCCAGCGGCCTCAGCATCAGTGATTACAGATGAACACTCCACAGAGGAGGCCTCAGTGACAGGACTCATTCCAGGGGCCTCAGAATCAGTTATCACAGGTGAACCCTCCACAGTGGAGGCCTCGAGGGCTCAGTGACAGGACTCATTCCAGGGGCCTCAGAATCAGTGATCACAGGTGAACCCTCCACAGTGGAGGCCCTGAGGGCTCAGTGACAGGACTCATTCCTGTGGCCTCAGAATCAGTGATCACAGGTGAACCCTCCACAGTGGAGGCCTCGAGGGCTCAGTGACGGAACTCATTCCAGTGGCCTCAGAATCAGTGATCACAGGTGAACCCTCCACAGAGGAGGCCCTGAGGGCTCAGTGACAGGGCTCATTCCAGTGGCCTCAGAATCAGTGATCACAGGTGAACCCTCCACAGAGGAGGCCACGAGGGCACAGTGACAGGACTCATTCCAGGGGCCTCAGAATCAGTGATCACAGGTGAACCCTCCACAGAGGAGGCCTCGAGGGCACAGTGACAGGACTCATTCCAGGGGCCTCAGAATCAGTGATCACAGGTGAACCCTCCACAGAGGAGGCCACGAGGGCACAGTGACAGGACTCATTCCAGGGGCCTCAGAATCAGTGATCACAGGTGAACCCTCCACAGAGGAGGCCTCGAGGGCACAGTGACAGGACTCATTCCAGGGGCCTCAGAATCAGTGATCACAGGGGGCACAGTGACAGGACTCATTCCAGGGGCCTCAGAATCAGTGATCACAGGTGAACCCTCCACAGAGGAGGCCCTGAGGGCTCAGTGACAGGGCTCATTCCAGTGGCCTCAGAATCAGTGATCACAGGTGAACCCTCCACAGAGGAGGCCCTGAGGGCTCAGTGACAGGGCTCATTCCAGTGGCCTCAGAATCAGTTATCACAGGTGAACCCTCCACAGTGGAGGCCACGAGGGCTCAGTGACGGAACTCATTCCAGGGGCCTCAGAATCAGTGATCACAGGTGAACCCTCCACAGAAGAGGCCCCGAGGGATCAGTGACAGTACTCATTCCAGCGGCCTCAGAATCAGTGATCACAGGTGAACCCTCCACAGTGGAGGCCTCAGTGACAGGACTCATTCCAGGGGCCTCAGAATCAGTGATCACAGGTGAACCCTCCACAGAGGAGGCCCCGAGGGCTCAGTGACAGGGCTCATTCCAGCGGCCTCAGAATCAGTGATCACAGGTGAACCCACCACAGAGGAGGCCTCGAGGGCTCAGTGACGGGACTCATTCCAGGGGCCTCAGAATCAGTGATCACAGGTGAACCCTCCACAGTGGAGGCCCCGAGGGCTCAGTGACGGGACTCATTCCAGCGGCCTCAGAATCAGTGATCACTGGTGAACCCTCCACAGAGGAGGCCCCGAGGGCTCAGTGACGGGACTCATTCCCGGGGCCTGAGAATCAGTGATCACAGGTGAACTTCCACAGTGTAGGCCCTGAGGGCTCAGTGACGGAACTCATTCCAGGGGCCTCAGAATCAGTGATCAGAGGTGAACTTCCACAGTGGAGGCCCTGAGGGCTCAGTGATGGGACTCATTCCAGGGGCCTCAGAATCAGTGATCACAGGTGAACACTCCACAGTGGAGGCCCAGAGGGCTCAGTGATGGGACTCATTCCAGGGGCCTCAGAATCAGTGATCACAGGTGAACACTCCACAGTGGAGGCCTCAAGGGCTCAGTGACAGGACTCATTCCAGGGGCCTCAGAATCAGTGATCACAGGTGAACACTCCACAGTGGAGGCCTCAAGGGCTCAGTGACAGGACTCATTCCAGGGGCCTCAGAATCAGTGATCACAGGTGAACCCTCAACAGTTTAGGACTCGAGGGATCAGTGACAGGACTCATCCCTGTGGCCTCAGAATCAGTGATCACAGGTGAACCCTCCACAGTGGAGTCCTCGAGGGCTCAGTGACAGGACTCATTCCAGTGGCCTCAGAATCAGTGATCACAGGTGAACCCTCCACAGTGGAGTCCTCGAGGGCTCAGTGACAGAACTCATTCCAGGGGCCTCAGAATCAGTGATCACAGGTGAACCCTCCACAGTGGAGGCCCAGAGGGCTCAGTGATGGGACTCATTCCAGCGGCCTCAGAATCAGTGATCACAGGTGAACCCTCCACAGTGGAGGCCCCGAGGGCTCAGTGACAGGACTCATTCCTGTGGCCTCAGAATCAGTGATCACAGGTGAACTCTTCACAGTGGAGGCCCCGAGGGCTCAGTGACAAGACTCATTCCAGGGGCCTCAGAATCAGTGATCACAGGTGAACCCTCCACAGTGGAGGCCCCGAGGGCTCAGTGACAAGACTCATTCCAGGGGCCTCAGAATCAGTGATCACAGGTGAACCCTCCACAGTGGAGGCCCAGAGGGCTCAGTGATGGGACTCATTCCAGCAGCCTCAGAATCAGTGATCACAGGTGAACCCTCCACAGTGGAGGCCCCGAGGGCTCAGTGACAGGACTCATTCCTGTGGCCTCAGAATCAGTGATCACAGGTGAACTCTTCACAGTGGAGGCCCCGAGGGCTCAGTGACAGGACTCATTCCAGCGGCCTCAGAATCAGTGATCACAGGTGAACCCTCCACAGTGGAGGCCCCGAGGGCTCAGTGACAGGACTCATTCCAGCGGCCTCAGAATCAGTGATCACAGGTGAACCCTCCACAGAGGAGGCCTCGAGGGCTCAGTGATAGGACTCATTCCAGGGGCCTCAGAATCAGTGATCACAGGTGAACCCTCCACAGAGGAGGCCCCGAGGGCTCAGTGACAGGACTCATTCCAGTGGCCTCAGAATCAGTGATCACAGGTGAACCCTCCACAGTGGAGGCCCCGAGGGCTCAGTGACAGGACTCATTCCAGCGGCCTCAGAATCAGTGATCACAGGTGAACCCTCCACAGTGGAGGCCCCGAGGGCTCAGTGACAGGACTCATTCCAGCGGCCTCAGAATCAGTGATCACAGGTGAACCCTCCACAGAGGAGGCCTCGAGGGCTCAGTGATAGGACTCATTCCAGGGGCCTCAGAATCAGTGATCACAGGTGAACCCTCCACAGACGAGGCCCCGAGGGCTCAGTGACAGGACTCATTCCAGGGGCCTCAGAATCAGTGATCACAGGTGAACTCTTCACAGTGTAGGCCTCGAGGGCTCAGTGACGGGACTCATTCCAGGGGCCTCAGCATCAGTGATCACAGGTGAACCCTCCACAGTGGAGGCCCCGAGGGCTCAGTGACAAGACTCATTCCAGCGGCCTCAGAATCAGTGATCACAGGTGAACCCTCCACAGTGGAGGCCCCGAGGGCTCAGTGACAGGACTCATTCCAGCGGCCTCAGAATCAGTGATCACAGGTGAACCCTCCACAGAGGAGGCCTCGAGGGCTCAGTGATAGGACTCATTCCAGGGGCCTCAGAATCAGTGATCACAGGTGAACCCTCCACAGACGAGGCCCCGAGGGCTCAGTGACAGGACTCATTCCAGCGGCCTCAGAATCAGTAATTACAGGTGAACCCTCCACTGTGGAGGCCCCGAGGGCTCAGTGACAGGACTCATTACAGCGGCCTCAGAATCAGTGATCACAGGTGAAACCTCCACTGTGGAGTGAGGGCTCAGTGACGGGACTCATTCCAGGGGCCTCAGAATCAGTGATCACTGGTGAACCCTCCACAATGGAGGCCCGAGGGCTTAGTGACAGGACTCAATCCAGCGGCCTCAGAATCAGTGATCACAGGTGAACCCTCCACAGTGGAGGCCCCGAGGGCTCAGTGACGGGACTCATTCCAGCGGCTTCAGCATCAGTGATTACAGATGAACACTCCACAGAGGAGGCCTCAGTGACAGGACTCATTCCAGGGGCCTCAGAATCAGTTATCACAGTTGAACCCTCCACAGTGGAGGCCTCAGTGACAGGACTCATTCCAGGGGCCTCAGAATCAGTGATATCAGGTGAACCCTCCACAGAGGAGGCCTCGAGGGCTCAGTGACAGGACTCATTCCAGGGGCCTCAGCATCAGTGATCACAGGTGAACCCTCCACAGACGAGGCCCCGAGGGCTCAGTGACAGGACTCATTCCAGCGGCCTCAGAATCAGTGATCACAGGTGAACCCTCCACAGAGGAGGCCTCGAGGGCTCAGTGATAGGACTCATTCCAGGGGCCTCAGAATCAGTGATCACAGGTGAACCCTCCCCAGACGAGGCCCCGAGGGCTCAGTGACAGGACTCATTCCAGCGGCCTCAGAATCAGTAATTACAGGTGAACCCTCCACTGTGGAGGCCCCGAGGGCTCAGTGACAGGACTCATTACAGCGGCCTCAGAATCAGTGATCACAGGTGAAACCTCCACTGTGGAGGTCTTGAGGGCTCAGTGACGGGACTCAGTCCAGGGGCCTCAGAATCAGTGATCACTGGTGAACCCTCCACAATGGAGGCCCGAGGGCTCAGTGACAGGACTCAATCCAGCGGCCTCAGAATCAGTGATCACAGGTGAACCCTCCACAGAGGAGGCCCCGAGGGCTCAGTGACAGGACCCAATCCAGCGGCCTCAGAATCAGTGATCACAGGTGAACCCTCCACAGGTGAGGCCCCGAGGGCTCAGTGACGGGACTCATTCCAGCGGCCTCAGCATCAGTGATTACAGATGAACACTCCACAGAGGAGGCCTCAGTGACAGGACTCATTCCAGGGGCCTCAGAATCAGTTATCACAGGTGAACCCTCCACAGTGGAGGCCTCGAGGGCTCAGTGACAGGACTCATTCCAGGGGCCTCAGAATCAGTGATCACAGGTGAACCCTCCACAGTGGAGGCCCTGAGGGCTCAGTGACAGGACTCATTCCTGTGGCCTCAGAATCAGTGATCACAGGTGAACCCTCCACAGTGGAGGCCTCGAGGGCTCAGTGACGGGACTCATTCCAGTGGCCTCAGAATCAGTGATCACAGGTGAACCCTCCACAGTGGAGGCCTCGAGGGCTCAGTGACGGGACTCATTCCAGTGACCTCAGAATCAGTGATCACAGGTGAACCATCCACAGAAGAGGCCCGAGGGCTCAGTGACGGGACTCATTCCAGGGGCCTCAGAATCAGTGATCACAGGTGAACCCTCCACAGAGGAGGCCACGAGGGCTCAGTGACAGGACTCATTCCAGGGGCCTCAGAATCAGTGATCACAGGTGAACCCTCCACAGAGGAGGCCTCGAGGGCACAGTGACAGGACTCATTCCAGGGGCCTCAGAATCAGTGATCACAGGTGAACCCTCCACAGAGGAGGCCCTGAGGGCTCAGTGACAGGGCTCATTCCAGTGGCCTCAGAATCAGTGATCACAGGTGAACCCTCCACAGAGGAGGCCCTGAGGGCTCAGTGACAGGGCTCATTCCAGTGGCCTCAGAATCAGTGATCACAGGTGAACCCTCCACAGAGGAGGCCACGAGGGCACAGTGACAGGACTCATTCCAGGGGCCTCAGAATCAGTGATCACAGGTGAACCCTCCACAGAGGAGGCCTCGAGGGCACAGTGACAGGACTCATTCCAGGGGCCTCAGAATCAGTGATCACAGGTGAACCCTCCACAGAGGAGGCCACGAGGGCACAGTGACAGGACTCATTCCAGGGGCCTCAGAATCAGTGATCACAGGTGAACCCTCCACAGAGGAGGCCTCGAGGGCACAGTGACAGGACTCATTCCAGGGGCCTCAGAATCAGTGATCACAGGGGGCACAGTGACAGGACTCATTCCAGGGGCCTCAGAATCAGTGATCACAGGTGAACCCTCCACAGAGGAGGCCCTGAGGGCTCAGTGACAGGGCTCATTCCAGTGGCCTCAGAATCAGTGATCACAGGTGAACCCTCCACAGAGGAGGCCCTGAGGGCTCAGTGACAGGGCTCATTCCAGTGGCCTCAGAATCAGTTATCACAGGTGAACCCTCCACAGTGGAGGCCACGAGGGCTCAGTGACGGAACTCATTCCAGGGGCCTCAGAATCAGTGATCACAGGTGAACCCTCCACAGAAGAGGCCCCGAGGGATCAGTGACAGTACTCATTCCAGCGGCCTCAGAATCAGTGATCACAGGTGAACCCTCCACAGTGGAGGCCTCAGTGACAGGACTCATTCCAGGGGCCTCAGAATCAGTGATCACAGGTGAACCCTCCACAGAGGAGGCCCCGAGGGCTCAGTGACAGGGCTCATTCCAGCGGCCTCAGAATCAGTGATCACAGGTGAACCCACCACAGAGGAGGCCTCGAGGGCTCAGTGACGGGACTCATTCCAGGGGCCTCAGAATCAGTGATCACAGGTGAACCCTCCACAGTGGAGGCCCCGAGGGCTCAGTGACGGGACTCATTCCAGCGGCCTCAGAATCAGTGATCACTGGTGAACCCTCCACAGAGGAGGCCCCGAGGGCTCAGTGACGGGACTCATTCCCGGGGCCTGAGAATCAGTGATCACAGGTGAACTTCCACAGTGTAGGCCCTGAGGGCTCAGTGACGGAACTCATTCCAGGGGCCTCAGAATCAGTGATCAGAGGTGAACTTCCACAGTGGAGGCCCTGAGGGCTCAGTGATGGGACTCATTCCAGGGGCCTCAGAATCAGTGATCACAGGTGAACACTCCACAGTGGAGGCCCAGAGGGCTCAGTGATGGGACTCATTCCAGGGGCCTCAGAATCAGTGATCACAGGTGAACACTCCACAGTGGAGGCCTCAAGGGCTCAGTGACAGGACTCATTCCAGGGGCCTCAGAATCAGTGATCACAGGTGAACACTCCACAGTGGAGGCCTCAAGGGCTCAGTGACAGGACTCATTCCAGGGGCCTCAGAATCAGTGATCACAGGTGAACCCTCAACAGTTTAGGACTCGAGGGATCAGTGACAGGACTCATCCCTGTGGCCTCAGAATCAGTGATCACAGGTGAACCCTCCACAGTGGAGTCCTCGAGGGCTCAGTGACAGGACTCATTCCAGTGGCCTCAGAATCAGTGATCACAGGTGAACCCTCCACAGTGGAGTCCTCGAGGGCTCAGTGACAGAACTCATTCCAGGGGCCTCAGAATCAGTGATCACAGGTGAACCCTCCACAGTGGAGGCCCAGAGGGCTCAGTGATGGGACTCATTCCAGCGGCCTCAGAATCAGTGATCACAGGTGAACCCTCCACAGTGGAGGCCCCGAGGGCTCAGTGACAGGACTCATTCCTGTGGCCTCAGAATCAGTGATCACAGGTGAACTCTTCACAGTGGAGGCCCCGAGGGCTCAGTGACAAGACTCATTCCAGGGGCCTCAGAATCAGTGATCACAGGTGAACCCTCCACAGTGGAGGCCCCGAGGGCTCAGTGACAAGACTCATTCCAGGGGCCTCAGAATCAGTGATCACAGGTGAACCCTCCACAGTGGAGGCCCAGAGGGCTCAGTGATGGGACTCATTCCAGCAGCCTCAGATTCAGTGATCACAGGTGAACCCTCCACAGTGGAGGCCCCGAGGGCTCAGTGACAGGACTCATTCCTGTGGCCTCAGAATCAGTGATCACAGGTGAACTCTTCACAGTGGAGGCCCCGAGGGCTCAGTGACAGGACTCATTCCAGCGGCCTCAGAATCAGTGATCACAGGTGAACCCTCCACAGTGGAGGCCCCGAGGGCTCAGTGACAGGACTCATTCCAGCGGCCTCAGAATCAGTGATCACAGGTGAACCCTCCACAGAGGAGGCCTCGAGGGCTCAGTGATAGGACTCATTCCAGGGGCCTCAGAATCAGTGATCACAGGTGAACCCTCCACAGAGGAGGCCCCGAGGGCTCAGTGACAGGACTCATTCCAGTGGCCTCAGAATCAGTGATCACAGGTGAACCCTCCACAGTGGAGGCCCCGAGGGCTCAGTGACAGGACTCATTCCAGCGGCCTCAGAATCAGTGATCACAGGTGAACCCTCCACAGTGGAGGCCCCGAGGGCTCAGTGACAGGACTCATTCCAGCGGCCTCAGAATCAGTGATCACAGGTGAACCCTCCACAGAGGAGGCCTCGAGGGCTCAGTGATAGGACTCATTCCAGGGGCCTCAGAATCAGTGATCACAGGTGAACCCTCCACAGACGAGGCCCCGAGGGCTCAGTGACAGGACTCATTCCAGGGGCCTCAGAATCAGTGATCACAGGTGAACTCTTCACAGTGTAGGCCTCGAGGGCTCAGTGACGGGACTCATTCCAGGGGCCTCAGCATCAGTGATCACAGGTGAACCCTCCACAGTGGAGGCCCCGAGGGCTCAGTGACAGGACTCATTCCAGCGGCCTCAGAATCAGTGATCACAGGTGAACCCTCCACAGTGGAGGCCCCGAGGGCTCAGTGACAGGACTCATTCCAGCGGCCTAAGAATCAGTGATCACAGGTGAACCCTCCACAGAGGAGGCCTCGAGGGCTCAGTGATAGGACTCATTCCAGGGGCCTCAGAATCAGTGATCACAGGTGAAACCTCCACAGACGAGGCCCCGAGGGCTCAGTGACAGGACTCATTCCAGCGGCCTCAGAATCAGTAATTACAGGTGAACCCTCCACTGTGGAGGCCCCGAGGGCTCAGTGACAGGACTCATTACAGCGGCCTCAGAATCAGTGATCACAGGTGAAACCTCCACTGTGGAGGTCTTGAGGGCTCAGTGACGGGACTCATTCCAGGGGCCTCAGAATCAGTGATCACTGGTGAACCCTCCACAATGGAGGCCCGAGGGCTTAGTGACAGGACTCAATCCAGCGGCCTCAGAATCAGTGATCACAGGTGAACCCTCCACAGTGGAGGCCCCGAGGGCTCAGTGACGGGACTCATTCCAGCGGCCTCAGCATCAGTGATTACAGATGAACACTCCACAGAGGAGGCCTCAGTGACAGGACTCATTCCAGGGGCCTCAGAATCAGTTATCACAGTTGAACCCTCCACAGTGGAGGCCTCAGTGACAGGACTCATTCCAGGGGCCTCAGAATCAGTGATATCAGGTGAACCCTCCACAGAGGAGGCCTCGAGGGCTCAGTGACAGGACTCATTCCAGGGGCCTCAGCATCAGTGATCACAGGTGAACCCTCCACAGACGAGGCCCCGAGGGCTCAGTGACAGGACTCATTCCAGGGGCCTCAGAATCAGTGATCACAGGTGAACCCTCCACAGTGGAGGCCCCGAGGGCTCAGTGACGGGACTCATTCCAGGGGCCTCAGCATCAGTGATCACAGGTGAACCCTCCACAGTGGAGGCCCCGAGGGCTCAGTGACAGGACTCATTCCAGCGGCCTCAGAATCAGTGATCACAGGTGAACCCTCCACAGTGGAGGCCCCGAGGAATCAGTGACAGGACTCATTCCAGCGGCCTCAGAATCAGTGATCACAGGTGAACCCTCCACAGAGGAGGCCTCGAGGGCTCAGTGATAGGACTCATTCCAGGGGCCTCAGAATCAGTGATCACAGGTGAAACCTCCACTGTGGAGGTCTTGAGGGCTCAGTGACGGGACTCAGTCCAGGGGCCTCAGAATCAGTGATCACTGGTGAACCCTCCACAATGGAGGCCCGAGGGCTCAGTGACAGGACTCAATCCAGCGGCCTCAGAATCAGTGATCACAGGTGAACCCTCCACAGAGGAGGCCCCGAGGGCTCAGTGACAGGACCCAATCCAGCGGCCTCAGAATCAGTGATCACAGGTGAACCCTCCACAGTGGAGGCCCCGAGGGCTCAGTGACGGGACTCATTCCAGCGGCCTCAGCATCAGTGATTACAGATGAACACTCCACAGAGGAGGCCTCAGTGACAGGACTCATTCCAGGGGCCTCAGAATCAGTTATCACAGGTGAACCCTCCACAGTGGAGGCCTCGAGGGCTCAGTGACAGGACTCATTCCAGGGGCCTCAGAATCAGTGATCACAGGTGAACCCTCCACAGTGGAGGCCCCGAGGGCTCAGTGACGGGACTCATTCCAGCGGCCTCAGCATCAGTGATTACAGGTGAACCCTCCACAGTGGAGGCCTCGAGGGCTCAGTGACAGGACTCATTCCAGGGGCCTCAGAATCAGTGATCACAGGTGAACCCTCCACAGTGGAGGCCCCGAGGGCTCAGTGACGGGACTCATTCCAGCGGCCTCAGCATCAGTGATTACAGATGAACACTCCACAGAGGAGGCCTCAGTGACAGGACTCATTCCAGGGGCCTCAGAATCAGTTATCACAGGTGAACCCTCCACAGTGGAGGCCTCGAGGGCTCAGTGACAGGACCCAATCCAGCGGCCTCAGAATCAGTGATCACAGGTGAACCCTCCACAGTGGAGGCCCCGAGGGCTCAGTGACGGGACTCATTCCAGCGGCCTCAGCATCAGTGATTACAGATGAACACTCCACAGAGGAGGCCTCAGTGACAGGACTCATTCCAGGGGCCTCAGAATCAGTTATCACAGGTGAACCCTCCACAGTGGAGGCCTCGAGGGCTCAGTGACAGGACTCATTCCAGGGGCCTCAGAATCAGTGATCACAGGTGAACCCTCCACAGTGGAGGCCCCGAGGGCTCAGTGACGGGACTCATTCCAGCGGCCTCAGCATCAGTGATTACAGATGAACACTCCACAGAGGAGGACTCAGTGACAGGACTCATTCCAGGGGCCTCAGAATCAGTGATCACAGGTAAACCCTCCACAGTGGAGGCCCCGAGGGCTCAGCGACGGGACTCATTCCAGCGGCCTCAGCATCAGTGATTACAGATGAACACTCCACAGAGGAGGACTCAGTGACAGGACTCATTCCAGGGGCCTCAGGATCAGTGATCACAGGTGAACCCTCCACAGACGAGGCCTCGAGGGCTCAGTGACAGGACTCATTCCAGGGGCCTCAGCATCAGTGATCGCAGGTGAACCCTCCACAGACGAGGCCTCGAGGACTCAGTGACAGGACTCATTCCAGGGGCCTCAGCATCAGTGATCGCAGGTGAACCCTCCACAGACGAGGCCTCGAGGGCTCAGTGACAGGGCTCATTCCAGGGGCATCAGAATCAGTGATCACAGGTGAACCCTCCACAGACCAGGCCCGGAGGGCTCAGTAACAGGACTCATTCCAGGGGCCTCAGAATCAGTGATCACAGGTGAACCCTCCACAGACGAGGCCTCAAGGGCTCAGTGACAGGACTCATTCCAGGGGCCTCAGAATCAGTGATCACAGGTGAACCCTCCACAGACGAGGCCTCAAGGGCTCAGTGACAGGACTCACTCCAGGGGCCTCAGAATCAGTGATCACAGGTGAACCCTCCACAGACGAGGCCTCGAGGGCTCAGTGACAGGACTCATTCCAGGGGCCTCAGAATCAGTGATCACAGGTGAACCCTCCACAGACGAGGCCTCGAGGGCTCAGTGACAGGACTCATTCCAGGGGCCTCAGGATCAGTGATCACAGGTGAACCCTCCACAGACGAGGCCTCGAGGGCTCAGTGACAGGACTCATTCCAGGGGCCTCAGCATCAGTGATCGCAGGTGAACCCTCCACAGACGAGGCCTCGAGGACTCAGTGACAGGACTCATTCCAGGGGCCTCAGCATCAGTGATCGCAGGTGAACCCTCCACAGACGAGGCCTCGAGGGCTCAGTGACAGGGCTCATTCCAGGGGCATCAGAATCAGTGATCACAGGTGAACCCTCCACAGACCAGGCCCGGAGGGCTCAGTAACAGGACTCATTCCAGGGGCCTCAGAATCAGTGATCACAGGTGAACCCTCCACAGACGAGGCCTCAAGGGCTCAGTGACAGGACTCACTCCAGGGGCCTCAGAATCAGTGATCACAGGTGAACCCTCCACAGACGAGGCCTCGAGGGCTCAGTGACAGGACTCATTCCAGGGGCCTCAGAATCAGTGATCACAGGTGAACCCTCCACAGTGGAGGCCCCGAGGGCTCAGTGACAGGACTCATTCCAGGGGCCTCAGAATCAGTGATCGCAGGTGAACCCTCCACAGACGAGGCCTCGAGGCCTCAGTGACAGGGCTCATTCCAGTGGCCTCAGAATCAGTGATCACAGGTGAACCCTCCACAGTGGAGTCCTCGAGGGCACAGTGACAGGACTCATTCCAGGGTCCTCAGAATCAGTGATCACAGGTGAACCCTCCACAGAGGAGGCCCGAGGGCTCAGTGACAGGACTCATTCCAGGGGCCTCAGAATCAGTGATCACAGGTGAACCCTCCACAGACGAGGCCTCGAGGGCTCAGTGACAGGACTCATTCCAGGGGCCTCAGAATCAGTGATCACAGGTGAACCCTCCACAGTGGAGGCCTCGAGCGTGAGTACATACATTCCATGTGGCTCCTGCATGAGCTCTGATACATGCGGCATTGAACCGGAGACTTTAAATATAAGTGTAACGAGGAAGTACAGATCTCTGGTTTAAGATAAACACGAGTGAAAACCATAACATGCACCGAGTACAGGCCCGGACTGGCTGTTGCGGGCACCGGGCTATCCCCCGGTGGGCCGCACGGGTGGGGGCCGGTTTGGGGCCCCTGGGGGCCGTTTTTGTTACAGGGCCATTTTGCAGCATAGCTGCAAAAACAGCCCTGTAACAAAATCGGCCGAAAACCGGCCCTGGCAGAGAGCGCGGCCACCCCACCTCTCCCCTGGGGTGGGGGGGTGGGGCCTGCTGAGCACTTTGCCAGGGCCGGTTTTGGTTCCCAGTCCGGCCCTGACCGAGTACAAGGCTCTCATTCCTGCAGCGCAAACACCTCGAAGGAGAGAGGTTTCATTTTCAGATTAATATGATTAAATCACACTAGGAATAAGGGAATATATTTGGGCGATTCACAGAACTAATTTAAGACAAAATCCTAACTTAAGTCCGTCTTAAGTCTGTCGTAAGACAAATTTAAGACAAAATCCTAACTTCTTTGAATACCAAAAGTAGTAAGTTTAGGATTTTGTCTTAAGTTAGTTCTGTGAATCGGGCCCCCTGTCTCTGTGACGTAAAGGGGCGGAGCCTGAATTACCTGCTGCACTATGGCTGAAGAGTCAAGAATCTGCCTTGAAGTAAAAAGAGAATAGAAACTTTGAGCACAAATGCAGTTTTTCTGGTTCTCGGGAGGAATGCGGTCAGACCTGCAGCTCTTCCCTCCACCTGCCTTTCACTTTCACACGAGTCACCCCCGCCCTCCTGGACACCTCTCTGGGACCCGGGCATCTGGAGGGTCTGTGGACATCGGTGGTCGTCTCGCTGAGTCGTGTCGGAGCCCACAGGTGAGTGCTCCTCTTTTGCCTCGTCGCCTCTTTATGTGGCTGGTGTCTCATGGTGTACGCCCCCTCTGTCCCTCTTTTGATTCGTCGCCTCTTTATGTGGCTAGTGTCTCATGGTATGCCCTCTGTCCCTCTTTTATTCAGTCGCCTCTTTATGTGGCTAGTGTCTCATGGTATGCCCTCTGTCCCTCTTTTGATTCGTCGCCTCTGTCCCTCTTGTGTTTCTTCGTCGCCACTGATGTATCTGAGCAGCTTGTGCTCCCCCCTCCCGGGGCTACGACGGTCGGTGCTCTGAGGCAGAGGGGGGGGGGGGGGTAGGGGGGGTAGGGAGGGGGCTCCTCTTTCATTGAGTCTTGGGGTAAATGTCCCTCAGATGGGAAGGACTTTTAGGGCTCTTTCTCTGCTGCGGAAGGCAGAGAGGTTTATGCAGGGCCGGATTTAAGGCTGGACCCGAGGCGTAACACAGGCCCCCGCAGCCGCCCACGCGTTGAGGGGGGCCCTCACGCTCCAGGGGCCCCCTCCCTGTATTTATTATGACAATGATTTTCGTGTGCACTGCACGCCCGACCCGACCTCAATAAATTAAAGGGTGCACACGGCAGTGGCGTAATACATTTGCGGGGGGGGGGGGGGGATGGGGCCCGTGCTTCAGGGGCCCCCTCATTGACTTTATTTATCATGCTTTTAATGGTGCGCAGTGCGCACAGCACACCCGGCCTCAATGCATTAATTAAATGGTGCACACGGCATGCACGCTCTTCTAATTAAATGGTGGTGCGCGCGCCGCCCCTTGGCCCTCGGAGGCTCGCTCTTTGATTTTGATTAATTTAATGTTGTGCGACTGCTATGCAGTGCGCACGCCTGGGCCCCGCCGCGCCTCAGTCATTAGTGCGCGGGTGCGCGGCGCGCAGTTGCCTGCGCGGGTTTCAGGGTGGGGCACTGGGGGCAGGGGCTGGTGTCGTCACTTGTGACCAATACACTGAATACACTACTGGTGCCGGGCATGCTAACATGCTTACGGCAATTAAAAGTGCAATTACAAGGGCGGCATGAGCCGAGATCCGATCCAAGGTGAGACGGACCAGGCAGCAGCCCCGCTACCTGGGAAGGACCGTCCGAGGTCCGATGTCCGTCCGTCCCCGACTGGGCATCATTTTACATTATTATTAGCCAGGGCCCTGCCTGGCTAGCCTTGCCCAGTTGCCCTGCCGGGCCCAGTGCCTTTTCTTCTCTGTTAGTCTGCTGGCTGAGGCTGCAGACCGGGCCGGGCCCAGCCCAAGGTCAGGCGAGTCAGCCCAGAGGTCATGCGAGTCAGCCCCGGTCCGAGCCGAGGCAGGACTGCTCGGGTCCCTGGTGTCAAGACCTAGCTGCATCGGCAGTAATTGCATAACTTACAGTTATTTGTACTTTTTATTTGGTGCAAATGTCGGTTCATGACATGTAAATGTGTGTTGTGCCACGTTGGTTCAGTTTGCATTATCTGCTTCGTGTAAGGACTTTGCGCATGTGTCCTTCCTTCGTCCCGGGAGGAGGCGCTGTTCTCGTTGGTTCCTGCCCCCTTGCTACCCTGGTCTCTGCTGTGGTTGTAGTATTTACTGTCATTCGTTATTACTTTGCTGTTCGCATGTAACTAAAATAATGCGAGATATACAAGGAATGTGAGAAAGCCAAATCTAATTTGGCAGATAAATATATACATACATTTTTTAATAAGAGTTTAAAGTTTAAAACTTAGATGTAAATGTTATATCATGGTAGTTAACGCCAGTGGAATCCCGCAGTGCACTCTAGAGCCATGATGCCAACATGTTGGGTTTGTGAGATGCATTTTCAGATGTCGCAGTCCACCTCGCATCCCTTTAAATATATATGTATTGCTATGATAGTGACGTAGCAGGATTAGGAACTTTGGTATGAGGAGCCTGGTGTTCTCAGATTGTGGCTCAACTAGTTTTTTGATTCATCAATACCATGAAATTGTTATTGTTTGAAAACGGTGGAAATGAAGCACATAAGGCACCTATTTTTCAATTTGACTGATTTTTACAGATAAATGTTCCTTAAACATAGGCATATGTTAATATGTCTTTGTAGTATAATGCTAATATTCAGCAGTGGGTGCAGTGTTTGTTATAAGTGGGTGTTTAACTTGCTAAAATGCGACAGGCATCCACACATGAGTGCACATGTAAGAGTTAAATACATGTGGAAATATGCCATTTTAATGCCCCATTTATCTCAAAACACAAAATAAATATGGATAATTATCAATAAGATGTCATAAAAATGAATGTGATTAAGTACAGATGGAAATGTTGAAAAAGATGAATGCCATAAAACCGGGAGCCCCGATCAAACACGGTACTGTCCGGGCTCAGGTAGTATTCTGCAGCCTGTGGGCACGAGGCCTGTCTGAGCCTTTGTGGGCAGCACCTCTGATGCGATCCACTTGCGAGTGGAATGGCACAAGAAGGGGTGAGAGGAGAACAAGAAGTGGGGTATTCTTGCCCATAGACTCTTGTTGCTGCAATACCCGCTCTCTGACTCCTGCCAAGGCGGACTCCTGTTTGGATTAACCTTATTGACTGGGACCAAGAGGAAGGAGCACATGGGACGGATCGGAGTCTTAAAAATATGGATTTATATTGAAGCCTAATCATTGAAACAGGTAATACTTCCTCCTTTTTCAACTGGAGGTTCAGGGTCCACACTTGTTGGTAAAGGGGAGGATTCCGAGCACTTCAAGAAAGTGCTCCCTATTTCTCTTTAGGTTGTTGTTTGTACATAAGGCATTCAAGAGATCTACCACCAGGAGGAAGTAAATATCTGGAGATGTCTGAGGGATGAAGCACTGTGTGTTCGGCATGTGCAGAATTGTAGGGGGTGGTCGTTATGCCTGCGAGGATCTTTCATCAACCGTGAACATATTTCATTAGGTGAGAGGTAAAGTAACATATATTATTTTTGCAGTATTCGGATTATTGTACCCGATCAATTTTTGTGGCCTGTGCAAACCCAAATGGAGCATGCCCATCACACAATTGCACCTGCCAGTGCATATGTGTGTGTGTGTGGAGTCCCAGGGGCGAAACACAGGCCCCCGCGGTGCTGGGGGCCCTGCGCTACAGGGGCCCCCTCTGGGACAGCGTAGCCAGCAACCACGTAGCACTTCGCACATCCGCTCCGTCTCGGATGCTGGGAGTTACGTAATTACACTACGCTCGACGTAGTTGCAAGCGCAGGGGCCTCATTCTGAATTAACTGGTGCGCAATTCAAAGTGCGTGTGAGGTGAGGCGGCTCAGAGGGTCCGTGCGGCCCAGGACGGACTGGTGCGGCCTTAATTTAATTATTGTCAATGCTAACCGTGCCTGGTCTTCTGACGCCCGTTCCCACCTGCCACTGAAGCTGCAGGCGAGGCCTCAAGTACCACTGCTTACTCTTAAACAAGCATTAGCATGGCCAATAGGTCTCGGCAATGCAAGAATTGGTTTTGCCAATATGTTTTAGCCCTGTTGTACACAAGGTTGGCAGCTGTTCAGCATGGCTAAAAGACAGTTAGCGGTGTGAAGGAGACTGGTGTGGTGGGAGTGTCGTAAAGCAGAGTGTTGTGGAGTAGAGTGGGCTGTTATGGAGTGGCGTAGAGTCATCGAGTGGTGTAGAGTAGAGGTGAGTGGAGTGTCATGGAGTTGCTTAGGGTGGACTTGCATAGTGTTGTGGAGTGTCATGGAGGTAGTAGAGTGTCGGGAGGGTGTAGAGTGTATTAGAGTCTCATAGTTGAGTGTTGTAGAGTGAAGCAGAGTGTCGTAGAGTGGAGAGGCATGGAGTGTGCTGCGTAGAGTGGAGTGCAGTGGTGTAGAGCGGAGTAGAGTGGAGTAGAGTGGCATAGAGAGGAGTAGTGTAGTAGAATGAAATGGCATAGAGCGGAGTAGATTGTTGTAGAGTGGCATAGAGTGTCTGAGTGGAGTAGAATGGAGTGTGATGGACTTAGAGTGGAGTAAACTGGAGTGTACTGTAGAGTATAGTGGAGTAAGATGGCATGAAGTGGTGTAGAGGGAGTAGCATAGAGCATCGTAGAGTGGAGCAGTGTCACAGAGTGGCATAGAGTGGATTAGAGCATCATAGAGCGGAGTGTTGTAGAGTGGATTAGAGTATCCCAGAATGAAGAGTGGACTGGCATAGAGTGGAGCGTTGGTGAGTGGGTTAGAGTGTCCCAGAATGAAGAATAGACTGGCATAGAGCGGAGCGTTGGTGAGTGGGTTAGAGTGTCCCAGAATGAAGAGTAGACTGGCATAGAGTGGAGTGTTGGTGAGTGGGTTAGAGTGTCCTAGAATGAAGAGTAGACTGGCATAGAGCGGAGCGTTGGTGAGTGGGTTAGAGTGTCCCAGAATGAAGAGTAGACTGGCATAGAGTGGAGTGTTGGTGAGTGGGTTAGAGTGTCCCAGAATGAAGAGTAGACTGGCATAGAGCGGAGCGTTGGTGAGTGGGTAGAGTGTCCTAGAATGAAGAGTAGACTGGCATAGAGCGGAGCGTTGGTGAGTGGGTTAGAGTGTCCCAGAATGAAGAGTAGACTGGCATAGAGCGGAGTGTTGGTGAGTGGGTTAGAGTGTCCCAGAATGAAGAGTAGACTGGCATAGAGCGGAGCGTTGGTGAGTGGGTAGAGTGTCCCAGAATGAAGAGTAGACTGGCATAGAGTGAAGCGTTGGTGAGTGGGTTAGAGTGTCCCAGAATGAAGAGTAGACTGGCATAGAGCGGAGTGTTGGTGAGTGGGTTAGAGTGTCCCAGAATGAAGAGTAGACTGGCATAGAGTGGAGTGTTGGTGAGTGGGTTAGAGTGTCCCAGAATGAAGAATAGACTGGCATAGAGTGGAGTGTTGGTGAGTGGGTTAGAGTGTCCCAGAATGAAGAGTAGACTGGCATAGAGTGGAGTGTTGGTGAGTGGGTAGAGTGTCCCAGAATGAAGAGTAGACTGGCATAGAGTGGAGAGTTGCAGAGTGGGTTAGAGTGTCCCAGAATGAAGAGTAGACTGGCATAGAGTGGAGTGTTGGTGAGTGGGTTAGAGTGTCCTAGAATGAAGAGTAGACTGGCATAGAGTGGAGTGTTGGTGAGTGGGTTAGAGTGTCCCAGAATGAAGAGTAGACTGGCATAGAGCGGAGCGTTGGTGAGTGGGTTAGAGTGTCCCAGAATGAAGAGTAGACTGGCATAGAGTGGAGTGTTGGTGAGTGGGTTAGAGTGTCCCAGAATGAAGAGTAGACTGGCATAGAGTGAAGTGTTGGTGAGTGGGTTAGAGTGTCCTAGAATGAAGAGTAGACTGGCATAGAGTGGAGTGTTGGTGAGTGGGTTAGAGTGTCCCAGAATGAAGAGTAGACTGGCATAGAGTGGAGCGTTGGTGAGTGGGTTAGAGTGTCCTAGAATGAAGAGTAGACTGGCATAGAGTGGAGCGTTGGTGAGTGGATTAGAGTGTCCCAGAATGAAGAGTAGACTGGCATAGAGTGGAGTGTTGGTGAGTGGGTTAGAGTGTCCTAGAATGAAGAGTAGACTGGCATAGAGCGGAGCGTTGGTGAGTGGGTTAGAGTGTCCCAGAATGAAGAGTAGACTGGCATAGAGTGGAGTGTTGGTGAGTGGGTTAGAGTGTCCCAGAATGAAGAGTAGACTGGCATAGAGTGGAGTGTTGCAGAGTGGGTTAGAGTGTCCCAGAATGAAGAATAGACTGGCATAGAGCGGAGCGTTGGTGAGTGGGTTAGAGTGTCCCAGAATGAAGAGTAGACTGGCATAGAGCGGAGCGTTGGTGAGTGGGTTAGAGTGTCCCAGAATGAAGAATAGACTGGCATAGAGCGGAGCGTTGGTGAGTGGGTTAGAGTGTCCCAGAATGAAGAGTAGACTGGCATAGAGTGGAGTGTTGGTGAGTGGGTTAGAGTGTCCCAGAATGAAGAGTAGACTGGCATAGAGCGGAGCGTTGGTGAGTGGGTAGAGTGTCCCAGAATGAAGAGTAGACTGGCATAGAGCGGAGTGTTGGTGAGTGGGTTAGAGTGTCCCAGAATGAAGAGTAGACTGGCATAGAGTGGAGTGTTGGTGAGTGGGTTAGAGTGTCCTAGAATGAAGAGTAGACTGGCATAGAGTGGAGCGTTGGTGAGTGGGTTAGAGTGTCCTAGAATGAAGAATAGACTGGCATAGAGTGGAGCGTTGGTGAGTGGGTTAGAGTGTCCCAGAATGAAGAGTAGACTGGCATAGAGTGGAGCGTTGGTGAGTGGGTTAGAGTGTCCTAGAATGAAGAGTAGACTGGCATAGAGCGGAGCGTTGGTGAGTGGGTTAGAGTGTCCCAGAATGAAGAGTAGACTGGCATAGAGTGGAGTGTTGGTGAGTGGGTTAGAGTGTCCTAGAATGAAGAGTAGACTGGCATAGAGTGGAGTGTTGGTGAGTGGGTTAGAGTGTCCTAGAATGAAGAGTAGACTGGCATAGAGTGGAGTGTTGGTGAGTGGGTTAGAGTGTCCTAGAATGAAGAGTAGACTGGCATAGAGCGGAGCGTTGGTGAGTGGGTTAGAGTGTCCTAGAATGAAGAGTAGACTGGCATAGAGCGGAGCGTTGGTGAGTGGGTTAGAGTGTCCCAGAATGAAGAGTAGACTGGCATAGAGTGGAGTGTTGGTGAGTGGGTTAGAGTGTCCCAGAATGAAGAATAGACTGGCATAGAGCGGAGTGTTGGTGAGTGGGTTAGAGTGTCCCAGAATGAAGAGTAGACTGGCATAGAGTGGAGTGTTGGTGAGTGGGTTAGAGTGTCCCAGAATGAAGAGTAGACTGGCATAGAGCGGAGCGTTGGTGAGTGGGTTAGAGTGTCCCAGAATGAAGAGTAGACTGGCATAGAGCGGAGCGTTGGTGAGTGGGGTAGAGTGTCCCAGAATGAAGAGTAGACTGGCATAGAGCGAAGCGTTGGTGAGTGGGTTAGAGTGTCCCAGAATGAAGAGTAGACTGGCATAGAGTGGAGCGTTGGTGAGTGGGTTAGAGTGTCCCAGAATGAAGAATAGACTGGCATAGAGCGGAGCGTTGGTGAGTGGGTTAGAGTGTCCCAGAATGAAGAGTAGACTGGCATAGAGCGGAGCGTTGGTGAGTGGGTTAGAGTGTCCCAGAATGAAGAGTAGACTGGCATAGAGCGGAGCGTTGGTGAGTGGGTTAGAGTGTCCCAGAATGAAGAATAGACTGGCATAGAGCGGAGCGTTGGTGAGTGGGTTAGAGTGTCCCAGAATGAAGAGTAGACTGGCAGAGAGCGGAGCGTTGGTGAGTGGGTAGAGTGTCCCAGAATGAAGAGTAGACTGGCAGAGAGCGGAGCGTTGGTGAGTGGGTTAGAGTGTCCTAGAATGAAGAATAGACTGGCATAGAGCGGAGCGTTGGTGAGTGGGTTAGAGTGTCCTAGAATGAAGAGTAGACTGGCATAGAGCGGAGCGTTGGTGAGTGGGTTAGACTGTCCCAGAATGAAGAGTAGACTGGCAGAGAGCGGAGCGTTGGTGAGTGGGTTAGAGTGTCCCAGAATGAAGAATAGACCGGCATAGAGTGGAGCGTTGGTGAGTGGGTTAGAGTGTCCTAGAATGAAGAATAGACTGGCATAGAGTGGAGCGTTGGTGAGTGGGTTAGAGTGTCCCAGAATGAAGAATAGACTGGCATAGAGTGGAGCGTTGGTGAGTGGTTTAGAGTGTCCTAGAATGAAGAGTAGACTGGCATAGAGCGGAGCGTTGGTGAGTGGGTTAGAGTGTCCCAGAATGAAGAGTAGACTGGCATAGAGTGGAGTGTTGGTGAGTGGGTTAGAGTGTCCCAGAATGAAGAATAGACTGGCATAGAGTGGAGCGTTGGTGAGTGGGTTAGAGTGTCCCAGAATGAAGAGTAGACTGGCATAGAGTGGAGTGTTGGTGAGTGGGTTAGAGTGTCCCAGAATGAAGAGTAGACTGGCATAGAGTGGAGTGTTGCAGAGTGGGTTAGAGTGTCCCAGAATGAAGAGTAGACTGGCATAGAGTGGAGTGTTGATGAGTGGGTTAGAGTGTCCCGGAATGAAGAGTAGACTGGCATAGAGTGGAGTGTTGGTGAGTGGGTTAGAGTGTCCCAGAATGAAGAGTAGACTGGCATAGAGTGGAGTGTTGCAGAGTGGGTTAGAGTGTCCCAGAATGAAGAGTAGACTGGCATAGAGTGGAGTGTTGGTGAGTGGGTTAGAGTGTCCCAGAATGAAGAATAGACTGGCATAGAGCGGAGCGTTGGTGAGTGGGTTAGAGTGTCCCAGAATGAAGAGTAGACTGGCATAGAGCGGAGCGTTGGTGAGTGGGTTAGAGTGTCCCAGAATGAAGAGTAGACTGGCATAGAGCGGAGCGTTGGTGAGTGGGTTAGAGTGTCCCAGAATGAAGAATAGACTGGCATAGAGTGGAGCGTTGGTGAGTGGGTTAGAGTGTCCCAGAATGAAGAATAGACTGGCATAGAGCGGAGTGTTGGTGAGTGGGTTAGAGTGTCCCAGAATGAAGAGTAGACTGGCATAGAGCGGAGCGTTGGTGAGTGGGTTAGAGTGTCCCAGAATGAAGAATAGACTGGCATAGAGCGGAGCGTTGGTGAGTGGGTTAGAGTGTCCCAGAATGAAGAGTAGACTGGCATAGAGCGGAGCGTTGGTGAGTGGGTTAGAGTGTCCCAGAATGAAGAATAGACTGGCATAGAGTGCCTTTGTTTTGAGTAAAGTGGCGTACAGTGCGTTGGCGTAGAGTGGTGCAGAATAGAGTGGAGTGGAGCGGAGCAGAGTAGACTGCAGTGCGTAGAGTGCAATGGCATAGCGTGGAATGGTGCAGGTAGTGTCATAGAGTGACAGAGTGGAGAAGAACGTCAAAGAGCGGAGTGTTGCAGAGTGGAGTAAAGTGGCCTAGACTGAAGTGGCATTAAGTACATTGGTGCAGAATAGATTGGCATACAGTGGATTGGTTTTGAGTAAAGTGGTATCGACTGCATTGATGCAGAGTGCATTGATGCAGTGAGGTAGTGTAGAGTGACTCAGATTAGAGAGGTGCAGAGTGGAGTGGAGTGGTGCAGAGTAGACTGCAGTGGAGTAGAGTGTAGTGGCATAAAGTGGAGTAGCGTAGAGTTTGGGCCTTCACCGCAGTAATTGTGGCGCGCAGCGGCCGCATGGGTGCACCAGTTGCCTCATATCAGTCCCGCGGCCAGGCGCCTGCCTCATACATTAAATGACGCGCTTCTGGGCCTCACAATTGTGAAGGTGGGTTGGCCCGCCCTCTCGCCTGTTTACCAGCCCAGCATCATCGTCTTTGTTGTAGCACATTCTGATGACCAAGTTATAGATAGAGCTACACAACTACAGGATTAGCAATGACAGGTTATGTTACATTGGTTATGTTTATATAATGCAGTCTATGGAAAATATAACCCACTGCCCAAATGCCATGTCTTTGCTTCGTTAGGTTGAAGCAAAATGTTCTATTTAAGTTGTTGTATTGGAGGTTTGTGTGTGTTCCATGCTATTGAAAAGTGCTCTTCGGGCCACATATGCATGCTGCTGTATAGTATATCTGAGCTATGTGGGGTGTTTGCAAGGTCTGTCCAGGGCGTTCTGTTTGATGCTTGTGTGTGTTTTAAACTACTTACAATGCTCTTGGGAGCTGCGTGCCATCCAGCGATATGGTATTTCTGAGCTATGTGCTGTATAAGCTCTACCCAGTGTGCGCTATTACATGTCTGTGTGTGATGTACATTATTGAAAAGTGTTGTTGGGTGCGACAGTGCAACACAACAGTCAGCTGTACGCTCTATCTGAGGTGCACAGTCAACATACCTTTGTAAACTGGTTACCAAAGCTTACTTTTTTTCTGGTTCCAGCACCCCCTGGCCCCCCACTCTGCCTATTCCTTGCATTTGAAATGTACATTTACTGCTGTAGCGTGAGACTGCATTTCATGAAAAGGAATATAAAGAAGGGTTGCCAAAAGTTAAATGCCAGCCATGTGTTTAAAGAGCCTGGAAAGACCTCGTCTTGGCACGAAATAGGGTTATAAATAAAAAAGTATGTATTCATTTTTAATATGACTTTTCTGTTTTTGTTCCCTTTAACTATCAGTCATCAGTATCTCATCATTCAGGCAGCCCTAGAACACAATTAAAGTGCATTCTATTTGTTTTTGCTGTATGAAGTATGCACAGATGAGTGCTTACAATACGGCTTTAGGTGACTGCTTATTTTTGTCGTTGGGACAAAGTGGAAGGTGGTGGGACGGGCCGCTGGGGGGCCCCCTCAAGTTTCGTTACGCCACTGCCGCCCGAGGGTCTTTTTTGGCACCTCCCCATGACCTCCAATCCGCTCCCAACCTCTCTCCAGCAGCACCCCCCATCTCCCCATAGTCCCTCTCTGTCGTACATTTCATATTTTGTAATACGCTACTCACAGTGCCCTCACACTCAGTTCTGTGATCTGCATGGTGCTTGTTCTCCGCAGCAGGCACATTACCCTTTGCCACTACTTTATGAGCAGTCAGAACCGACACTACACAATAGTTCTATCTCT